>NC_029772.3:60977158-60980328 GCF_000817695.3 Arachis duranensis | reverse complement strand
TTATTAGGTCTCTTTCAGGGATTACTTTTACAACTTGTTTTGTAGGAGACCGACTTCGTTAGGTCGATCTCTTCTATGTTGTTTTTCTAATCCTCTTTCTTGGACCGTTATTAGGTCTCTTTCAGGGATTACTTTTACAACTTGTCTCTGTAGGAGACCGACTTCGTTAGTTCGATCTTTTCCTAGTTGTTTTTCTAATCCTCTTTCTTGGACCATTGTTAGGTCTCCTTCAGGGATTACTTTTACAACTTGTTTTGTAGGAGACCGACTTTGTTAGGTCGATCTCTTCTAAGTTGTTTTTGTAATCCTCTTTCTTGGACCTTTATTAGGTCTCTTTCAGGGATTACTTTTACGACTTGTTTTGTAGGAGACCGACTTCGTTAGGTGGATCTCTTCTAAGTTGTTTTTGTAATCCTCTTTCTTGGACCTTTATTAGGTCTCTTTCAAGGATTACTTTTACAACTTGTTTTGTAGGAGACCGACTTCGTTAGGTCGACCTCTTCTAAGTTGTTCTGTAATCCTCTTTCTTGGACCTTTATTAGGTCTCTTTCAGGGATTACTTTTACAACTTGTCTTTGTACGAGACCGACTTCGTTAGGTCGATCTCTTCTAAGTTGTTTTTGTAATCCTATTTCTTGGACCTTTTTTAGGTCTCTTTCAGGGATTACTTTTACAACTTGTTCTGTAGGAGACCGACTTCGTTAGGTCGATCTCTTCTATGTTGTTTTTCTAATCCTCTTTCTTGGACCTTTATTAGGTCTCTTTCAGGGATTACTTTTACAACTTGTCTTTGTAGGAGACCGACTTCGTTAGGTCAATCTCTTCTAAGTTGTTTTTGTAATCCTCTTTCTTGGACCTTTATTAGGTCTCTTTCAGGGATTACTTTTACAAATTGTCTTTGTACGAGACCGACTTCTTTAGGTCGATCTCTTCTAAGTTGTTTTTGTAATCCTCTTTCTTGGACCTTTATTAGGTCTCTTTCAGGGATTACTTTTACAACTTGTTTTGTAGGAGACCGACTTCGTTAGGTCGATCTCTTCTAAGTTGGTTTTGTAATCCTCTTTCTTGGACCTTTATTAGGTCTCTTTCAAGGATTACTTTTACAACTTGTTTTGTAGGAGCCCGACTTCGTTAGGTCGACCTCTTCTAAGTTGTTTTTGTAATCCTCTTTCTTGGACCTTTATTAGGTCTCTTTCAGGGATTACTTTTACAACTTGTCTTTGTAGGAGACCGACTTCGTTAGGTCGACCTCTTCTAAGTTGTTTTTGTAATCCTCTTTCTTGGACCTTTTTTAGGTCTCTTTCAGGGATTACTTTTACAACTTGTTTTGTAGGAGACCGACTTCGTTAGCTCGATCTCTTCTAAGTTGTTTTTGTTATCCTCTTTCTTGGACCTTTATTAGGTCTCTTTCAGGGATTACTTTTACAACTTGTCTTTGTAAGAGACTGACTTCGTTAGGTCGACCTCTTCTAAGTTGTTTTTGGAATCCTCTTTCTTGGACCTTTATTAGGTCTCTTTCAGGGATTACTTTTACGACTTGTTTTGTAGGAGACCGACTTCGTTAGGTCGATCTCTTCTAAGTTGTTTTTGTTATCCTCTTTCTTGGACCTTTATTAGGTCTCTTTCAGGGATTACTTTTACAACTTGTCTTTGTAGGAGACTGACTTCGTTAGGTCGATCTCTTCTAAGTTGTTTTTGTAATCCTCATTCTTGGACCTTTATTAGGTTTCTTTTAGGGATTACTTTTACAACTTGTTTTGTAGGAGACCGACTACGTTAGGTCGATCTCTTCTAAGTTGTTTTTGTAATCATCTTTCTTGGACCTTTATTAGGTCTCTTTCAGGGATTACTTTTACAACTTGTCTCTGTAGGAGACCGACTTCGTTAGGTCGATCTTTTCCTAGTTGTTTTCGTAATCCTCTTTCTTGGACCATTGTTAGGTCTCCTTCAGGGATTACTTTTACAACTTGTTTTGTAGGAGACCGACTTCGTTAGGTCAATCTCTTCTAAGTTGTTTTTGTAATCCTCTTTCTTGGACCTTTATTAGGTCACTTTCAGGGATTACTTTTACAACTTGTTTTGTAGGAGACCGACTTCGTTAGGTCGATCTCTTCTAAGTTGTTTTTGTAATCCTCTTTCTTGGACCTTTATTAGGTCTCTTTCAGGGATTACTTTTACGACTTGTTTTGTAGGAGAATGACTTCGTTAGGTCGATCTCTTCTAAGTTATTTTTGTAATCCTCTTTCTTGGACCTTTATTAGGTCTCTTTCAAGGATTACTTTTACAACTTGTCTTTGTAGGAGACCGACTTCGTTAGGTCGATCCCTTCTAAGTTGTTTTTGTAATCCTTTTTCTTGGACCTTTATTAGGTTTCTTTCAGGGATTACTTTTACAACTTGTCTTTGTAGGAGACCGACTTCGTTAGGTCGACCTCTTATAAGTTGTTTTTGGAATCCTCTTTCTTAGACCTTTATTAGGTCTATTTCAGGGATTACTTTTACAACTTGTCTTTGTACGAGACCGACTTCTTTAGGTCGATCTCTTCTAAGTTGTTTTTGTAATCCTCTTTCTTGGACCTTTATTAGGTCTCTTTTAGGGATTACTTTTACAAATTGTTTTGTAGAAGACCGACTTTGTTAGGTCGATCTCTTCTAAGTTGTTTTTGTAATCCTCTTTCTTGGACCTTTATTAGGTCTCTTTCAGGGATTACTTTTACAACTTGTCTTTGTACGAGACCAACTTCTTTAGGTCGATCTCTTCTAAGTTGTTTTTGTAATCCTCTTTCTTGGACCTTTATTAGGTCTCTTTCAGGGATTACTTTTACAACTTGTCTTTGTAGGAGACCGACTTCGTTAGGTCGACCTCTTCTAAGTTGTTTTTGGAATCCTCTTTCTTGGACCTTTTTTAGGTCTCTTTCAGGGATTACTTTTACAACTTGTTTTGTAGGAGACCGACTTCGTTAGGTCGATCTCTTCTAAGTTGTTTTTATAATCCTCTTTCTTGGACCTTTATTAGGTCTCTTTCAGGGATTACTATTACAACTTGTTTTGTAGGAGACCGACTTCGTTAGGTCCATCTCATCTAAGTTATTTTTGTAATCCTCTTTCTTGGACCTTTATTAGGTCTCTTTCAGGGATTACTTTTACAACCTGTCTTTGTAGGAGACCGAT
>NC_029772.3:60976069-60977058 GCF_000817695.3 Arachis duranensis | reverse complement strand
CTTCTAAGTTGTTTTTGTAATCCTCTTTCTTGGACCTTTATTAGGTCTCTTTCATGGATTACTTTTACAACTTGTCTTTGTTGGAGACTAACTTCGTTAGGTCGACCTCTTCTATGTGTTTTTGTAATCCTCTTTCTTGGACCTTTATTAGGTCTCTTTCAGGGATTACTTTTACAACTTGTCTTTGTAGGAGACCGATTTCGTTAGGTCGATCTCTTCTAAGTTGTTTTTGTAATCCTCTTTCTTGGACCTTTATTAGGTCTCTTTCAGGGATTACTTTTACAACTTGTTTTGTAGGAGACCGACTTCGTTAGGTCTATCTCTTCTAAGTTGTTTTTGTAATCATCTTTCTTAGACCTTTATTAGGTCTCTTTCAGGGATTACTTTTACAACTTGTTTTGTAGGAGACCGACTTCGTTAGGTCGATCTCTTCTAAGTTGATTGTGTAAGCCTCTTTCTTGGACATTTATTAGATCTCTTTTAGGGATTACTTTTACAACTTGTTTTGTAGGAGACCGACTTCATTAGGTCAATCTCTTCTAAGTTGTTTTTGTAATCCTCTTTCTTGGACCTTTGGTAGGTCTCTTTCAGGGATTACTTTTACAACTTGTCTTCGTAGGAGACTAACTTCGTTAGGTCGACCTCTTCTATGTGTTTTTGTAATCCTCTTTCTTGGACCCGACTCCTTTAGGTCTATCTCTTCTAAGTTGTTTTTGTAATCATCTTTCTTAGACCTTTATTAGGTCTCTTTCAGGGATTACTTTTACAACTTGTTTTGTAGGAGACCGACTTCGTTAGGTCGATCTCTTCTAAGTTGTTTTTGTAATCCTCTTTCTTGGACCTTTATTAGGTCTCTTTCAGGGATTACTTTTACAACTTGTCTTTGTAGGAGACCGACTTCATTAAGTCGATATCTTCTAAGTTGTTTTTGTAATCCTCTTTCTTGGACCTTTATTAGGTCTCTTTCAGGGATTACTTTTACAACTTGT
>NC_029772.3:60952189-60973307 GCF_000817695.3 Arachis duranensis | reverse complement strand
TTTTGTAATCCTCTTTCTTGGACCTTTATTAGGTCTCTTTCTGGGATTATTTTTACAACTTGTTTTGTAGGAGACCGACTTCGTTAGGTCGATCTTTTCCTAGTTGTTTTTGTATTCCTCTTTCTTGGACCTTTATTAGGTCTCTTTCAGGGATTACTTTTACAACTTGTCTTTGGAGGAGACTAACTTCGTTAGGTCGACCTCTTCTATGTGTTTTTGTAATCCTCTTTCTTGGACCTTTATTAGGTCTCTTTCAGGGATTACTTTTACAACTTGACTTTGTACGAGACCGACTTCGTTAGGGCGATCTCTTCTAAGTTGTTTTTGTAATCCTCCTTCTTGGACCTTTATTAGGTCTCTTTCATGGATTACTTTTACAACTTGTCTTTGTAGGAGACCGACTTCATTTGGTCGATCTCTTCTAAGTTGTTTTTGTAATCCTCTTTCTTGGACCTTTATTAGGTCTCTTTCAGGGATTACTTTTACAACTTGTCTTTGTAGGAGACCGACTTCGTTAGGTCGATCTAGGACCTCTTCTAAGTTGTTTTTGTAATCCTCTTTCTTGGACCTTTATTAGGTCTCTTTCATGGATTACTTTTACAACTTGTCTTTGAACGAGACCGACTTCTTTAGGTCGATCTCTTCTAAGTTGTTTTTGTAATCCTCTTTCATATACCTTTATTAGGTCTCTTTGAGGGATTACTTTTACAACTTGTCTTTGTAGGATACCGACTTCGTTAGGTCAATCTCTTCTAAGTTATTTTTGTAATCCTCTTTCTTGGACCTTTATTAGGTCTCTTTCAGGGATTACTTTTACAACTTGTCTTTGTAGGAGACCGACTTCGTTAGGTCGATATTGTTTTTGTAATCCTCTTTCTTGGACCTTTATTAGGTCTCTTTCAGGGATTACTTTTACAACTTTTCTTTGTAGGAGACTAACTTCGTTAGGTCGACCTCTTCTATGTGTTTTTGTAATCCTCTTTCTTGGACCTTTATTAGGTCTCTTTCAGGGATTACTTTTACAACTTGTTTTGTAGGAGACCGACTTCATTAGGTCGATCTCTTCTAAGTTTTTTTTGTAATCCTCTTTCTTGGACCTTTATTAGGTCTCTTTCATGGATTACTTTTACAGCTTGTCTTTGTAGGAGACCGACTTCGTTAGGTCGATCTCTTCTAAGTTGTTTTTTTAATCCTCTTTCTTGGACCTTTATTAGGTCACTTTCATGGATTACTTTTACAACTTGTCTCTGTAGGAGCCCGACTTCGTTAGGTCAATCTCTTCTAAGTTGTTTTTGTAATTATCTTTCTTTGACCTTTATTAGGTCTCTTTCAGGGATTACTTTTACAACTTGTTTTGTAGGAGACCGACTTCGTTAGGTCTATCTCTTCTAAGTTGTTTTTGTAATCATCTTTCTTAGACCTTTATTAGGTCTCTTTCAGGGATTACTTTTACAACTTGTCTTTGTAGGAGACTAACTTCGTTAGGTCGATCTCTTCTAAGTTGTTTTTGTAATCCTCTTTCTTGGACCTTTATTAGGTCTCTTTCAGGGATTACTTTTACAACTTGTCTTTGTAGGAGACCGACTTCGTTAGGTCGACCTCTTCTAAGTTGTTTTTGTAATCCTTTTTCTTGGACCTTTATTAGGTCTCTTTCAGGGATTACTTTTACAACTTGTCTTTGTACGAGACCGACTTCTTTAGGCCGATCTCTTCTAAGTTGTTTTTGTAATCCTCTTTCTTGGACCTTTATTAGGTCTCTTTCAGAGATTACTTTTACAACTTGTTTTGTAGGAGACCGACTTCGTTAGGTCGAATCTCTTCTAAGTTGAATTTGTCCTCCTCTTTCTTGGACCTTTATTAGGTCTCTTTCAGGGATTAATTTTACAACTTGTCTTTGTAGGAGACTAACTTCGTTAGGTCGACCTCTACTATGTGTTTTTGTAATCCTCTTTCTTGGACCTTTATTAGGTCTCTTTCAGGGATTACTTTTACAACTTGTCTTTGTAGGAGACCGACTTCGTTAGGTCGATCACTTCTAAGTTGTTTTTGTAATCCTCTTTCTTGGACCTTTATTAGGTCTCTTTCAGCGATTACTTTTACAACTTGTCGTTGTAGGAGACCGACTTCGTTAGGTCGACCTCTTCTATGTTGTTTTTGTAATCCTCTTTCTTGGACCTTTATTAGGTCTCTTTCAGGGATTACTTTTACAACTTGTCTTTGTACGAGACCGACTTCTTTAGGTCGATCTCTTCTAAGTTGTTTTTGTAATCCTCTTTCTTGGACCTTTATTAGGTCTCTTTGAGGGATTACTTTTATAACTTGTCTTTGTAGGAGACCGACTTCGTTAGGTCAATCTCTTATAAGTTGTTTTTGTAATCCTCTTTCTTGGACCTTTATTAGGTCTCTTTCAGGGATTACTTTTACAACTTGTTTTGTAGGAGACCAACTTCATTAGGTCGATCTCTTCTAAGTTTTTTTTGTAATCCTCTTTCTTGGACCTTTATTAGGTCACTAACATGGATTACTTTTACAACTTGTCTCTGTAGGAGCCCGACTTCGTTAGGTCAATCTCTTCTAAGTTGTTTTTGTAATTATCTTTCCTAGACCTTTATTAGGTCTCTTTCAGGGATTACTTTTACAACTTGTCTTTGTAGGAGACCGACTTCGTTAGGTCGATCTCTTCTAAGTTGTTTTTGTAATCCTCTTTCTTGGACCTTTATTAGGTCTTTTTCAGGGATTACTTTTACAACATGTCTTTGTAGGAGACTAACTTCGTTAGGTCGACCTCTTCTATGTGTTTTTGTAATCCTCTTTCTTGGACCTTTATTAGGTCTCTTTCAGGGATTACTTTTACAACTTGACTTTGTACGAGACCGACTTCGTTAGGTCGATCTCTTCTAAGTTGTTTTTGTAATCCTCTTTCTTGGACCTTTATTAGGTCTCTTTCATGGATTACTTTTACAACTTGTCTTTTTAGGAGACCGAGTTCGTTAGGTCTATCTCTTCTAAGTTGTTTTTGTAATCCTCTTTCTTGGACCTTTATTAGGTCTCTTTCAGCGATTACTTTTACAACTTGTCTTTGTAGGAGACCGACTTCGTTAGGTCGACCTCTTCTAAGTTGTTTTTGTAATCCTCTTTCTTGGACTTTTATTAGGTCTCTTTCATGGATTACTTTTACAACTTGTCTTTGTACGAGACCGACTTCTTTAGGTCGATCTCTTCTAAGTTGTTTTTGTAATCCTCTTTCATAGACCTTTATTAGGTCTCTTTGAGGGATTACTTTTACAACTTGTCTTTGTAGGATACCAACTTCGTTAGGTCAATCTCTTCTAAGTTATTTTTGTAATCCTCTTTCTTGGACCTTTATTAGGTCTCTTTCAGGGATTACTTTTACAACTTGTCTTTGTTGGAGACCGACTTCGTTAGGTCGATCACTTCTAAGTTGTTTTTGTAATCCTCTTTCTTGGACCTTTATTAGGTCTCTTTCAGGGATTACTTTTACAACTTGTTTTGTAAAAGACCGACTTCATTAGGTCGATCTCTTCTAAGTTTTTTTGTAATCCTCTTTCTTGGACCTTTATTAGGTCGCTTTCATGGATTACTTTTACAACTTGTCTCTGTAGGAGCCCGACTTCGTTAGGTCAATTTCTTCTAAGTTGTTTTTGTAATTATCTTTCTTCGACCTTTATTAGGTCTCTTTCAGGGATTACTTTTACAACTTGTTTTGTAGGAGACCGACTTCGTTAGGTCGATCTCTTCTAAGTTATAGCAATTCCTCTTTAATAGGGTTGGCTAGACCTCTTTCCAGGGATTTGCTGATAACTTGGGTTGACTTGGTCCGACTTTTTAGTGTCGGCCAGTCTTTTTAAGTTATTATATAGCAATCCATAAGACCTCATCAGGTTCTTTTTGGGATCACTTTTTTCTTGGACCTTTATTAGGTCTCTTTTAGGGATTACTTTTAAACTTGTCTTTGTAGGAGACCGACTTCATTAGGTCGACCTCTTCTAAGTTGTTTTTGTAATCCTCTTTCTTGGACCTTTATTATGTCTCTTTCAGGGATTACTTTTACAACTTGTCTTTGTACGAGACCGACTTCTTTAGGTCGATCTCTTCTAAGTTGTTTTTGTAATCCTCTTTCTTGGACCTTTATTAGGTCTCTTTGAGGGATTACTTTTACAACTTGTCTTTGTAGGAGACCGACTTTGTTAGGTCAATCTCTTCTAAGTTGTTTTTGTAATCCTCTTTCTTGGACCTTTATTAGGTCTCTTTCAGGGATTACTTTTACAACTTGTCTTTGTAGGAGACCGACTTCGTTAGGTCGATCTCTTCTAAGTTGTTTTTGTAATCCTCTTTCTTGGACCTTTATTGGGTCTCTTTCAGGGATTACTTTTACAACTTGTTTTGTAGGAGACCGACTTCATTAGGTCGATCTCTTCTAAGTTTTTTTGTAATCCTCTTTCTTGGACCTTTATTAGGTCTCTTTCATGGATTACTTTTACAACTTGTCTCTGTAGGAGCCCGACTTCGTTAGGTCAATCTCTTCTAAGTTGTTTTTGTAATTATCTTTCTTGGACCTTTATTAGGTCTCTTTCAGGGATTACTTTTACAACTTGTTTTGTAGGAGACCGACTTCGTTAGGTCAATCTCTTCTAAGTTATAGCAATTCCTCTTTAATAGGGTTGACCAGACCTCTTTCCAGGGATTTGCTGATAACTTGGATTGACTTGGTCCGACTTTTTAGTGTCGGCCAGTCTTTTTAAGTTATTATATTGCAATCCATAAGACCTCATCAGGTTCTTTTTGGGATCACTTTCGATAACTTCTTGCATTATTCTGTGTTCATCCTTTGCCGATTTGTAGATGGTGGTTTCTGTCCTAGTTTAATCGACCTTTAGGTGAATCGCATTTTCACCGTTGTCGGTCGATCATTCCTATCGATATCGTATAGTGAATCTGTTCTTCACTTTCTGTTCGATCTGTTGCTTTATAATCGGACGATGAATGCTTCAGGTTAATGCGTCTTGGGAATTTGTAAAATATCTAAAATGTATTTTATTTAAAGAAAGTGCAAATATATACAGGTGGGAGTTTTTCATACCCTTAAGTTGGATTTAAAACTTAATCTTGACGCCTCATTAAAAAACCTTTTCAGGAAAAAGAGTGCATCTTGTGATGAGACCTTCATCTAACTATAGTACCTTCTTATGTTACAGGCGTGCCATGATCTGGGGAGTTCTCTTCCCTTGAATTCGGACAGTCCGTAGTAGCCCTTCCAAATACCTCTATGACTCGGTAGGGTCCTTTCCAGTTGGCTTCCAGCTTTCCTTCTCCGGGTCGAGTTGTTCCAATATCATTTCGGATTAAGATGAGATCATTCTCAGCGAAACCTCTTGGCACTACCTTTTGATTATATATGGAAGCCATTCGCTGCTTTAGTGCTTCTTCTCTGATTCGAGCTCTCTCTTAGATTTTCGGAAGTAGGTCGAGCTCTTCTCTTTGAAGTTGAGAGTTGGTTTGTTCATTGTAGTGGACTACTCGGGGAGACCCTTCCTTAACTTCTATTGGAATCATTGCCTCCACTCCGTATGTTAATCGAAATGGGGATTCGTTCATAGTGGAATGCAGAGTTGTTCGATACGCCCATAGGACTTGTCGAAGTTCCTCGGCCCAAGCTCCATTTGCTTCTTGTAGTCTCTATTTCAGCCCGGCCAATATGACTTTGTTGGCTGCTTCGGCTTGTCCATTGGCTTGGGGATGTTTGACGGAGGTGAACTGGTGTTTTATGTTCAAGTTGGCTACTAGTTTTCTAAAGCCTGCATCTGTGAATTGGGTGCCATTATCCGTGGTGATGGAGTGTGGAACCCCGAACCTTGTAATAATGTTCCTATATAGGAATTTCTGACTTCTTTGAGCAGTGGCGTTGGGTAGGGGTTCTGCCTCGATCCATTTTATGAAGTAGTCTACCCCTACTATGAGGAACTTGACTTGTTCCGATCCCTGGGGAAAGGGTCCGAGAAGATCGAGTCCTCACTTTGCAAATGGCCAGGGTGAGGTTACGCTGATGAGCTTTTCCGCTGGGGCGATATGAAAGTTGGCATGCTTCTGACATGGTGGACATGTCTTTACAAATTCGGTAGCTTCCTTTTGTAGAGTTGGCCAATAGAATCCCGTCCGGAGTACCTTTATGGTGAGAGCTTGCGCTCCGAGATGATTGCCACAAATGCTACTGTGTACTTCCTCCAAGACTTCCTTTGTATTGGAAGTCGGTATGCATTTTAACAATGGTGTTGAGATCCCTCTTTTGTATAGGGTGTTGTTTATGATAGTGTAGTACTGTGCCTCCCTTTTTAACCTCTTTGCGTCCTTTTCATCTGTGGGGAGCGCTTCTGCAGTATTTCCTGGATGAGGCTTCTATTGTTGCCCCCTGGTTTGGTGCTGGCTAGTTTTGAGAGTGCGTCAGCTCGGGCATTTTGCTCGCGGGGTATGTGGCAGATCCTATATTCCCCGAGTTGTCCGAGCTGTTCTATGGTTTTATCCAAATATTTTTCATGGTAGGATCTTTGGCTTGGTAGCTTCCCGTTATTTGCGAGGTAGCGACTTGTGAGTCACTGTAGATGTTGAGTTTCTGAGCTCCAACTTCCCTAGCCAGCTTCAAACCAGCTAATAACGCTTCATATTCCGCTTGGTTGTTTGAGGTTGGGAATTCGAATTTCAGGGAAAGCTCAAGTTGGGTTCCTTGGTTGCTTTCGATTATCACACCTGCACCGCTTCCAGTTTTATTCGAGGAACCGTCCACGTATATGTTCCACTCTATGGGAATTTCCGTGGTGTCTGTGAATTCTGCAATGAAGTCGGCTAGGTATTGTGATTTGATGGCTGTCCGCGCCTCGTATTGGAGGTCAAACTCGGACAACTTGATTGCCCACTGTAGGATTCTTCCTGCTAGATCTGTTTTCTACAATATCCCTTTTATGGGCTGGTTGGTCCGAACTTTAATGGTGTGCGCTTGGAAGTATGGGCGAAGTCGTCGGGATGCGAGTATCAAAGCATAGGCAAACTTCTCTATTTTCTGGTAGTTCAGCTCTGACCCCTGTAGTGCTTTACTAATGAAGTAGACGGGTTATTGTCCCCCTTCATCATCTCTAATTAGTGCTGAGGCTATTGCCCGACTTCCTACTGCGAGGTACAGTATGAGTGGTTCTCCCTCTTGTGGTCGAGATAGGATGGGGGGCTGTCCCAAGAATTCTTTGAAGTCTCGGAAGGCTTGTTCACATTCCATTGTCCACTCGAAGTTCTTTCCCTTCCTTAAGTTAGCGTAGAAGGGGAGGGATCTTATTGCTGACCCTGCTAGGAATCTGGACAAGGCCGCCAATCTCCCATTGAGTTGTTGTACTTCTTTGACGCAGGTCGGGCTTTTCATGTTGAGTATGGTCTGGCATTTATCTGGATTTGCCTCGATTCCTCTTTGTGTGAGCATAAAGCCCAAGAATTTACCTGCTTCCACTGCGAAGGTGCATTTAGCCGGGTTGAGTCGCATGCCGTGCTTCCATATGGTGTTGAACACTTGAACCAAGTCGGTTAGTAATGTTTCCTCGCTTTGCGTCATTATCAACATGTCATCCACATAGACCTCCATGATTTTTCCGATGTGGTCTGAGAAGACTTTGTTCATTAGCCTTTGATAAGTGGCTCCCACGTTCTTAAGGCCAAAAGGCATTACGATGTAGCAATAATTTGCTTTTGGTGTGAGAAACGAGGTTTTTTCTTGATCCGGTGGATACATTGGGATCTGGTTGTAGTCTGAGTATGCGTCCATGAACGAGAGATACTTATATCCCAATGAGGCATCTACTAGAGCATCGATGCTTGAGAGTGGATAAGGGTCTTTTGGGCAGGCTTTGTTGAGGTCGGTGTAGTCGGTGCACATTTGCCATTTCCCATTTGACTTTCTCACCAAGACGATGTTTGCTAGCCATAGTGTGTATTTAACTTCTCTTATGAACCCTACCTCTAGTAGTGCTTGTACTTGTTCTTCTACAGCCTGAGACCGTTCTGGCCCGAGTTTTTTTTCATTTTTGTTGTACCGGCCGGGATCCCGGGTAGACTGCCAACTTGTGGCTCATTAGTTCGGGATTTATGCCTGGCATGTCGGCGGCTTTCCATGCGAAGAGAATAACTTTATCTCGTAGGAACCGTATTAGTGATTCTTTTGCGTCTCCTTTCAGGATCGTGCCAATATTAGTTATTTTATCCGAGGTATCTCCGATCTGGACTCTTTCTATTTCTCCTTCGGGTCGTGGGCGGAGTTCTTCTCGTCTCTGATCTCTGCCGAGTTCGATTGTGTGGAACTCTCCTCCTTCGCCTCGGAGGTTTAGACTTTTGTTATAACAGCGACGCGCCATCTTTTGATCTGCTTTTATTGTAGCTATCCCTTCTACAGTTGGGAATTTCATACATAGATGTGGAGTTGAGACTATTGCGCCGAGTTGATTTAATGTTGTCCGACCTATTAAGGCATTATAGGTTGAGCTTACGTCGACCACGATATAGTCTATCTTGAGTGTTCTGGATTGTTTCCCTATTTCGAAGGTTGTATGTAACGATACGTATCCCAGTAGTTGTACTGGGGTATCCCCAAGTCCGAACAGGCTATTCGGGTATGCTCTTAGCTCTTTTTCTTCTAAGTCGAGCTTGTCGAAGGCAGTTTTGAATAAGATGTCGGCGGAGCTTCCTTGTTCAATTAATGTACGGTGGAGGTTGGCGTTTGCCAATATGATTGTGATGACCATGGGGTCGTCGTGTCCTGAGATGATTCCGGATGCATCTTCTTTGGTAAACGTGATTGCTGGGATGTCTGGTGCCTTCTTCTTGCCTTCGACATGGTATACTTCTTTGAGGTGTCACTTGCGGGATGATTTGGAGATTCCTCCTCTAGCAAATCCGCTGTGTGTCACGTGGACATGTCTTTCCGGTGTGCGGGGTGATCGTTCAGATCGTCCGACATCTTCATCCCTTCTTCTTTTTCTTGGTTCTTCGTCCCGATTGGCCAGGAACCGATCTAGTTTTCTTTCTGTTCCGGGGGTTACCTTAAACTGTAGGTCGTTCTCGGACGAGATCTTCTGTGCTGGTCGGAGCTGTTGTGTCCGACTTGATGATGGTGGCTGGAGCCGCCGTGTCCGACTTGTTGGACTTGGTGATGGTGCTGATCCTTCGTCCCCGAAGGGTGGGGGTACCTGCAAGGGACTCCGATGCTTAAGTTAGCAAGGGTATTAAGCAGGTATTGAGTAGAATCAGAGTATGAGTTATACCTGGGTGCTCCAGTGTATTTATAATGGTGAGACGTGACCTTCTTGGGATAAGATAAGTTAGTTATCTTATCTTATCTTTATCTTTATCTTCAAGTGAGGTTATCTTATCTTCAAGGGAACCGCCCTTCTCTCTGTAGGCTTGGGCTGCCTTAGGATTTGGGGCGTGTTCCTATATTTGGGCCCTTCTTTGGGCTTTCCCGGTGACTTGGTCGAGCTCTTTGGGAAGAGGTCGGGTTGTCCTAACCTGAAGAGGTCGGTCATTTTGTCTGTCGAACATCCCGGGTCGGACAGCTCGACCCAGGGTATGAACAGTGCCCCTGCTTGAGCTCGGACTTCTTTGAGGTCGAGTCTTTGACTTCAGTTCTTCTTTGGTGAAGCCAAACTCAAGCATTTTGTCGATTCCTTTGTAGCAGCTTTTGAATGTAGAACGTTTTCCTCTAAAAGCGCGCGTTTTTATATCAGCGCTTTTTTGGGAATGCGAGAGGGTTTTAATATCTACATTTAATTGGCATTAATTGCCCCGTTTTCTCTTGGTCTTTTATTTTGAATTTCTCAATCAAAAAACGGTTTCTCTTCGTCACTCCTTCTTCATAACTTCTCCCTTTACTCTCTCATTTTTTGTTTCTTTCGTAGTTTCTTCCATCTATTCTGTCACTACTTTCTGTGGAAGAGGGGTGACTTCTAGGTTTTTTCCTCTGCAGTTTTCTGCTTTCGAGGGGTGGCTTTGTGGCTTCTGTTCTTTCGGATTTCGAGGTTTTCTTTTACCTTTCTCCAGGTTTGTTTTTTCTTTCTTTTGTTTCCTTATATTTGGGAAGTTTGCATTTTGTTTAGAGGAAGTTTGGGTCTTTCTGCTTTTATCATGCCCGATGGTTGCATGCTCTGGAATTTCTTCGTTTATGGTGTGAATCTTTTTCTTGTTGCTTGAATCTTTTTCTTTATGTTGTCATCGTTTCTGCTTGTGCCTTCACTGATGATTTTTTGCTTGATTCCGGAAAAGTTTGCGTCTTTGCTATTTTTCTGTTTGGTATTTTTGTTGTTTTTGACAATGAACTGTAGAAGGGTGGCAACTTTGCGTTTTTACTTCCTTTGTATCCTTTGAGACTTTATTTTCTTTTTGATGAGTGTCAGGACGTAATCTATAGAGACAATGAACTGTAGAAGGGTGGCGACTTTGCATTTTTACTTTCTTTGTATCCTTTGTGACTTTATTTTCTTTTTGATGAGTGTCAGGACGTGAGCTGTAGAGATTTCCTAAAAAACCTTGATTTGTTACTGCCTCCAAGGGATGCCCCAGGACTTTTGGCTTGAGCCTTGGGGTTTTCCTTTTCTGTTTGTCTGTCCGTCGAGTTGTTTTGCCCTTATCCGAGATGTTTTTCAAAGTAATCCGCTCTTCTTTTCTTTTTGTAGGATTTTAGTTGGCCTCATGTCTTCCCGAAATAACGTTGTAGATATGCCTTCCTAGGTCCCTGAGGGCATGGCCAATTGGGTGGACTCGACGGTTCTTATGTGTGTCTCTCTGGTTGATTCTGAGTTTTGCGTGCAGCTTAGACAGTTCCATAGTGTCTGTAGTAATCCTGGTGATGAGAAGAACTATGAACTTGTCCCACCCTCTTCTGACGAGAGAGTCTGCTTCTCTACTCGGGTTGTTGACGATCGCCCTTTCTTCTATGTTTATGACTTTTTCTTTGGTCAGCTGGGTATCACCCTTCCCTTCAGTAAATTTGAGATCGACCTGTTATGGTCCTGTAATGTCGCCCCTCTCAACTTCACCCTAATTCTTGGGGTTTCATAAAGATTTTTCAATTGTTGTGCAATGGTTTTGGTATTCCTGCTTCCCAATCTCTCTTTTTCTATCTGTTTGTCTTGACTAAGCCCGGAGTGGTAAAAAAGAAGGTAGCTTGGATCTCCTTTCACTCTACCCAAGGAAAAAAGGTTTTTTCCATGTTTGACGAGTCATTCCGTGATTTTAAAAACTACGTTTTCAAGGTCCGAGCTGTTGAAGGAGCTCGGCCCTTCTTTCTGGATGAAAATGACGAGCCTGCTTTTCCCTTGGAATGGCAAAAAGATGTGAGGGTGTCCCGATATACGTGGGAAATATTGGATGAGGCTGAGCGAGCCTTTGTGACTGTCTTGGAAGAACACTGGGGTCAACCTCCCCATCTCAACACAAAGAAATTTCTAACCAATCCCTCTCTTCTTCAAACTGAGCTGGGTATTTTGTGTTTCTTTTTTTATCTGTTTTATATTACTCGTAATTGTCTTTTCTGACTTGTAGCTTAATTTCTATTTTATTTGCAGAGGCAATGAAGAATAATGAATCCATGAAAGCTTTTAAAAGAGCGCAGAGGGCGACTGCTGCCAAAAACATCTCGGCCAAGGTGGCTGGGGAAGGATCCTCCCAAGTGCACGTGAAGCCGTCTGTGCCGAGTTCCCCTAGGTGAAGAAGGTGATCCCTACTCCCCGAGTTCATCTGGTGGATCCTCACCCTACTTCTGCTGCTCCTTCTGTTGCTCTTCCCAATAAAAAACAAAAAACAGCTGAGCCTTTCGCCCTCAACTCTCTCGATTTTAATGCCATTGAATTTATGGATCAGCAAATCGGTCCCTATGGTACCCTCTCAATAGACGATGTGTCTATCCTCCATCATTTGGAATTTATGGCCCGAAATCACGTACATGGCGGCTGCTATATACCGGACTGCTCAGAATCTTCCTCTCCATGCCACCAAAGCATTTATGGAGGAGGCAAAGCAGGAGTTTGACCGGATGAAGGGGCTGAAGAAGGAACTTGAATTAAAGGTTACCAAGTTGGAGAAAGATCTAGAGAATGAGAAGGCGAGTTCCCTTTCACTGGCAGCTTCTTTGAGGTTGGCCGAGGACACAGCCCTGATGCATAAGGAGAGTTACGTTACAACTTATCGGGAGGTGATGCGTCTGAGGGGGGAGTTGGACAATGCCTGGGAAGATTATTCTGAGCTCCAAGGTCATCTTGTTGGTAGTGTGACTGCTGCTTACGAGAACTTGAAGGAGCAAGTTCGGGTCATTGCTCCCGAGGCCGATCTCACCCTTTTCAGCCTGGACAACATTGTCAGGGATGGCAAGATTGTCCCTGGTGACGAGGGAGATGATGATGCTAATCCCCCCTGTGTCCTCTGCCAAAGTGTCGACCTCTTCTGCTCCTCCGATTGCACCTGATTCGGATTGTCAGGTTCTGAACCGGGAGGATGGAACTATAGATGCTGTGCCTATTCAGACTCGCCTTCCTTCTCCTTGTCCTGATGCTGCCAAGAAGGCTCCTAATGCTTGATGATCTCTTTCCAGATATTTATGTAGTTGGCCTGGCTTGTGGGCTCTTTAAAACTTTGTTTATTTTGCTGACGGTTTCTAGTTGCTTGTTTTAGCAACTTTTATTTTGAAAAACAAAGTGTAGCTCGCTATCTTTGGTAGGTGTTGATGGCCGCCGAGGCTTTTATAACTTTGTAGATTATATCAAGGTTTTTGACTTGTTTTCACTTCTACTTTCTGAGAATGCTGGAACCTTGCAGCTCGACTTCTTGGGATTGCTTTGTGCATTTTGTTTATGGCTTGGATCCTTTGAGTTTGTGTCTTTGTGGGTCCGACTTGTTTCTCGGTTTTCTCACTTTCGTACGTATTTTTGGCGCTCCGTAACCGATTCTTTTGCATTGGTCCACCTCTAAGTTATTTTTGTAATCCCTTTTCTAGGAACTTTATTAGGTTTCCTTTGGGGATTACTTTTATAACTTGACTTCGTTAGGTCGATCTCTTTCTAAGTTATTTTTTGTAATCCTCTTTTTTAGACCTTTGTTAGGTCTCTTTCAGGGATTACTTTTATAACTTCATTTTGTAGGAAACCGACTTCGTTAGGTCGATCTCTTTCTAAGTTATTTTTGGAATTCTCTTTTTGGACCTTTGTCAGGTCTCTTTCAGGGATTACTTTTATAACTTCGTTTTATAGGAAACCGACTTCGTTAGGTCGATCTCTTTCTAAGTTATTTTTGTAATCCTCTTTCTTGGACCTTTGTCAGGTCTCTTTCAGGGATTACTTTTATAACTTCGTTTTGTAGGAAGCCGACTTCGTTAGGTCGATCTCTTTCTAAGTTATTTTTGTAATCCTCTTTCTTGGACCTTTATCAGATCTCTTTCAGGGATTACTTTTATAACTTCATTTTGTAGGAAACCGACTTCGTTAGGTCGATCTCTTTCTAAGTTAAAGTAATCCTCTTTAACAGGGTTGGCCAGACCTCTTTCCAGGGTTTACTTATAACTTGGGTTGACTTGGTCTGACTTCTGAACGTCGGCCAGTCTTTAAGTTATTATTTTAGCTATCCGTAAGACCTCGTCAGGTTCTTTTTTGGATTGCTTTCGATAACTTCTTACATTATTCTGTGTTCATCTTTGCTGATTTGTAGAAAGTGGTTGGCATCTTTAGATCGTCTTTTGGGTGAATCACGTTTTCACCTTTATTGGACGGTTTATCTTTAACGTGATCTGTAGTGAAATTGTTTTTCACTTTCTGCCGATCTGTTGCTTTATAATCAGACGATGAATACTTCAGATTAATGCATCTTGAAATCTTGTAAAATATCTAAATAAATTTTATTTCAAAGAAACGTGCGAATATATATATGTGGGAATTTTTTCATCCCTTTAAGTCAGATAGTGTCTAGGTCTCAACCTGGTGCCCCATTAAAAAAACCTTTTCAGGAAAAAGAGTGCATCCAATAATGAGATCCTTTACCTTTTCTAACTGTAGTACCTTCTTAGGTTGCAGGCGTGCCATGATCTGGGGAGCTCTCATCCGTCAATTTCAGACAGTCTGTAGTAGCCCTTCCCCAGTACTTCTATAACTCGGTAGGGTCCTTTTCAGTTTGCTGCCAGCTTTCCTTCTCCTGGTCGAGTTGTTCCAATATCATTTCGGATTAGGATAAGATCATTCTCTGCAAAACTTCTCGGTACTACCTTTTGATTATATCTGGAAGCCATTCGGCGTTTTAGAGCTTCCTCCCTGATCCGAGCTCTTTCTTGGATTTCGGGTAGTAGGTCAAGCTCTTCCCTCTGAAGTTGTGAGTTTGCTTCCTCATTGTAATGAATTGCACTAGGCGATCTTTCCCCAATCTCTACTGGAATCATTGCTTCTATTCCGTATGCTAACCGGAAGGGGGATTCCTTTGTGGTGGAATGTGGCGTTGTTTGATATGCCCATAGGACCTGTGGAAGCTCTTCTGCCCAGGTTCCCTTTGCATCTTGTAATCTTCATTTTAACCCGGCCAATATGACTTTGTTGGTGGCTTCTGCCTGTCCATTGGAGTGTGGATGTTCGACGGAGGTGTACTAGTGCCTTATGTTCAAGTCGGCTACTAGTTTTCTGAAACCTGCATCTGTGAATTGAATGTCATTGTCTGTGGTTATTGAATATGGAACTCCGAACCTTGTAACAATATTTCTATATAGGAATTTCCGACTTCTTTGGGCGGTGGCGTTAGCTAGTGATAACATGTCACCATGTCATGTTTTTCTATGCTTTTTCATACAAGAAATTTATGATTAGTGCTTAAATATTGCATTCTTTGGTGCTTAAATGGTACATTTCTTTGATCTTTTGATTTGATAAACTTTGTAGGAAATAAGAAGAAAAAGAAGCAAAAAGAGCACAAAATAAGCTAAAAAGAAGAAAAGAGGAATTTTGGGCACACTTTGAAGTTGGAGCACACTTTGGAGGCTTAGGCCACGCTTCTAAAAGCCTGACCCATGACCAAATCAAGGAAGAGAAGCGTGGCCCAAAGGAAGAAAAGCGTGGCTCAAAACAAAGCGTAAGAGAGGACAAAAAGTTTGAGCAAAAGTTTGCCTCAAACTTTAGCTCAAACTTTTGGAATAAGTGAAAATGAACCAGGAAGCAAAAAGCTGGACCAAAAGTTTGCCTCAAACTTTTGCACAAACTTTTGGGTGAAAAGTTTGCACCAACGTTAGCCCCTAACTTTTTGGCTAACGTTGCCACATGAAAAACTCCCTGGGCACCAAAAGTTTGCGCCAACATTAGCCCCTAACTTTTTGGCTAACGTTGGCACATGAAAAACACACTCTGGGAGCAAAAGTTTGCGCCACACACCACAACAGCTTGAAGGGGCATACTTCCAAAACTTATAACTCGAGCTGTAGAGCTCCAAATGATGCGCTTCCAACGGCAATGGAAAGTAGACATTCAGGGCTTTCCAACAATGTATAATAGTATGGGGTGGACAATACGTTTGAGCCTCCAGAACTGGCGTTTTCGACAACGTTTGAGGCAAACTTTACCTCAAACGCTGCACACCAAAGCCAGCGACCCTGCCCTCTTCAATTGATCATAACTTGAGTTGTAGATGTCCAATTGAAGTGATTTTAAGTGGGTTAGAAAGCTGACATTCAGAGCTTTCCAACCATATATGATAGTCTATATTGGGCATAAAATTGGCAACATGACAAGAGGACAAATTTGGCGCCATAAATGTGCATAAGGGGGGCCAACGTTTGAGCAAAAGTTAGACCCCTAACTTTTGCCCCAACGTTGGGATTAGCAAGTGAGGCCAGCTGGTATAAAAAGTTTGAGTAAAAGTTTGCCTCAAACTTTTACTCAAACTTTTACTCAAGCTTTTATGTTCTTTAACCCGGTTCACAATGGATCTTTCTCCAACTCCAAGAGCAATCAACCAAGGCCTTTATCAACCCAATTCCATCAAGAGCAAGGGCCCAATTGACACCACTCAAAGGCACAAGAGATAGATAAAATAGGAATTCATTTAATTGTAATTTGTTTTTAATTTAACTTTTTATTTTTCATTTTTGTAAAAAGCCTATATAAGGCATTATTTTCATTTTTGTAAGGAGGCTGGCTCCACTAGGGAGCAGTAGGAGTAGGAAGCTCTCTTTAATACACTTTTATTTTTCTGCACTCCATATTTTGAGAATTCAATTTAGCTTTATGAAATTTCAAGTTCTCCTATTTTTAGATCCGATTCAATCAAGTCATATTCTACTCTTCTAATTGTTGCAATTTACTTTTCTTGTTTAAATTCTGCAAATCCAATTCCCAATTCCCTTTACAATTTCATGCAATTTATAATTCTTGCAATTTAAGATTCTTGCAATTTACATTTCTTGCTCTTTAAGTTTCAGTTCCATTTACTTTCTGCAATTTAAATTCATTGCAATTTTACATTTTGTTGATCAACTTCACACAATTCACTCAATGTTAGCTTGACTAAACTAATCACCCACTAAAGTTGCTTGATCCATCAATCCCTGTGGGATCGACCTCACTCTTGTGAGTTTGATCCATCATTCCCTGTGAGATCGACCTCACTCCCGTGAGTTATTATTACTTGATGCGACCCGGTGCACTTGCCGATGAGTTTATGTGTTTGGAAATTCGTTTTTCCACAAAAACACCATCAGCTAGGGGTTCTGCCTCAATCCACTTTGTAAAGTAGTCTACCCCTACTATGAGAATTTTAACTTGTCCTGATCCCTGGGGAAAGGGGCCGAGAAGATCGAGTCCCCATTTTACAAACGGCCAAGGAGAAGTCACGCTGATGAGCTCTTCTAGCGGGGCGATGTGAAAGTTGGCATGTTTCTGACATGGTGGACATGTCTTTACAAATTCTGTGGCTTCTTTCTGTAATGTTGGCCAATAGAACCCTGTCCGGAATACTTTTTTGACAAGAGCCCATGCTCCGAGATGATTACCACAAATGTCGCCATGTACTTCTTCTAACAATTCCCTTATGTGGG
This sequence comes from Arachis duranensis, assembly GCF_000817695.3. Taxonomy (NCBI): domain Eukaryota; kingdom Viridiplantae; phylum Streptophyta; class Magnoliopsida; order Fabales; family Fabaceae; genus Arachis; species Arachis duranensis. Next base: position 60,956,209 of record NC_029772.3, on the reverse strand, counting down.
AGGTTGGAACGCATTTTAATAATGGTACTGAGATCCCTCTTTTGTACAGTATGTTGTTTATGATGGTGTAGTACTGTGCCTCCCTTTTTAGCCTTTTCGCCTCCTTTTCTTCTGTCGGGAGTGTTCCTGTCTTGAGGTAGTTGATTATGGGGGTCATCCATCCTTGGTCCTGGTTTACTATGGCTAGGACTTTTTCTTCTTTCGAAATTGACGGGTTCTGTAACATTTCCTGGATGAGGCTTCTATTGTTGCCCCCTGGTTTGTGCTGGCTAGTTTCGAGAGTACGTCAGCTCAGGCATTTTGTTTGCGGGGTATGTGGCAGATCTTATATTCCCCAATTTGTCCGAGCTGTTCCTTGGTCTTATCTAAATACCTTTTCATGGTGGGATCTTTGGCTTGCTAGCTCCCTGTTATTTGTGATGTGACCACTTGTGAATCGCTGTAAATGTTGAGTTTTTGAGCTCCCACCTCTTCAACCAGTTTCAAACCAGCTAACAATGCTTCATATTCCGCTTGGTTATTTGAGGCCTGGAACCCGAACTTGAGGGAGAGCTCAATTTGGGTTCCTTGGTTGCTTTCTATTATTACGCCTGCGCCGCTTCCAGTTTTATTTGAAGAGCCGTCTACATAGAGATTCCATTCTGTGAGGGTTTCCAGGGCATCTGTGAATTCTGCGATAAAGTCGGCCAGATACTGTGATTTGATGGCCGTTTGAGCTTCATATTGGAGGTCAAATTCTGACAACTCGACTGCCCATTGTAGAATTCTGCCCGCTAAATCTGTTTTCTGCAATATTCCTTTTAAGGGCTAGTTAGTTCGAACTTTAATGGTGTGAGCTTGAAAGTAAGGGCGGAGTCGTCGGGATGTTAAGATGAGAGTATAGGCGAATTTTTCTATTTTCTGGTAGTTCAGCTCGGATCCCTGTAGTGCTTTGCTAATGAAGTAGACGGGTTGTTGTCCATTCTCGTCTTCTCTGACCAGTGCTGAGGCTATTGCCCAGCTTCCTACTGCGAGATATAATATGAGTGGTTCTCCTTCTCGTGGTCGAGATAAGATAGGTGGCCGTCCTAAGAATTTCTTAAAGTCTTGGAAGGTTTGCTCGCATTCTGGTGTCCACTCGAACTGTTTTCCCTTTCTTAAAGTAGCATAGAAGGGAAGAGATTTTATCGCGGCTCCTACTAAGAATCGGGATAGGGCGGCCAATCTCCCGTTGAGTTGTTGTACTTCTTTGACACAAGTTGGGCTCTTCATGTTGAGTATGGCCTGACATTTGTCTGGATTTGCTTCAATTCCTCTTTGTGTGAGCATGAAACCTAAGAATTTGCCCTCTTCTACTGTAAAAGTGCATTTCGCGGGATCGAGTCGCATGTCATGCTTTCTTATGGTGTCGAACACTTGGGCCAGGTCGGATAACAATGTCTCTTCGCTTTGTGTTTTTATTAGCATGTCGTCCATGTAGACTTCCATGATCTTTCCAATGTGATCCGAGAAGACTTTATTCATTAGCCTTTGATAAGTAGCTCCTGTGTTCTTGAGACCGAAAGGCATCACAATGTAGCAGTAGTTTGCTTTCGGTGTTAAGAACGAGGTCTTTTCTTGATCTGGTGGATACATGGGGATTTGGTTGTACCCCGAGTATGCGTCCATAAATGAGAGATATTTATACCCGGAGGAAGCATCTATCAGAGCGTCAATACTTGGGAGTGGGTATGGATCTTTTGGACAAGCTTTGTTGAGATCGGTGTAATTGGTGCACATTCGCCACTTCCCATTTGATTTTTTCACCAAGACGACGTTGGCTAGCCATAGTGGGTATTTAACCTCTCTTATGAATCCTGCTTCCAGTAGTGCTTGTACTTGTTCTTCCACAGCCTGGGATCGCTCTGGCCCAAGTTTTCTTTGTCTCTGCTATACTGGCCGAGATCCTGGGTAGACCGCCAACTTATGACTCATTAGCTTAGGGTCTATTCCTGGCATGTCTGCGGCTTTCTACGCGAAGAGATCAACATTATCTCGTAAGTTGTATTAGTAATCCTTTTGAATCTTTTTTTAGGATTGTGCCGATATTAGTTGTTTTTTTCGCAGTATCCCCGATCTAAATCTTCTCTATCTCACCTTTTGGCTGTGGGCGAAGCTCTTCTCGTCGTTGGACTCCGTCCAGCTCGATTGTGTGGAACTCTTCTCCTCTGCCTCTGAGGTTTAGGCTTTCGTTATAATAGCGACGTGCCATCTTTTGATCTGCTTTTATCATAGTTATTCCCTTCGTAGTGGGGAATTTCATACATAGATGTGGGGTCGAGACTATTGCGCCAAGTTGGTTGAGTGTTGTCTGACCTATGAGAGCATTGTAAGCTGAATTTACATCGACCACGATGTAGTCTATTTTGAAGGTTCTAGATTGGTTTCTTTTTCCGAAGGTTGTATGTAGTGGTATGTATCCCAGTGGTTGAACCGAGGTATCTCCTAGTCCAAACAAACTGTTTGGATATGCTTTAAGTTCTTTTTTTTCTAAGCCGAGTTTATCGAAGGCTGTTTTGAATAAGATGTCGGCGGAACTCCCTTGGTCTATTAAGGTGCGGTGCAGATTGGCGTTTGCCAATATGATGGTGATGACCATGGGATCGTCGTGTCTTGGGATGATGCCGGAGGCGTCCTCTTTAGTAAATGTTATTGCTGGGATGTTGAGTGCTTCTTCCTTTCCCTTGACATGATATACTTCTTTGAGATATCTTTTGCGAGATGATTTGGAGATCCCTCCTCCTGTGAATCCGCCATGTATCATGTGGACATGCCTCTCTGGCGTCCGAGGTGATCGTTCAGTTCGTTCGTTATCTTCATCTCTTCGTCTCTTTCTTTGATCATCATCTCGGATGGCCAGAAATCGATCTAATTTTCCTTCTCTCACCAACTTTTCTATGATATTTTTTAAGTCGAAGCATTCATTTGTAGAGTGTCCTCGGACTCGATGGTATTCACAATATTCCTTCCAGTTTCCTCCTCCCCTTTTGCCTTTGAGTGGTTGGTGCACGAAATTGCAATAACACTTTTTGCAATCCGCACAACTAACCAGCAAGTGCACTGTGTCGTCCAAGTAATACCTTACGTGAGTAAGGGTCGAATCCCACGGAGATTGTTGGTTTGAAGCAAGCTATGTTTATCTTATTATTCTTAGTCAGGATGCCAACAACAGTGTTTTTCAAGTTCAGTGAAGAAAGGAAAAAGGGCATAAAATAAATACTTGTTATGCAGTAATGGAGAATATGTTGGAGTTTTGGAGATGCTTTGTCTGATTTATTCTTGTAATGTAATATTCCATCCATGGAAAAGTGCAGAGTTCCCTCCATGGCAAGCTGTATGTAGGGTGTCACCACTGTCAATGGCTACTTCCCATCCTCTCAGTGAAAATGGTCCAAATGCTCTGTCACAGCACGGCTAATCATCTGTCGGTCCTCATTCAGGTTGGAATAGAATCCAATGATTCTTTTGCGTCTGTCACTAACGCCCAGCCTTCAGAAGTTTGAAGCTCGTCACAATCATTCAATCCCGGAATCCTACTCGGAATACCACGGACAAGGTTTAGACTTTCCGGATTCTCATGAATGCCGCCATCAATCTAGCTTATACCACGAAGATTCTGATTAAAGAATCTAAGAGAAGCTCATTCAATCTGATGTAGAACGGAGGTGGTTGTCAGGCACACGTTCATGGATTGAGGAAGGTGATGAGTGTCACGGATCATCACCTTCTTCATAATTAAGCGCGAATGAACATCTTAGATAGGAACACACACGTTTGAATGGAGAAATAGAAACAATTGCATTAATTCATCGAGACGCTGCAAAGCTCCTCACCCCCAACAATGGAGTTTAGAGACTCATGCCGTTAAAGTGTATAAAATTTAGATCTGAAAATGTCATGAGGTACAAGATAAGTCTCTAAAAGTTGTTTAAATAGTAAACTAGTAACCTAGGTTTACAGAATATGAGTAAACTAAGATAATTGGTGCAAAAATCCACTTCT
>NC_029772.3:60921174-60952133 GCF_000817695.3 Arachis duranensis | reverse complement strand
AACTCCAAGTTATAACGTGTTTTGGGCGTTCAACTCCGGATCATGACGTGTTTCCGGCGTTTAACTCCAGATAGCAGCATGTACTTGGCGTTCAACGCCAAGTTACGTCGTCTATCTTCACGCAAAGTATAGACTATTATATATTTCTGGAAAGCCCTGGATGTCTTCTTTCCAACGCCGTTGAGAGGGCGCCAATTGGACTCCTGTAGCTCCAAAAAATCCATTATGAGTGCAGGGAGGTCAGGATCCAACAGCATCAGCAGTCCTTTTTCAGCCTAACTCAGATTTTTGCTCAACTCCCTCAATGTCAGCCAGAAATTACCTGAAATCACAGAAAAACACACAAACTCATAGTAAAGTCCAGAAATATGATTTTTTCCTAAAAACTAATAATATTCTACTAAAAACTAATTAAAACATACTAAAATCTACATGAAATTACCCCCCAAAAGCGTATAAAATATCCGCTCATCAGTGGTCGTGCTAGGGGGATTTTTTCCGTATGGCAGACTTCTTTGTATATCTCGACCAAGGATGCTCTGAGAGGAGTGTAATTATGGTATTTTTTATTTTATCCCCTTGTCGATCGTCTTTTCTATTGGATTCCTTGTCTTTATCTCGGTAGGAGGCCCCCGATTTTGAGGTTTCTCCTAACCGAGCATTTTCTTCCATGTTGGTATTTTTTTCTGCTCATTCCTGTACTTCGTCTAAGGAGGTTGGGTACTTTTTTGATATAGACTGGCTAAAAGGTCCCTCTCGTAGGCCGTTGATGAGTCCCATGATGGCGGCCTCTGTTGGTAGACTTTGTATGTCCATGCACGTTTTGTTGAATCTCTCCATGTAGTTGCAGAGGCTCTCCCGATCTCCTTTTTTGATCCCTAGTAAGCTGGGGGCGTGTTTGGCCTTATCTTTCTGAATGGAGAATCTGGCTAGGAATTTTTTAGCTAGGTCATCAAAGCTTGAGATGGACTTAGGGGGCAGGTTGTCAAACCATCGGATTGCTGTCTTTGTGAGAGTTGTTGGAAAGGCTTTACAGCGAACAGCATATGGGGCATCGGTGAGGTACATTCTGCTTCTGAAGTTGCTGAGGTAATGGTTGGGGTCCGTGGTGCCATCATACAGGGTCATATCCGGGAGTTTGAAGTCTTTTGGAATTTTGGTTTTCATGATTTCCCTGGTGAATGGGTCTTGCTCTTTGTGTGAATTTTTTTCGAGATTGGCCCTAGGGGCTTTTAGTTTAAGGTCGCCTTCCAATTGCTGTAGTTTTTCTTCCAATTCTCGACGTCGCCGCACTTCTCTTTGTAGATCTTTTCCGATTTCCCGTTGTTGTTGGGTTTCTTTTTCAAGTTGTTTTAGGCGGTCTAGGAGCGCTTCTATTGCCCCCGAATTTGGTGAGTCTTTGTCCTTGTTGGTTTCCGGGGTATCTTGCAGCGTGACATCCGTGTTCTTGTGCGGTGTTCTATTTTCTAGATCTGAATCGTGGTCGTTGTCATGGTCATCCGCCATGGTGATGGGATGACTTCCAGGTCCCCGGCAATAGCGCCAATGTTCCGGGGGTTACCTGAAACTATAGGTCGATCTCGGACGAGATCTTCTGTGCTGGTCAGAGCTGTTGTGTCTGACTTGATGATGGTGGCTAGAGTCACCGTGTCCGACTTGTTGGACTTGGTGATGGTGCTGATCCTTCGTCCCCGGAGGGTGGGGGGTACCTGCAAGGGACTCCGATGCTTAAGTTAGCAAGGGTATTAAGCAGGTATTGAGTAGAATCAGAGTATGAGTTATACCTGGGTGCTCCAGTGTATTTATAATTGTGAGACGTGACCTTCTGGGGATAAGATAAGTTAGTTATCTTATCTTATCTTTATCTTTATCTTCAGGTAAGGTCATCTTATCTTCAAGGAAACCGCCCTTCTCTCTGTAGGCTTGGGCTACCTTAGGATTTGGGGCGTGTTCCTCTATTTGGGCCTTTCTTTGGGCTTTCCCGGTGACTTGGTCGAGCTCTTTGGGAAGAGGTCGGATTGTCCTGACCTGAAGAGGTCGGTCGTTTTGTCTGTCGAACATCCCAGGTCGGACAGCTCGACCCAGGGTATGAACACCTTCCCTTACTAATTTCTCTATGACGTTTTTCAAGTCAAAGCATTCGTTGGTGTAATGTCCTCGGACTCGATGATACTCACAGTATTCGTTCCAATTTCCTCCTCCTCTTTTACCTTTAAGTGGCCGAGCTGGGGGTATTTTTTCCGTATGGCAAACTTCTTTGTAAATATCTACCAAGGATACCCTAAGAGGGGTGTAGTTATGATATTTTTTGATTTTCTCTCCGGAGCGATCTTCTTTTTTCTTGGATTCTTTATCTTTATCTCGGTAGGCAGAACCGAACCTCGAGGCTTTCCCAAGTCGAGAATTCTCTCCATGTTGATGTACTTCTACGCCCGTTCTTGTACTTCGTCTAGGGATGCCGGGTATTTCTTTGAAATAGATTGGCTAAATGGTCCTTCTCGTAGGCCATTTATGAGGCCCATGATGGCAGCTTCTGTTGGTAGACTTTGTATGTCCATGCATATTTTGTTGAATCTTTCCATGTAGTTACGAAGACTCTCCCGATCTCCTTGCTTGATCCCTAGTAGTCTGGGTGCGTGTTTGGCTTTGTCCTTTTGTATGGAAAATTTGGCCAGGAACTTTTTGGCCAGGTCGTCGAAACTCGAGATGGATTTTGGAGGTAGGTTGTCGAACCATCTAATGGCTGTCTTGGTAAGAGTTGTTGGAAAGGCTTTGCAGCGAACTGCATCTGAGGCGTCAGTGAGGTACATTCTACTTCTGAAGTTGCTGAGATGGTGGTTGGGGTCCGAGGTGCCATCATACAGAGTCATATCCAGAAGTTTAAAATCTTTTGGGGTTTTGGTCTTCATAATTTCCTTCGTGAATGGATCTTGATCTTTGCGAGAGCTATCCTCTCGGGTGGATCGAGTAGCTTTAGTTTTGAGATCAGCTTCGAGTTTCATAATCTTATCTTCTAATTCTCGGTGTCGCCTTATCTCCCGATGTAGATCCTCTTCTTTTTCGCGTTGATGTTGGGCTTCTTTCTCAAGTTGCTTTAATCGATTTTGAAGTGCTTCTATCACCCCTGGATTTGATGAATTTTTGTCTCCATTGGGTTCCAGAGTATCTTTAAGTATAGTATCCGTGTTCTTATGTGGCGTTCTATCTTCCAAACCTGAGTCATGGTCGTTGTCATGGTTGTCCGCCATGGTGTTGGGATGACTTCCAGGTTCCCCGGCAACGGCGCTAATGTTCCGAGGGTTACCTGAAACTGTAGGTCGATCTCGGTCGAGATCTTCTGTGTTGGTCGGAGCCGACATGTCCGGCAGGTGTATAGCGGCTGGAGCTGGTGTGTCCGACTTGTGGGACTGAAAGTGCTGCTGATCCCTCGTCCCCGGAGGGTGGGGGGTACCTGCAAGGGACTCCGATGCTTAAGTTAGCAAGGGTATTAAGCAGGTATTGAGTAGAATTAGAGTATGAGTTATACCTAGGTGCTCCAGTGTATTTATAATGGTGTGGAGTGACCTTTTTGGATAAGATAAGTTAGTTATCTTATCTTATCTTATCTTTTGAGTGAGGTCATCTTATCTTCAAGGGAACCGCCCTTCTCTTGTAGGCTTGGGCTGCCTTAGGATCTGGGGCGTGTTCCTCTATTTGGGCCCTTTGTTTGGGCTTTCTCGTGACTCAACCGAGATCTTTGAGAAGAGGTCGGATTGTCCTGACCTGAAGAGGTCGATCGCTTTGTCTGTAGAACATCCCGGGTCGGACAACTCGACCCAGGATATGAACAGGTGGCTTATGCTTCCATTCCTCCTTGAATCTCCAACCATGTTTGCTATTGATTTGACCTCCAGGGTCCCATATGAAATTCTTCAAACTCTTTAGAGACTTCAAGCTAGCAACTAGGATCCTTAATTGTTGACTCTTAAGACCAATGCTCGGATCCCATACTTGAGTTCCTCTATCACCATTGACATGCTTGTGCACTACCCGGATTGTAAAAATATGTTATTTTAACTTTAAGTTTTGGAATGCATTTTTTTTAGGATGAGTTCGGCCAATCCCAGTGAACTTCTATAATTTTATAGAGTTCGCTGCACTTCCAACGAACTTCACCTAAATTTTCCTAAAACCATAGCTGAGAAAAAAATTCAAATTTCTAAGCCATTATCATGTCTCCAACAGTATATAGGAGTACACAAAAGTACACAGATAACAAGCATGGTCTCTTCAATATCACCAGCACCAATGGCAACCGTTATCATCGTTTTTAGAAATACACAGGTACATATGAATAAGCCATATTTAACAAGGATTTTTTATTATAAATTAAAAAATACTATTTTTCAAACAAAATACGACTTGTTCCTGTGTACTCTTGTGTACTCCTATGTACTCTAGAGATGATGATAATAGTTATCATGGTTAACTTTCTAACTTTTCTTCTCACCCAATCTGATATTTATGAAGATACATACTAAAGTTCGCCAAGGATAAAGCGAACTCTATAAAAATATAAACGTTCATCAGGGGGGTCAGATGAACTCTATTAAAATAATGAAGTTCGTCGGAGTGCGTCGAACTTGCCCTACGTAAAAAGAAATGCGTATCTGAAAATTTAACATTGGAATAATGGGTTTGTAGAAATAAAATTTTTTAATCTATTTCAAAAGTAAAAAACCGAAAAAATATACCTAACTAAAGAGTTTGAGTTAATCTATTTTAATTTATTTCAAGTTAACCCTGCCCCCCGGTCTCCTCAAAGGAGAGGGGAAGCCTGTGGAAAAAGCCCATGGAGGAACCACGCTAGGCACACTCCAGACTCCCGATCCCCGCCTATCCATACGCAATAGTCGGAACACCAAGGGGAGAGCAGGGAGATACCGAGGAGGCGACAAAACCCCATAATTTACACTCGGCCATTGGCAAGGCGCACTGAGGAGGACGACCGAGAAGAGAGCCGAGAGAGACCGAGGAGGTGACGAAACCCCATCATCATGGGAGAAACCCCTTTCCACCACTCCATTCTCAAGGTCTGGCTGCCGAAATACTTCGACAAGCCAACGGACATGAAATACGATGGAATCCAGGACCCCCATGAACACCTAACGGCCTTCGAGGCCAGGATGAACCTGGATGGTGTGGGTGATGAAGTGAGATGTCACGCTTTTCCCGTGACCCTAGCGGGACCTGCAATCCGGTGGTTCAACGCTCTCCCCTAAGGTTCCATAAGGACCTTCGCGGACATAACTCGGGGGCTTTCTGGCACAGTTTACCACGTGTATCGCCAAGGCCAAGCACCCGATCAACCTCCTAGGGGCGACGCAGAGAAGCGGCAAACCAACCAGGAAGTATCTGGATAGGTTCAATGACGAGTGCTTAGAAATTAACAGCCTGACCGATTTGGTGGCCAGCCTTTGCCTGACAAACAGGCTGCTGAATGAAGACTTCAGAAAACACCTTACCACCAAACCAGTATGGACAATGCAGGAAATCTAGAACGTGGTGAGGGAGTACATCAACGAGGAAGAGGTCAATTAGGTAGTGGCAGCCAACAAGCGGCATCCCGTATATCATACTGCTCATCAGCTCGGTAGCGGGAAAAGGTCTAAGGAGCACTCCAAGGACGGAGGGCCAACCAAACCCTTTAAGTCGTTCCCCCCGGGTAGGAAAGTTCACTAACTACACCCCTTTGACGGCCCCGATCGTTGAGGTATACCAACACATAGCGGAAAAAGGAATCTTACCAAAGCCTCGCCAGCTCAAGGATAGAACTGGAGGAAACAAGAACCTCTACTGTGACTACCATAAGGGTTTTGGCCATAAAACCTAGGACTGTTTTGACTTAATGGACACCGTGAAATAGGCGACCCGTGAAGGCAAGCTAGCGAAATTCTCGCAGTTCACAAAAGAACCCAGGAAGGGAGAATGCGGCTGATCTGACGATGATAGAAGTCGTGTCGTGAAGTCAAGGCAAGAGCCTGAAGAGGACAGCGACCACGGCCTCACCATCGTAAATGTCGTAGTGAGGAGGGACGCTGTGCCAAGATCTAAGTCAGCAACAAAGAAAGATGCTAAGGTCCAGGCCGTGTCCTCAGTTAGTCATAGGGCCCTCTCCCACGAGAGTCCCAACGATATCGTTCGGACTGGAGGACCAATGGTTCCACGACTTACCGGAAAACCCTTCCATGGTGATCACAACAAGAGTTGGAACTGGTTTGGTCAAGCGAATCCTCGTCGACACCGGAGCTGACTCAAACATTATGTTCTAAAACGTGTTTGATGCCCTGGGCCTCTGAGAAGCCAACTTAAGGACTCATCAGCACGGAGCAGTCGGCCTGGGGGATCATTTTATCAAACCTGATGGAATAATCTCCCTCCCGATCTCCATAGGAGGAGGTCAGTAAAAGAGGTCGTTAATGGCGGAGTTTGTTGTTTTGAGGGACTCCACGGCTTACAACCTTATCTTGGGGAGGAAAACGATCAATGAATTCGGAGCGGTAATATGTACCAAGCTACTGATAATGAAGTTCGCAGTTGACGATGGGTTGGTGGGGTCTGTGAAGGGAGATCTGGAAATGGCAGTCACATGCGACAATGCCGGCCTCTCCCTAAGGAAGACCTGGAAAAATTTAGGGTTGGCAACATGGAGGACAAGTTCACCTTTGTGAACAGAAACCTCACCCATAACTTGAAAGAGCCTTTGATGGAGATGATTCGAGCAAATGGCGATTTGTTCGCCTGGACTCACACCACCTGGTCGTAAAGGCAGAGGCCAAGCCCGTGGCCCAAAGACGAAGGAATATGTCTCAAGAGAGAGCTGATGAGGTGGCCAAGCAAACAGCCAGCTTGTTGGAAGCAGGGTTCATCTGTGAACACGACTATTCGACCTGGTTGTCAAATGTAGTCCTGGTTAAGAAGGTCGACGGGAAGTGAAGGATGTGCGTGGACTACTCCGACCTCAACAAGGCATGCGCTAAAGACTGCTTCCCCCTTCCAAACATAGACGCGCTCGTCGACACAGCAGCGGGCTACCAGTATCTGAGCTTCATAGATGCCTACTCCGGTTACAACCAGATACCGATGCACCGGCTAGACGAAGAGAAAACGGCATTCATAATGCTAGGGGCACATACTGCTATAGGGTAATGCCGTTCAGACTGAAAAACACAGGAGCTACTTATCAAAGGCTGATGAACAAGGTGTTCAGCACCCTCATCGGGAGGTCGGTAGAAGTGTACGTGGATGACAACCTGGTGAAAACCACCCAATTGGAAGACCTAGTGGGTGACCTAGAGACGGTGTTCGCGTCCCTCCGGCGACACAACATGAGGCTTAATCCTCTCAAGTGCACCTTTGCCATGGAGGCTGGAAAGTTTTTGGGTTTCATGATAACTCAGAGAGGAGTAGAGGTCAACTCTGAGAAATGTGAAGCAATTCTGCAAATAAAGAGCCCAGGATGCATCAAGGACGTACAGAGGCTAGCCAGAAGGCTTACTGCCCTATCCCGCTTCCTCGGTACATCGGCAGCTAAGGCCCTTCCATTCTTCAACTTGATGAAAAAAGAAATAACGTTCGAGTGGACCCTAGAAAGCAAAGAGGCATTCCACCATTTCAAAAGAATACTGTCGACACCCCCGGTTCTCGGCAAGCCCAAGGACTATGAGATGCTGTATCTTTACCTGGCCGTAACCAATGAAGCCTTGGCGGCTGTCTTGGTACCGGAAGAAGGGAAAATCCAACAGCCGTTATATTTTGTTAGCAAATCACTACAAGAGGTGGAGCTGAGATACAGTAAGTTAGAAAAATTAGCATATACACTATTAACCTCATCCCGAAGGCTGCGACAATACTTCCAAGGTCCTCATGTCATCGTCAGAACGGATCAAGCGATACGAAAAGTCTTGCAAAAACCTGATTTGGCGGGATGGATGATGACTTGGGCAATCGAGCTATCTCAATACGACCTGCAATATAAGCCCAGACATGCAATCAAGGCCCAGGCCATGGCCGACTTCCTCGTGGAGGTTACGGGAGACCCTCACGAAACCCTGGGCATACGATGGAAACTCCACATTGACAGAGCCTCCAATCAAATGTTTGGAGGAGCAAGGACAATCCTCGAGAGCCTGACGGGGATAGTATACGAACAGTCCATCAAGTTTGAGTTCCCGGTCTCCAACAACCAGGCAGAATACGAGACCCTTATTGGCGGCCTGCTATTATCAAAAGAAGTGGGGGTAACAAGGGTAGACGTGAACAGCGACTCTCAGGTCATCACCTCCCAAATCAATGGAATGTATCAAGCCAAGGATCCTCTGCTACAAAAATACCTAGAAAAGGTTAAGGGCTTAAGCAAGGACTTTGAAGAGGTTGTGTTGCAGCATGTGCCAAGGGAAAGGAACACATGAGCTGACCTCCTATCCAAATTGGCCAGTGCAAAGCCAGGAACTTCCAAGAAAGGCTTTGGCCCGAAAGCTCGTGAGGGCCGGCTACTTTTGGCCCTCGATAATGAAGAACTCCCAAGAATTCGACAAGAGATGCAAGAGGTGCCAAGAGAATGCTAACTTCCATAAGACCCCGACAGCCGAGCTAAGTTTACTAATAGCTTCCCAACAATTTAGCCAATGGGGAATCGATCTCTTAGGACCTTTCTTGATTGGCCCAGCAAAGGTTAAATACCTGATCGTTGCCATTGATTACTACACAAAGTGGGTCAAAGCGGAGCCGCTGTCTAGCATCTCATCAGCAAACTACCGTAAGTTCATGTGGAGACAAATCATTTCTAGGTTCGAAATCCCAAAGGCTGTGATATTGGACAACGGGACTCAGTTTGTGGATAAGAAATTCAAGGAATTCCTCACAGGCCTAGGGGTAAAACAGAGGTTCTCATCAAAAGAGCACCCGCAGACTAACGGCCAGGTGGAAGTCGCCAACAAAGTCATCCTCCAAGGCCTCAGAAAACGACTCGACCAGAAGAAGAGGACATGGGGAGACGAACTAGCATCAGTCCTATGGTCATATAGAACAACACCTCAATCCTCCACCAAGAAAACCCCTTTCTGACTTACTGGTGTGCATGAATCCCCACACATTCGTACAGCAATACCAGCAAGTGCACTGGGTCGTCCAAGTAATACCTGAGCGAGTCAGGGTCGATCCCATGAGGATTGTGGTTTGAACCAAGCTATGGTTATCTTGCACATCTTAGTCAGGCGGAATCAGAAGGTAGTTTGAATAGTTGTCGAATTTTCATTAAAAGGAATATTGGATGTAATATTCTGTAAATAAAAAGGAATCAATAATAGGGATATGTTGAAGGATTAGAGTTGCTTTGTCTTTCTGAATTAACTCTGGTATTACTGCTTTCTTTGTTTGTGAGTGAATTCTTAAATGGCAGACTGTATTTGATTGACAGTAGTTTGAGCAGCTGCCAATACTCCTCTAGATCTGAACACCAAGTTTAGTGTGGATCCATTCTGATTTAGGTTGAAGCTCGTACAGTCCATTCTCCTTAATGATCCTACTCAAAATGCCACAGACAAGGTCAGATTTTTTGGATTAGAGAATGATGCACCTTGGGTTCTAGCCTCTACCACAGAGACTATAATCTCCCCAGAAATCGACTAAACTGATATCTCGAGAAGTCCCCAACGAAGTCGTGGATTAGCCGTCTGAGAGACGTATATTCAAGCTGTTGGTTCATCATTGTCTAATTAAAGATGCACTCTAAACCCATATAGAATGTGATAACCTTATGCCAGTTCAACGTATTCATATTGATGAAGAACGAATATACATCTTAGAATTAATCAAACACGAATCGAAGAGAAATAGTAGTACTTTTATTAATTCATAGGACTCAGCAGGGCTCCTCCCCTCAACCTAGAAGGTTTAGAAACTCATAATGAAAGTAAAATACAATGATAAACGTGTATGCTATGCGAATATAGTGATTAAAGGTTCTGAATAACATAAATTTAATCCCTTAAATACTAAACAGATGACTAGTAAGGTTAAAACAGTCTATTTAGTGCTAAAATCCACTTCTGGGGCCTACTTGGTAAGTGTTTGGGCAGAGCTTTCATGAGATCCATGTGCTATGAGGTCTCTTGGGTGTGGAACACTAGCTAAGGGGTCCTCTTCGGGCGTTTGGACACCGGTCTCTGCTCTTGGGCGCTGGATGCCTGGAAGGGGGTAGGAAGCTGGCGTTAGACGCCAGTTTTGGGCCTATGAATCCAAACCAAAGTATGGACTATTATCTATTTTTAGAGAGCTCTGGAAGTCAGATTTCCATAGCCATTAAGAGTGCTCCGTTTGGACTTCGATAGAAATGTGAATTTAACACTAAAACATATAAAAACTTAATAAAAACTAAATAAAACACCCTAAAAACTATATGAAAATGATGCTAAAAAGCGTATAAAATATCCGCTCATCACAACACCAAACTTAAAATGTTGCTTGTCCCCAAGAAACTAAATACATAGTAGGATCAAAAAGAAAATTAAGATACAATAAATTTCTAAGTTTCAAATGAATCTTTGTTAAAATTAGATGAGCGGGACTTAGTAGCTTTTTGCTTCTGAATAGTTTTGGCATCTCACTATCAATTGAAACTCAAAGATGTTGGCTTCTTTAGGAACTTAGAATCTATATGATATTATTGACTTTCCTAGTTAAGCTTATTTTGATTCTTGAACACAGCTTTCTGAGTCTTGGTCGTGACTCTAAGCACTCTGTTTTCTAGTATTACCACCAGATACATTCATGCCACAGACACTTTACTTGGATGAACCTTTTCAGATTGTGACTCAGCTTTGCTAGAGTCCCCAGATAGAGGTGTCCAGAGTTCTTAAGCACACTCTTTTTTCTTTGAAGCACGGCTTTAACTGCTCAGTCTCAAGCTTTTCACTTGACACCTTCACGCCACAAGCACATGGTTAGGGACACCTTGGTTTTAGCCGCTTAGCCAGGATTTTATTCCTTTGGGCCTTCCTAACCACTAATGCTCAAAGCCTTGGATCCTTTTACCCTTGCCTTTTGGTTTAAAGGGATATTGGCTTTTTCTGCTTGCTTTTTATTTTTTCTTTTTCGCCATTTTTTTTCTTTCTTGCTTGCATACATATATATTTCTTTTGCAACAGGCTTTTTGTTTTTCCTTTTGCTGCTTTTTTTTTTTGCTTCAAGAATCAATTTTTAGATTTTTTAGATTATCAATAATATTTTTTCTTTTTCCTTGCTCTTTCAAGAGCCAACACTCATAAATTTCAACTTCAAATATGCACTGTTTAATCATACATTCAGAAAACAAAAGCAAATAACACCACATCAAACTAATTATACTAATCTTATTTTAAACTTGAAATTCATGCATCCATCAGTTCTTTTCAAATAAAAAATTTTTCATTTAAGCAAGGTGAGAGATATATGGAACATTTTATAACTTTTTAAGACATCAATGCAAATGATCATGCAACTAGAACAAGAGAACAGCTAAAAAACAGATAGAAAATAGAAAAATAACAGGAAACGAGTAAAAGAGAACGAATCCACCTGAATAATGGTGGCCAGTGCTCCTCCTTGAGGATACTATGTAGTGCTTGATCTCTTCTATGTCACTCCTTTGTCTTTGTTGAGGCGGCTGCACAAGCTCATGGACATGCTCTCTAGTTTGCTCCATCTTCTTCTTCTATACTTAGAATGGTAGATGTCACAAAGCAGAGCTTTTGCAACACCAAACTTAAGAGTTTTGCTCGTCCTCGAGCAAATATAATCAATGGGGAAGAAGAAGGTGGGGTAAGTGGAGCTTTTGTGGGACCTCTTGGTCCTGAGAGGCTAGGAAATTCCAGATTCCCTGCTTCTCTGCACTGGCATTTGAACGCCCAGGGGCTGCTCCCTGGCTGGCGTTCAACTTTGACACTCCACTTGGAGTGTTATGTTTTCACTGTTGTGAATTCTGTCTCTTGACTGATGCACATGATCATGACTCTGACAATTGAAAAGGAAAAACAAAATGAAAATAAAATAGTTGAGTAAAGTTGGGTTGCCTCCTAACAAGCGCTATTTTAAAGTCACTATCTTGACCTTTAGCTCCTTATGGAGGTGAGTATGGGCTCAGATTTTTCACCCTTGACAGTGAATTTTCTGCCTGTCCTCTCATGAATTAGCTCTACATGCTCTAGAGATAGGACACGGCTCACTGTGTGTGGTAAGGTTAGCTTCTTAGTGAAGACAACTCTCATGCCAAGTGAGAGGCCTTCAGTAGGAACCTTCTTGTCCTTCTAGCCTTTAGGTACTTTCTTTTTAGTACCTTTGTTCTTAGAGCTTGTTGAGGGCTACCCAACACCAAACTTAGAATTGATGTCTCGGGGCTCTGCACAGAAAGAGAGGTTTGGCATATTAGGTGTTGCACAGTTATCTCTCTTTTAGAGGGAGAATTGGGATGTGGCATCTTGAATAAGATGTGATCCTCCCCTAACTTTAGGGTTATTCTCCCTTAGCCACATCAATGATAGCATTAGCTGTGGCTAGGAAAGGTCTTTCAAGGATGACACAGTCATCCTCATCCTCTCCTATGTCCAAGACAATGAAGTTTGCAAGGATATAATGGTTTTCAACTTTAACAAGACATCCTCCACTAAGCCATATGGCTTCTTCATGGTCTTGTCCACCATCTCTAAAGAGATGTGTGCATCTTGTACCTCAAGGATTCCCAGCTTCTCCATTACAGAGAGTGGCATGAGGTTAATACTTGACCCTAGGTCATATAAAGCCTTTTCAAAGGTCATAGTGTCTATGGTGCAAGGAATCAGAAAGCATCCAGGATCTGGAAGCTTAGGAGGTAGCTCTTGCTGAACCAAAGCATGGAGTTCTTTGGTAAGCAGTGGAGGTTCTTCCTCTAGAGGCTTTGTACCAAATAGCTTGGTATTCAGCCTCATAAGAGCTCCTAGGTACCGAACAACTTGCTCTTCCCTATAGTCTTCATCCTCACTTGAGGATAAGTAGTCATTAGAACTTATGCACTGTAGAAGTGCATTCAAAGGAACCTCAATTATCTTTATGGTTTCTTTTGGTTCTGGGCTAGAGGGTTCTTGAGTGGGATTTAGGCACTCAAAGGGTGTGCTTGGGCTGGCGTTCAATGCCAGCTCTGTCAGCTTATTGGGTGTTGAACACTCTTGCTGTCCACCTTGACTGGCGTTAAACGCCAATCTCTTTAGCATTCTGGGCATTGAACGCCCAGTAGGAATGTCCTTGCTGGCGTTCAACGCCAGCTTTCCTGGGCTGGTGGGCGTTGAACGCCCAGTGAGGGGTTCCTTACTGGCGTTCAGTGACAGAATGGCTACCTGGTTAGGCGTTGAACGCGCAGTAAGGGGTTCTTCGCTGGCGTTCAGTGCTAGAAAGCCTTCCTATTTAGGCGCTGAACGCCCAGCCACTACTATCTGGCTGGCGTTCAACGCCAGCTTTTCTGCTAGGATGGGCGTTAAACACCTAGTGAGGGGTTCCTCACTGGCGTTTAATGCCAGACTTGCTACTATTGTGGGCATTGAATGCCCAACAAAGGCTTCTTCACTGATGTTCAACGCATTCCCATTCTCCTCCAATTTGGCCTCAACCTCCATGGTTATGGCCTTGCACTCTTCTCTGGGATTAACCTTAGTATTACTGGGAAGAGTGTCAGGAGGGATCCCAGGGATCCTCTTTCTCAGTTAGCCAACCTGTACCTCTAAATTTCTAATGGAGGAAATTGTTTCATTAATGAAACTATGGGTGGTCTTAGTGAGGCTGGAGACTAGAGTGGCTAAGTCAGAAAGGCTCTACTTAGAGGTCTCCATATTCCCTTGAGAAGATGGTAATGATGGTTAGTTATTGAACCTATTTTGGTTCCTACCACCTTGGTTGTTATTGAAACCTTGCTGAGGTTTCTGGTGATCCTTCCATGAAAGGTTGTAAGTGTTTCCATATGGTTCTTCCATGTAATTCACCTCCTCCATGGTGGGTTGATCAGGATCATAAGCTTCTTCTTCAAGAAAAGCTTCCTGAGCACTGCCAGCTGCAGTTTGCATCCCAGTGAGATGTTGAGAGATCATGTTGACCTGTTGGGTCAAGATCTTATTCTGAGCCAGGATGGTATTCAGAGTTCAACTTCATGAACTCCTTTCTTCTGAGGGATTCCATGGTTTACAGAATTCCTCTCAGAGATGTACATGAATTGGTTGTTTGCAACCATCTCAATGAGCTCTCTAGCTTCTTCAGGTGTTTTCTTCAAGTGGAGAGATCCACCTGCAGAGCTGTCCAATGAAATTTTAGATATCTCAGACAAGCAATCATAGAACACGCCTATGATGGACCACTCTGAGAGCATGTCAGGAGGACATCTCCTGATCAGTTGCTTGTATCTTTCCCAAGCTTCATAAACAGATTCACCTTCTCTTTGTCTGAAGGTTTGAACTTCCTCTATAATCTTGCTCATTCTTTGAGGAGGAAAGAACTTAGCCAGAAAAGCATTAACTAGCTTTTCCCAAGAGTCAAGACTCTCTCTAGGCTGGGCATCCAACCAGTTTTTAGCTCTATCCCTTAAAGCGAAAGGAAAGAGCATTAGCTTATAGACTTCAAGATTAACTCCATTAGTCTTTACAGTATCACAAATCTGTAAAAAATTCTGCTAAGAACTGATGTGGATCTTCCATTGGAAGTCTATGGAATTTGCAGTTCTGCTGCAAAAGAGAGACTAACTGAGACTTAAGCTCAAAATTGTTAGCTCCAATGGCAGGTACAGCAATGCTTCTGCCCTAAAAGTTAGAGGTAGGCATGGTGAAGTCACCAAGGACCTTTCTGGGATCCTCTTATGGTTCGGCCATGTCCCTAGTTTCTTGCTCAAAACTTTCTTAAAGGTCTCTTCCGGAGTGTTGTGCTTTAGCTTGTTGTAAACGCCTCCTTAGAGTCTTCTCAGGTTCAAGATCAGGAGTCAAGAGGGGTTCTTTATCCCGTGTTCCTGGTCATAAACAAGAAAAAAAGAAAAAGAAAGATGGAAAAGAAGAAAGTTCTTTGTGCCAATTGGCAAGAAGCTCCTCTTTAAAGTCGGAAGTGAAAGAAGAAGAAGAAAGGAAAGAAATAAAAGAAGAAAGCTTTTTGTGCCACTTGGATCAAAGAGCTTCCAGTTAGATATGAAGAAGAAAGGAGAGAAGATAAAGAAGTTGAGTTAGAGCAAGGGATGGGAGTAGAGTTGAATAAATAGAGGTGAGAGGAGAAGTATAAATAGAAAAGTGAATAAGATTTAAAATATTTTTATTTTTATTTTGTTTATTATTTATTTTCGAAAATTAAATTAATTAATTTAAAATTATTTGAATTTTAATTGTTAAATTTTCAAAAATAGAGGAGGGAAGAGAAGAAGAATTTTTCGAAAATTAAGAGAGATTAGAGTTAGTTAGGTAGTTTTGAAAAAGAAGAGAGAGAAATAGGGGAAGTATTTTCGAAAATTTGAGAGGAAAAAGTTAGTTAGAAGGTTTTGAAAAATAGGAGAGAGAAGATAAGATATTAATTAAGAAAATATACAAATAAAAATATAAGATAAGATAAGGAAAGATTTGAATTTTAAAAATAAGATAAGAATATATTTGAAATTAAAATTTAAAATTAGAAAAGATAAGATAAGATTTTAAAAAGTTTTGAAAAGATATGATTTAAAAATTAGAAGTTAGAAAAGATAAGATAAGAAACAAAAAAGAAAAGATTAGAAAATTGATTTTAAAAAGATTTAATTTTAAAAATTTGAAATTTGAAAAAGATAAGATTTTTGAAAAAGATATGATTTTTATTTTAAAAATATTTGATTTTTGAAAACTTGACACTTAAGATATGATAAGATAAAAATTTTAAAAATCAAAATCTGAATTTTTTTATGTAATTTTCCAAAATTATGGTTAGAAATTACTTAGAAAAGATTTTTTTATTTTTGAATTTTATTATGAAAGAAAAAAACATACAAAAGATACAAGACTTAAAATTTTAAGATCTAGCACCCCTTTATTTTTGAAAATTTGGAGGGAAACACAAGGGGACACCAAACTTAAAAATTTTAAGATCAAACCACAAACAAGACTCAAGAACAATTTGAAGACTCACAAGAACACAAAGAACAAAATTTAAAGACTCAAAGAACTAAAGAATATAAAAAGAACACCAAACTTAAAATTTTTAGAAAATCAAAAGTAAATTTTCGAAAACCCAAAAGAAAATAAACAAGAAAACACCAAACTTAAATACTTGACACAAGATTTAAACAAAGAAAATTTATTTTTGAAAAATTTTTTAAAGAAGGACTCAAAGAACACAAAGATTTTTAACCAAGAACATAAACAAAAATGCAGAGGATGCCAAAAATAAACTATATAAAAAAGCTTTTTGAAAAGTTTTAAAATTTTTTAATTGAAGAGCATAAACAGGCAGGATTTAAACCAATAACATAAATTAGACAAAGAAAAAAATATTTTTGAAAATTTTTAGAAAATAGGACTCAAGAAAAACGTGTAACTCAACAAAAACAAATACAAAGGACTCAAATCAAGAACAAAAATTAAACAAAGAAAAAAAATATTTTTGAAAAAGTTTTTAAAGTTTTCAAATATTGAGAAGAAGAAAACAAAACTTAAAAGACTCAAATAAAAATAAAAAATAAAAATTACCTGATTTAAGTAGCAAGGCAATCCGACAGTTTGTCCAAACACAACAATCCCCGACAATGGCGCCAAAAATTTGGTACGCACGAATTCCCACACCTTTGTACAGCAGTACCAGCAAGTGCACTAGGTCGTCCAAGTAATACCTGAGCGAGTCAGGGTCGATCCCATGAGGATTGTGGTTTGAAACAAATTATGGTTATCTTGCAAGTCTTAGTCAGACAGAATCAGAAGGTTGTTGGAATAGTTGTCAAATTTGCATTAAAAGAAATATTGGATGTAATATTTTGTAAATAAAAAGGAATCAATAATAGGAATATGTTGAAGGATTGGAGTTGCTTTGTTTTTCAAGTGAACTACCAATTCGGTCCCTGTCCATTTCTCAGAATGACAACGCGATCCCTCAGCATAAAAACGACCCACTTCGGTCCCTGTCATTTACTTCCGTGACCCAACGCGGTCCCTGTGGGTGTTTTTCTGTCAATTCTGAACGGAAAATGCTGACGTGTCAGGTTCAAAAATGGATAGGGGCCTAATTGTCTCTAAAAATTTAAAATGGTTAGGAGTTTATTTGTCCCTATTCTTTAAATGATATTTTTTAAAAAAAAATATTTATTATATTAATATTCTTTTTTTAATAAATTATTGAATATATGGTATAATAAGTACAAACTAATTAATAAATTATTTAAATTTAAAAATATTATTTATTATGAAACTAAATAAATAAATTTCAAATATAATTTTTAAATATATAAATAATAAATATTAAAATAAGGTTTAAAATAAAATATAATATATATTATGAAAACCATTTATAGACTCAACAAACTCAAAGCATCAATAATATTATTAATATATCAATAATACATATTCTCATAAGGTACAGATTCATGAAGATTTATCAATCTAAGAATAATGTGGATTAACTAAAATTTTATGTATATTAAAATTTAATTAAATGTTACATATATTTTACTCAAAATATTATTCATAGATTAATAATATTATAGATGTTTTGAGTTTGCTGAGTTTATATAAAAAGCAGCCTACTCATAGTGTATTTTAGTGCCAAGATATCAAATAGAATTATTAATTTAGTTTAAATAGATAAAAAAAATTAAATTGTTATTACTCAAAAAAATGTTACTATATATCAAATAATGTGTTCATTAGTTTTTATTTTATTGTGAAAATTATTTAGATCATAATATTAATAGTATATCATAGGATTATTATTATTATTAACGTATTAACCGAATTTTAATATTTATTATTTATATATTTGAAAATTATATTTGAGAAATATTCATAATAAATGATATTTTTTAATTTGAATAATTTATTAATTAGTTTGTACTTATTATATCATATATTCAATAATTTATTAAAAAAGAATATTAATATAATGAATAAAAAATTTAAAAAATATATTATTTAAAGAATAGGGACAAATAAACCCCTAAACAATTTAAATTTAGAGTCAATTAGGTCCTTGTCCATTTTGAACTTGACACGTCAGCATTTTCCGTTCAGAGTTGATGGAAAAACACCCACAGGGACCGCGTTGGATCACGGAAGTAAAGGACAGGACCGAAGTGGGTCGTTTTTATGGTAAGGGGTCGCGTTGTCATTCTGCGAAATGGACAAGGTCTGGATTGGTAGTTCACTCTTGTTTTTCTGAATTAACTTTGGTATTACTACTCTCTTTGCTTGTGAGTGATTTCTTCAATGACAGGCTATATGTGACTGACACTGGTTTGAGCAGCTGCCAATATTCCTCCAGATCTGAACCCCAGGTTTAGTGCGGATCCATTCTAATTGAGGGTGAAACTCGTATATTCCATTCTCCTTAATGATCCTACTAAAAATGCCACAGACAAGGTCGGATCTTCCGGATCAGAGAATGCTGCACCTTAGGTTCTAACCTTTACCATAGAGACCCTAATCTCCCCAAAAATTAGTTGAACTGATGTCTCGAGAATTCCCCAACGAAAACGTGGATTAGCCGTCTGAGAGACGTATATTTAAGCTGGTGGTTCATCATTGTCCGATGAAAGACGCACTCTGAACCCATGTAGAATGTGATAACCTTATGCCAGTTCAATGTATTCATATTGATGAAGAACGAATATACATCTTAGAATTAATGAAACACGAATCGAAGAGAAACTGTAGTACTTTTACTGATTCATAGGACTCAGTAGGGCTCCTCCCCTCAACCTAGGAGGTTTAGAAACTCATACTGAAAGTAAAATACAATCATAAACGTGTATTCTATGCAAATATGATGATTAAAGGTTCTGAATAACATAAATTTAATCCCTTAAATACTAAACAGATTACTAGTAAGGGTAAAACAGTCTATTTAGTGCTAAAATCCACTTCTGGGGCCCACTTGGTGAATGTTTGGGCTGAGATTTAATGAGATCTATGTGCTATGAGGTCTCTTGGGCGTGGAACTCCAGCTAGGGGGTCCTCTTTGGGCGTTTGGACGCCGGTCTCTGCTCTTGGGTGTTGGACGCCTGGAAGGGGGCAGGAAGCTGGCGTTAGACACCAGTTTTGGGCCTTCTAATCCGAGACAAAGTATAGAGTATTATATATTGCTGGAAAGCTCTTGAAGTCATATTTTCAAATCCGTTGAGAGAGCTCCATTTAGACTTCTTTAGCTACAGAAAATCTCTTCCGTTCTGAGTTCAAGGAGGTCAGATTTGGACAGCATCTGCAGTGCTTTCTGTGTCTCTGAATCAGACTTCTACTCCAGCTCCTCAATTTCAGCCAGAAAATACTTGAAATTGTAAAAAAACACAAAAAATCATAGTAGAATCCAAAAATATGAATTTAACACTAAAACCTATAAAAACTTAATAAAAACTAATTAAAACACACTAAAAATTATATAAAAATGATGGCAAAAAGCGTATAAAATATCCGCTCATCACTTACCTACGGGGTTGACGCAGTGATCCCCGTGGAGATCGGGGAGCCAAGCCCATGGCTACTCCTCGGTAGGGTTGAAGAGGCAATAGAAAAAGACCTGGTCGACGAAACCAGGGAGATGGCACACTTGTCGGAAACGGCACTGAAGCAAATAATAGCACTCCGTTACAACGCTAGGGTACTAAGGAGGAGTTTTGAGACAAATGACCTGGTCCTACGACGCAACGACGTAGCCCCCCTCCACTCCCGGAGAAGGCAACATAGCAGCTAATTGGGAAGGTCCATACAGAGTGAAGGAAGTGGTCAGCAACGGGGCTTTCAAGCTAGAGCGTCTAGACGGGAAAGAGGTACCCCGAACGTGGAACGTGGCAAACTTGACGAGGTTCTACCCTTAGAGTCCAGAGCAACCACCCGTTCCACCGACTAAGTAACACCCGTTTTATCTTATGTTGAATTATTGCCAGTCTTTAATTTCTGCCTTTACTTAATAGATTCCTCTTTCATTTCTATTGTATCTTTATTTACTTGCCAAATAATTGACCTACTGTGACCACGGCTTCACAGGACTGATCACCCCGCAAGCCAGCGATGCCGTCTACACTACACTACGCGGCTACGAAAATAAGCCACAAGTCGAAGTTTTTATTATAAAAGCCACGAACCGGCTTCCCCAATTACTAATGACAAAACGAACGGTAAACAATTAGCTAATAACCAGATAAGATAAAACGGTAAATAAGTCGTCAAATTACCAACAAAATAGTAAATAAGTTCATTGAAACTATTCAAGAGTTTAGAAGTCTATACAAACCATTAAAGAATTCAAATCAAAATACAACAAGTAAAATTACATCATTTCTTCAGGATGTCCACAATCTGACCATCCCAAATAGTCTTGAAAGCTTCAATCGCAGAGATGTCAAAGTCGGGAGAAAGTAGCTTGACCTGGGACTTAATCGCCTCCTCGGACCCATTGATCACCTCCCTTGGCTTCTTCACTGTGTCCTTATTTTTCTTCTTCAGACCGGCAACCTCACCTTTCAACCCGGTAACCTCTCCCTTGGCACTCTTTACCGACTTCTCGGCCTCTTCAAGCTTGGCTTCCAAAGCAGTAATTTTGGCCTGGACTATGGCAGTTTCACCACGGGCAGAGTTGAGCTGAGACTCTAAGGTCATCTCCCGCTCAGTAAGCCGGGCCAATGCCTCATTGGAGGTCTTCAGCTTCCCCTCTGAGTCGGCTAGTTTCTCTTTTAAGACCCCGACCTCCGATCTCAAGCTATGAACCTCCCGAAGGGAATAGCGATTGATAAACCATTATTTTATGATTTATATTGTGTTTAATTGAGTGGTTTTATCAAGTCTTTACCCACTTATTCATATGATTAGCATGATATTAAAATTCCTTCCCAAAGTTGTTCTATGGTTGAAAACTTTCTTCCTAGAGATCTTTTTATTATGTATTTTAATTCTCCTTTATACCATTCGATGCCGTGATCCATGTTTTAAGTGTTTCAGGCTTCATAGGGCAGGAATTGCTTATATAATGGAGAGGAAGCTTGCCAAAATGGAAAGAACACAAGAAACCAAGGAAATGACCAGCGAATACCGATGCGGACGCATGGCTCACGCGACCGCGCGAAATGGAAAAAATCGCAGTGACGCGTTCGCGTGCCTGACGCGAACGCGTGGATTGGAATCTGCATGAATGACGCGAACGTGTGGACGACGCGTACGCATGGCAAAGAAAACGCTGAATGACGCGCATGCGTGGATGACGCGTACGCATGACATGCGCGATCTGCTGAATTAACAGAAATCGCTGGGGGCAATTTCTGGGCTGTTTTTGACCTAGTTTTTGGCCCAGAAAATACAGATTTGAGGCTATAAAGTGGGGGAATGCATCCATTCATGAACACAACATTCACAAAATTTTAGTTTTTAGATGTAGTTTTTCTAGAGAGAAAGTCTCTCTCCTCTCTCTTAGGTTTTAGGATTAGGATTTCTTCTTTTCAATTCCAGGTTCAATGTTCCTTTAACTTATTGTCTCTTCTACTTTTATTTTATTCTATTACTTTAATTGTTTACTTTTCCAATTTGGTTTATGAACTTCATGTTAGGATTGATTTTCTTATTTAATACACATTAAGGTATTTCAGATTTATGATTGCTTTTTTTTATTTATGATATAAATAATTTGGATTTTTTCCCTCTTGGCTTCAGTTGAGTAATTGGTGACACTTGAGTTATCAAACTCCTTTGTGATTGATAATTGGAATTTGCTTATTGATTTGGATTCCTCTAACGCTAGTCTTTCCATAGGAGTTGACTAGGATTTGAGGAATCAAATTGATAAGTCCACTTGACTTTCCTTTATTTAGTAAGGGTTAACTAAGTGGGAGCAGTGAACAATTCTCATCACCAGTGATAAGGATAACTAGAACAGGATTTCCAGTTCTCAAAACCTACCAAAGAGCTTTATTAGTTATTATTTTAATTCCTTGTTATTTTACATTACTTGTTCCTTATTTCAAAAACCGCAAAAATATACTCTTTCCATAACCAATAATAAACACACCTCCCTGCAATTCCTTGAGAGATGACCCGAGGTTTAAATACTTCATTTATAAATTTTATTGGGTTTTGTTACTTGTGACAACCAAACTTTTGTACGAAAGGATTTTTGTTGGTTTAGAAGCTATACTTACAACGCGATTATATTTGTGAATTTCTTTACCGGCAGAAGTCCGATCATCAAAATGGAGTCATTGCCGGGAAATTGCAAACGTGTGCCCTATTATTCGTTATTGTAAATATTTTTTTCTTGTTTATTTATTTTTGTTTTTGTTCTTAATTTTTATTAGTTACTATGAGTTCTCACCCCCATCGCTTTGAGTTTGGTTCTAATATTGTTGAAAGGAATGGAAGCTATAACAGGAACATGCATCAAGGTTAAAATAATCAAAGATGGACAGAGCCATGAGGATCTGATCAACCCTTTAGGCAAAAACACCTTCCAAAATACCATGGACGATGACCGTTCTACAATGCATGCCAAGACAACAGTTATGGTGGACCCTCTCGTGACAACCAACACCCACTAAATTACTATGGTCAAGAGCCATTCCGAGGTGCGTACCAAGATGATAGATATGGTGGACCCCCTTGTAGTTACTAACAAATCCCATCATATGTCCACAAACCACCTCCTCAACATAGCTTTAAACCACCACACTCACAATCCCCTTATCACCATTCAACCCCGTATGACCGTAACCCCTATCCACCCCAATTCCAATCCAATTACTCCCAAGAACCACCACTTCCCTATGCACAATGTCCATATCTATCAACCCATGAATCAAGGGAGCGTATCAAGGAAACAGTGGAAAAACTTCATACAACCTTTCGCCAAC
This sequence comes from Arachis duranensis, assembly GCF_000817695.3. Classification (NCBI taxonomy): domain Eukaryota; kingdom Viridiplantae; phylum Streptophyta; class Magnoliopsida; order Fabales; family Fabaceae; genus Arachis; species Arachis duranensis. The sequence goes on along the minus strand of NC_029772.3, from coordinate 60,929,059 downwards.
TGGATCAAGCAATCAATCGATTACCTTCCCGACGTTTGGATACTCAAGGAACCCCCATGGCTTCATGTGGACAATCTAACGATGAACGTAGCATGAAGGAGATACTAGAAACTCCGGTGGACAGTAAGGAGCATAACTTTGTACTAGAACAATTGGAAGAAGCCAAAATTATCGAAGAAGAAGAATTGGTTGAAGACTTAGGAGATGCTGAACCTCTATGGGAAAGTCAAGTTATAGAGCCTTGACAAATGAATTTTTGTTGGTATAGAATTTATCAAGTGATCAATCGTAGTATAGTCTAAACCAACGCGAAATCCATCATCAAACAAATCTACAATCTATATCCGAGAGTACTAGTCTCCCGAGTCGTTCTCCCTTGGAATTGCCAAAGTGTGCATCTTATTGACTTAGCAAGCCTAGTTGGAATTCTTTGAAGGTTTGAGCAAGGTGATGAGAAACAAACAATCAATTATCAAAAGGCTTGACTTAGGGTTGGCATTAGAACTTCTATCCCTATAGTCCATTCAATGTTGACAACAATTAGGCCTTGCTTCATTTAGTCATCCCCTAAGTATAGAGGAAAATCAAATGAAAACAATCAACTTGAGTCACAAGTCCTAGCTTCACCTTATGGGAATCTAGCTTTAGTGCACTCCAAGCCAACTAGCAATCCCTAATTCCAAATCAACTATTGATACAACTATTCAACTTCTTCCAATAACCAAACCCTATGCCAAGAGTAAAAATTCTACTCCATAGCTAGTGTGGACATTTTATCAAACATGTGATGAGCATGAAAGAAGGTCATAGTAAAATGAAGAGAAAGGTAAAATTAAAGATGTTGCAATGCAAGGAATTAACAACAATTGTCAAAGTGCAATAATGAGGATCAAAATCTCAAAACATCAATGGAATCCAAAAATCATAAAGTTGAATCCTAGATCCAAGGAATTTTAGCAATTACAACTACAACTTGAAATTGGAAAGGAAAACCTATTACATGAACAAAGTGGAATGAAAGTTGCAATGGATCTCACCAAGGAATGGGTAGAAATCCAGAATTTTGATGAAGAAGAACCCTAGTAGGAACTTGAGTTCTCTCTTCTCTCTTCCCCCAAAATATCTCAAAAACTAGAAAATGAACTAAGTGTCTTCAACCCTTGCCCCCTTGGTCCTCTTAAGCCTTTTCCCGCTAAAGCACTCCTCAAAAGTTAGGATCTCTAACCAACTCCACGCCTGAGTCACGTGAATTCTAAAAAAATCATATTCGAACATCGGCACGTACGCGCAAGGTACGCGTGCGCGCCATGGATGCGGTTTTGGAGTGTGCGCGGAGGCGGGACGTACGCGTGCGCGTCCATGAGAATCCTGGCTTAGCCGCTACTCAAGCCGGCTCGTGGCTTGGCTCTTGGTCTCGGCTTCACGTTGCTCTTATTCACGCGGGCGCGTCAGGTGCGCGCACGCGCCCTTGCGGAAATTTCCAAAGCTTCAATTCTCATGCTTCCTTTCCTTGCACCCGTCTTCCTTCTCTTTTCCTGTCCATTCCTACTCCATATCCTGAAACCACTTAGCGCACAAGTCACGACATCGAATAGCATCAAGAGAAGATTAGAGATGTATCTATTTTAGTGCAAAATAAGCATGTTTTCATTCATGAGACAAAACTAGGAAAGGAATGCAAATCCTTGTATTTCCATGCAGAAAGTGTGTGAAATCATTGATAAACCCCTTTGAAATTAGCACAAGATAAACCCTCAAAATGGGGTTTGTCAACCTCCCCACACTTGGATTCTAGCATGTCCTCATGCTTAGGAAGATGCAAAGAAACACAGAAGACCGAGGAGTCACAAACGTATAGGACTCACGAAATGCAACCTACTTATATGCATGCAACTACGACTAGTGCTGTTATCTACTTGGTTGGGAACAAATCAGCTTCCTTATGACATATGCAAGCACATGGGACGCGATGGTGGTCAATGCATAGGATTTGCCAATTTCTAAGTATCAAAAGCAATATATACAACCTTGCATGAGGAATGCTCGCAAGAGTCGGGAATCAAAGGATTGAGCATCGAACCCTCACCGAAAGTATTTGCGCTCTGATCGCTCAAGTGTTTGGGGTTGATTCTCTCAATTCTCCCCTAATCATGCTTTCCAAGATTTGTTCTTCTTCTAACAATCAACATATATTTCATGCATGCATACATCTATCATGAGGTCTTCTCCTTAGGTTATAATGGGGCTAGGGTCAAGGTAGGATCATATATGGCTAGTGGACTTAGGATTTGAATCTTTGATTAACTTAAACTTTCCCACCTAACCTATATAAAGACCTATACAATTAAGTGCTAATCTAACTACCCATTCTCACTTTTTCACATACTCATGTATTTTCTATTCATTTCACAACACTTATGCATTGATTTTATTTGAACTTTACTTTGGGGCATTTTGTCCCCTTTTTTGCTTTCTCTTTCTTTTTTTTTTCTCCTTTCCCTTTTTTTTTATAAAAAAAAAAATTTCTTTTCCATATTATTTTTTTTTCTTTCTACATACACGAACATCAATGCATAAGGTCTATACATTTGATCAATACATGAGCATGTATCCAATTCCCAACATTTTCAATAGAAAATATAAAACTGCCCTTTTATGCACCCAATGTCCCAAGACTCTCACACTTGAACGATTCTCACTCACACTAGCCTAAGCTAATCAAAGATCCAAATAAGGATATTCATTGTTTTCTGCTTTAAGGCTTGTAGTGTGCTAAATTAAGAACAAGCGGGTTAATCGTAGGCTCAAATTGGCTAACAAGGGAATATAAAAGGGCTGGCTATTTGGGTAAGTGAGCTAAAGAAATGATGGCCTCAATCACATAGATGCATGTATACACAAAATAATGGACATAAAGGATCAAACAAATCAAAGATTGCAGTCATGGAGGAGAATAGTGCACACAAGAAGGAAAATAAGTGGTTATAAGATGTAACCACACCATTAGGCTCAAAACTCACTTGCTTGTGTTCTTAGCTCAAAACTATGTTCCAAGATATAATTCTTCATGCAATTTTGGCACCAAGGCATTTAAAATTTGCAATGCCCCACGGTTGCCCCAAAGTATTGGTTTCCTAAGAAAGCATTTCATTGTTCCAACCAAGTAAACTTATCATGCGAATGGTGCCATCTAAAACCTAATCATGCAACCTATCCTAATTTATTCAGATTTATTCAGATGTTACCTACGGAGATCGGTCGGTCGACCTCCCCACACTTAAAACTTAGCACGGTCCTCCGTGCTATAGGTTAGGCGCAGTGGTTGGTTGAGCTCCGAGTGTCCCATATCTCCAATATTATCGCTCTCTCCGCTTGAAGTTGCGGTAGATGTGGAGATATCGGGTTCCTCCATAGGTGGGGTGACTATGCTTAGAAGTCTCTTCACATGAGCATAACGGCGTTGGTTACGCCTCTCATAACGGTCCAATTTCTTGTGAAGGTCCTCAAGGCGTTGGGCGGCCGATTTTTGTGATGTAGATGAAGTGGTGGTGTTGCTAGTTGGTGTGGGTAGTCCAATGTCCTTGGTGGTTTCCGGAGGCTTGAGGCATCTCTTGGTCGGAATTATATCACCATCGACCGGAATAGAGGTTCTCCTATCTTTAGCCTCTCGGTTGACGCCGGCTTTTGCAACCAAATCGGTCACCAAAGCGGGAAATGGTAGATTTCCTTTGGCATGGATGCGCCCCATCGATTGGCGGATGGTATGCGAAATGTTGACCGGTTTCTCGGTTAAGATGCACCATATCAATAAGGCCAACTCGGCGGTGATGGATGACCCATGTGTACTTGGGAGCACATAGTGAGCTAGAATTTGGGCCCATGCCGTGGCTTCTTGAGTGAGGTGGCGGACATCTAAACCCTTGCGTCTTTGCTTTATGGTCCCTCGAATCCAATAGGCGTCGGGTAAAGCAATGACGCGGAGGATCGCGCTCCAATCGAATGCACGGTCATCGCATGTAGCCAAGACTTCTTCGTAGGCGTCATATACATCCGTTGATGGTTCAATCCCAAGGACTTCTTGGATGGTTTCCACTGTGACCGACACTTGCTTTCGGCGCACAAATATTGATGTGAGAAGGGGAGAGTGGTAGTTGGAGTAGAATTCTACTACCCATGAGAGGTTGGCCTCCTTTGGTTTTCTCAATAGGAACCTCCATTGCCTCCGCTCAATTTGTGGCATCACAATCTGACTGAGGTGAGCCGGTAGGACTAGGAGGGGTTCCGGATGATAATTCCTTTCGATCATTCTTGGGTAAACAAGTTCGCAGTAACGGTTGGGAAACTTGTTCGAATCCTTAGGAGGGTTGTCCTTCTCTAGAACCTCAATGGGGCCCTTAGTCTTCTTTAAGAGTGGCTTGGCCGTTAGGTCGTGGTGCGCTTTATTGGGAGTTGGCTTCTTGGGGTCTTTCCCTTTGTTCTTTTTTATGACCATCCTATGAGGCAAAGAAAGGAAAAAAAACATCAAACCCAAATAAGTGGAAGTAAACGCGATTATGCAATGAAAAGTTATGCCATAGAATATGGGTATCATTGTCACATGACAGCTGCAACATGTAACTAAGATAACATGAGAAGAGCAAGGCAAATCATTTTCATATGGTGTAAGGGTAATTTAAGCATGCAAGTAAGAAAGCATGAGAGGCACATACCCTTAAGGATCACAAATGGAAAGCAAGTTATGAAAAATTGAGTGGATGGATTGGAAGAAATGAGGATGCATCTAAGAGTGATAAGTTGAGAGGCAATTTAGTCAAAGTGGTTTCAAAAGTCAAGTATGCCTTTCGTCGAACACTTGGTGTGCATCCTTTTGTAGTGTGTGATTAGAAGATGGTGAAAGCAATGGAGTAATTCACAATCCAATATTAATGATTACGGTCCACAGTGATTATAAGAAAAAAACAAGCAACACAACTCATCTACTAATGCAAGTAAAGTGGGGACCCAAATGCCCATGAAGAGTTAATTTGAGGGAGAGGAAAAAGGAAAAGGAAAACAAAAACAAGAAAAACTCCTAAAGAAGTAACTAAAATAAAAGAAGAAAGAAGCTAACTAAAAGAAGGTGAAACTAATTGAATAAGAATCACAAGAGATGGTGGCTTAGTATAGTACCTTGTGAGATGATGAAGAAAATGGGAGAGGGGGTTGTGGTGTGGGTTGATGGGGAGTGGTGGAGAAGGTAGTGAGTGTGGAAGGTAGTGTAGAAGAGGGAATGGAGGGATGAGGGTGAAAGGGGGAGTGTGCCCCTTTTTCAAGTTGGATGTGTAGTAGAAGGTATGAGAGGGGGAAAAAATGTGAAGTGAAAGAGAAGGGGTGAGTGTGCCCCTTCTTACATTGGCGCCGATCATCCGCGCGTGCGCGCGCAGTGCGCGCTCGCGCAGGGAGGCGAGGTGGAAAGGGACGCGCGATGATACCTCAAGAATTGTACAAGGTGGCAAAAAAGACCTCCACCCAAGCAAGGTTGGAATTCCTTCACCTCATATGTCATTTATGCAATTCAGCTGGAATTGTCATAGAAGGAGACATTTCCATTGAAGAGAAGAAGCCCATCACTAAAAGAAGGATGGAACATGTTAGAGAGCCGGAACATGATCGGTGTAACAGTTCAATCGACGCGGACGCGCATTGCACGCTTGCGCGTCAATTGGCAGATTTCGCCCAGGGGCGCGGACGCACCATGTGCGCGTGCGCGTGAGCTTCCTGTGCTTCAGGCATGGTCCTGGCATGGTGTGGGCGCAACTCTCGGGTAAATGTATGGAGGGCTGTTATTCGCAATCCACGCGTCCGCGCACGGTGCGCGTCCGCGTAGGTGACCGTCGAGTGCCTTAAGGACGCGTACGCGCCAGGCGCGCGCACGCGCAGAGGGGGGTTGCTTTTCCTAATTGTGCATATGTTTATATCACTTTTGACATTACAACTTCCCCCTTCCACACAGCTGCTTAAACACTATAGCAGGGCATTTTACTTGGCGAACCATCAATGAATTTAACAAATGACGGAGAATTGACATTAAAATCTATCTAACAAACATGAAGTCAAGTGTCTATGTACAAAGCTCAAAGGAAGATCTTACCATGGTGGGGTGTCTCCCACCTAGCACTTTTGTTTAACGTCCTTAAGTTGGACTTTCAGCAGCTCATAGTGCTTGTTCAAGAGTTGCATCCCTCAAGAGGAACACTTCAAATTCCTTGGAGTTCTTTCTTTGCTCACCAAGATACAATTTGAGACGGTGCCCGTTTACCTTGAAGATGTCCGGGCTTGTTGGGTGGCGCAAGTGGTAGACCCCATAAGGTTCTACTTTTTCCACTTGGTAGGGTCCATCCCACCTTGATATGAGCTTTCCGGGTAGTAATCTCAACCTTGAATTGTAGAGAAGGACTAGGTCACCGGGTTGAAACTCTCTTCTCCTAATGTTCTTGTCATGGATGGCTTTCAACTTTTCCTTATAGAGCCTAGAATTGTCGTAAGCTTCTAATCTTAAGCATTCCAATTCCGCCAATTGAAGCTTTCTCTCTATTCCGGCCCCACCCAAGCTCATATTACACTCCTTTACGGCCCAATAGGCTTTGTGTTCAATCTCCACCGGTAAGTGACATGCTTTACCATATACAAGCCGGAAGGGGCTCATGCCGATCGGTGTCTTGTAAGCCGTTCGATAGGCCCACAGTGCATCGGAAAGTTTAGTGCTCCAATCTTTCCTATTCGGTTTTACAATCCTTTCTAAGACATGCTTGATTTCCCAGTTCGAGACTTCGGCTTGGCCGTTTGTCTGAGGGTGGTAAGCCGTGGCGACTTTGTGGATGATGCCATATTTTCTCATGAGGCCGTCTATTTTTTTGTTGCAAAAGTGTGATCCTTGGTCACTTATGATTGCTCTTGGGGCGCCAAAACGGCAAATGATATTATCCCTCACAAAAGAGTACACAACATTAGCGTCATCCGTTCGGGTGGGGATTGCCTCCACCCATTTTGACACATAATCGACGGCTAACAAGATATAGAGAAAGCCGTTTGAATTTGAAAATGGTCCCATGAAGTCGATTCCCCATACGTCAAAGATTTCACAAAAGAGCATATTTTGTTGGGGAATTTCGTCCTTCTTGGAAATATCTCCAAACCTAATACATTGGGGGCAAGATTTGCAATAGAGAGAAGCATCTTTGAGAAGAGTTGGCCACCAAAATCCGCAATCAAGGACCTTTCTTGCCGTTCTTTGGGGCCCAATAGTGACCACCTCCTTCGAAAGCATGGCAAGCGTCCAAGATTGCTTGGAATTCGGTTTGGGGTATGCACCGTCGAACTATTTGGTCCGCTCCACACCTCCACAAATAGGGATCATCCCAAATATAGTATTTAGATTCGCTTTTCAGCTTATCCTTTTTGTTTTTGTCGAGATTAGGAGGGAAAGTGCGTGAAACCAAATAGTTTGCTATTGGGGCATACCAAGGAACCACTTCCGAGATTGCGTGCAAAGCATCTAAAGGAAAAGAGTCATTGATAGGAGTGGTGTCGCCTTTTGCGTGTTCGAGGCGACTTAGATGGTCTGCCATTAAGTTTTGGGAACCACTCCTATCTTTGATCTCAAAGTCAAATTCTTGCAACAAAAGCACCCAACGAATTAATATCGGTTTTGATTCCTTTTTGGCCAATAAGTACTTTAGTGCCGCGTGATCCGAGTACACTACAACCTTGGAACCAAGAAGATAGGCTCGGAACTTGTCCAAAGCAAAAACAATAGCTAGGAGTTCCTTTTCGGTAGTAGTGTAGTTGGATTGGGCTCCGTCTAATGTTTTGGAAGCATAAGCTATGACATAGGGAATCTTACCCT
>NC_029772.3:60873251-60921100 GCF_000817695.3 Arachis duranensis | reverse complement strand
CCACCTTGCTAAAGTCTTTGATGAATTTCCGGTAAAATCCTGCATGTCCAAGAAAAGAACGGACTTCCCTCTCGGAGGAGGGGTAAGGTAAACTGGATATGACATTTATCTTTGCCGGATCTATGGAGATGCCTTCCTTTGATACTATGTGTCCCAAAACAATTCCTTGTTTGACCATGAAATGACATTTTTCAAAATTTAAGACAAGGTTTGTTTTGGTGCATCTCTCTAAGACTTTTTCAAGGTTACCTAAGCAATGCTCAAATGAATCACCATACACACTAAAGTCATCCATGAAAACTTTCATTGATTGCTCTAGAAAGTCCGCAAATAGGCTCATCATGCATCTTTGGAACGTTGCCGGTGCATTGCATAGGCCAAATGGCATACGCTTGTAAGCATACGTCCCAAAGGGGCAAGTAAATGTGGTTTTTTCTTGGTCTTCTAGAGCAATATGAATTTGGAAGTATCCGGAGTAGCCATCAAGAAAACAATAATATGATTTACCGGCTAGTCGATCAAGCATTTGATCAATAAATGGTAGTGGAAAATGATCTTTTCTTGTGGCCGCATTCAATCTTCGGTAGTCTATGCATACTCTCCAAGAATTTTGCACTCTTGTTGCTATAAGTTCACCACTTTCGTTTTTGATTGTTGTCACTCCGGACTTTTTGGGCACTACTTGGACCGGGCTTACCCATTCACTATCCGAGATAGGATAGATGATGTCTGCTTCAAGTAGCTTAGTCACTTCTTTCTTTACTACCTCAAGAATGGTTGGATTGAGTCTCCTTTGAGGTTGTCGGACCGGTCTTGCTCCTTCTTCAAGGAATATGCGGTGCTCGCATACTTTGGGGCTTATTCCCACTAGATCCGCCAAACTCCACCCAATTGCCCTTTTGTTTTTTCTCAATACATTAAGCAATTTCTCTTCTTGTTGAGGGGTTAACTCTTGTGCAATTATCACGGGTAGCTCTTGGGCTTCATCAAGGTATGAATACCTTAAGTGAGGTGGTAGTGGCTTCAATTCCATCTTCTTGTCATTCTTTGAAGTTTGAGTTTCCGGATGGTTTGTATGATGTGTGGTATTTGGTTCACTTGACTTTTCATTTGCTTCTTCAACCATATACTTCTCATCTAACTTTGCTAGATGCACTTCAGCCACTATGTTATCGATTGGATCACACCGAAATAAAGAGTGGTTCTCCGGTGGATGCTTCATTGCTTCCTCTAGGCTAAAGCTTACTATTCTTCCATCTATTTCAAATGAGTAGTTCCCCGAGTAAGCATCAAGTTTAAATCTAGAAGTTCTCAAGAATGGCCTTCCAAGTAGGATAGATGATGCTCTCTCGGTTTCGCTTGATGGCATTTCAAGGACATAGAAGTCAATCGGGAATACCAACCCTTTTATATTCACCAATACATCTTCCGCAACACCCGCTACGGTTATTATGCTTTTATCCGCTAGGACAAATCTTGCCGTCGACCTTTTTAGCGGTGGCAAGTTCAATATCCGGTAGACGGAGAGTGGCATGATGCTAACACATGCTCCAAGGTCACACATACAATCTCTAAATTGAACTCCATTGACTGTGCGAGTGACCATACAAGGGCCCGGATCATCACACTTCTCGGGCAATGTTCCCATTAAAGCGGAAATCGAACTCCCCAATGGGATAGTTTCCAATTCAAGAATTCTATCCTTATGTATACATAAGTCCTTGAGGAATTTGGCATATCTAGGAACTTGATGGATAGCATCAAAGAGGGGGACGGTTACCTCAACTTTCTTGAATATTTCTACCATTTTGGGGTTGAGTTCTATGCGCCTTTTAGCTTTCTTTGCAAGTGTTGGAAATGGGAGTGGTTGAGCAATTTCTTCTTCCAAGGTTCTTTTGGCCTTGGTTGTCTCCCTTGTTGGTTGGGCTTCATCCTCAACTATGGCTTGTGGTGTCTCCTCTTCCACTACCTCTTCTATGTCTATTCTCTCCTCTTCTTGGGCGGTTGTGATAGGACTTGAGTCCTTTGCTTCCTTCTCTTTTAGTTACGTACTGGATCTAAGGGTGATGGCATTGATGCCCCCCTTTGGATTTGGTTGAGGTTGAGAGGGAATGACACTTTGGATTGGGGGTTGAGGAGTGGAAGTTGATGGTGTATCCATGCGTGCAAGAAGAGCTTGTAGTGTAGAGGTGAGGCGAGTGTTTCGTCTTGGTTGGAGGGGGTGGTTGCATATGTGAGTTGAGGAGCTTGTGATTGGTTGGGTGGTGGTCTTTGATGTGGTGGTTGATATGTTTGGTAGTTTCTTTGTGGGTTTTGTTGGTTGTATGGTTGATTTTGTGAGTTGTATGGTCGGTTTTGTGAGAAGTTTTGTGAGTTGTTACCCCATCTTTGACCTCCTCCATTGTTGTTATTGTCCCTATTCCCTTGTTGATGGTTGTCTCTCCAATTTTGATTATTGTGTCCACTTCCTTGGTTGTGGCTTCCTCCTCCTTGATAAGAGTACCCTTGGTTAGGATTACCGCCTTGGTAGTACCCTTGATTGGGACGGTCATAGAAATTGTGGGTAGCCGCCAAGGTATTGTCTTCTTGAAGGCTTGGGCATTCATCCGTGTAGTGAGAGTAGCAAGAGCAAATGCCACATACTCTTTGAGGGACCAATTGTTGGTTGTGTTGTTGAGATGGTTGAGGGTGTTGTTGTTGGTATGATTGAGGTTGTGGTTGTTGTTGGTTCAGTTGGAGTTGCTTCAAGATGGATGTCATCTCATTCAAGGATTGAGTTAGAGCGGTGGTTTCACTACTAGTTGATACCTCATTCACGGTCCTTGGACAGATGACTCTTCGCCTCATATGTTGATTGGATTCGGCTAAGTCAATAATAAGTTGCCATGCCTCCTCCGCGGTTTTATATTTGGACAAAGAACCATTGCTAGAAGTGTCCAAGAGGGTTCTATCTTGCTCTCGCATCCCTTGACATATGTAACCAAGCAATACTTGAGTGTCGATCATGTGATTAGGGCATGCATCTAGTAGTTTGCGAAACCGTTCCCAATACTCATAGAGTGGTTCCGTCTCACCTTGCACAATACAAGACATTTCCTTCCTTAGCCTATCCATCTTCTCCGGAGGTAGGAATTTATCCAAGAATCCCCTTCTAAGTAAGTCCCAATCGGAGGTAACTTCACTAGAGAGGGTGTAGAACCATTCTTTAGCCTTGTCCTCGAGAGAGAAAGGGAAAGCAAACAACCATATGGCAACCTCATCGGACCCTTCCCGTCTAGTAGTTGAACATATGCGATGGAAGTCCTTGAGATGTCGAATAGGGTCTTGTGCGGGAAGCCCATGAAACTTGGGTAGGAGGTTGATTAGAGCGGTCTTCAATTCAAAGTTAGCATTCAAGTTGGGGTGAGTTACGTGAAGGGGTTGAAGGACATAATCTGGTGCACCCGCTTCCTTGATGGTAACTCTCCTCGGAGCATCCATGGTATTAGTACCTAGAACAAAAGAAGATTTGTTAGTGAGATTGATGGAAGTAAGATTAATGCCTTCTTTGAGTGACGGTTCAATGTTCACTTTTAGTAAGGTGGTTGAGGTGGTGAAAACCTCTTCCCCTTTTCCAAACTTAAGCCGCCTCCGAGTTTGTCTAATATGAAACAAAGTTCGTTCTATTTCCGGATCAAAAGGGACTAAGCTCGGATTCGGTTGTGAACGCGTCATGCAATGAAGGAGAAATGAAATTCATTGTAACGAATGAGGGGTTAGTCACTTGAATTATTTACAATGAAGTGCAACTATGTACATATATGCATGCTTAATCCAAACAATAACATGGCACACAAAGCAAATTCCCCGGCAACGGCGCCATTTTGACAAATGAATTTTTGTTGGTATAGAATTTATCAAGTGATCAATCGTAGTATAGTCTAAACCAACGCAAAATCCATCATCAAACAAATCTACAATCTATATCCGAGAGTACTAGTCTCCCGAGTCGTTCTCCCTTGGAATTGCCAAAGTGTGCATCTTATTGACTTAGTAAGCCTCGTTGGAATTCTTTGAAGGTTTTAGCAAAGTAATGAGAAACAAGCAATCAATTATCAAAAGGCTTGGCTTAGGGTTGGCATTAGAACTTCTATCCCTATAGTCCATTCAATGTTGACAACAATTAGGCCTTGCTTCATTTAGTCATCCCCTAAGTATAGAGGAAAATCAAATGAAAACAATCAACTTGAGTCACAAGTCCTAGCTTCACCTTATGGGAATCTAGCTTTAGTGCACTCCAAGTCAATTAGCAATCCTAACTCTCAATCAATTATTGATACAACTATTCAATTTCTTCCAATGACCAAACCCTATGCCAAGTGTAAAAATTCTACTCCATAGCTAGTGTTGACATTTTATCAAACATGTAGTGAGCATGAAAGAAGGTCATAGTAAAATGAAGAGAAAGGTAAAATTAAAGATGTTGCAATGCAAGGAATTAACAACAATTGTCAAAGTGCAATAATGAGGATCAAAATCTCAAAGCATCAATGGAATCCAAAAATTCATAAAGTTGAATCCTAGATCCAAGGAATTTAGCAATTACATCTACAACTTGAAATTGAAAAAGGAAATCTATTACATGAACACAATGAAGTGAAAGTTGCAATGGATCTCACCAAGGAATGGGTAGAAATCCAGAATTTTGATGAAGAAGAACCCTAGTAAGAACTTGAGTCCTCTCTCCTCTCTCCCCCAAAAATATCTCCAAAAACTAGAAAATGAACTAAGTGTCTTTTACCCTTGCTCCCCTAGTCCTCTTAAGACTTTTCCCGCCAAAGCACTCCTCAAAAGTTAGGATCTCTAACCAACTCCACGCCTGAGTCACGTGAATTCTAAAAAAATCATATTCGAACATCGGCCCGTACGCGCAAGGTACGCGTGCGCGCCATGGATGCGGTTTTGGAGTGTGCGCGGAGGCGGGACGTACGCGTGTGCGTCCATGAGAATCCTGGCTTAGCCGCTACTCAAGCCGGCTCGTGGCTTGGCTCTTGGTCTCGGCTTCACGTTGCTCTTATCTGCGCGGGCGCGTCAGGTGCGCGCACGCGCCCATGTGGAAATTTCCAAAGCTTCAATTCTCATGCTTCCTTCCCTTGCACCCGTCTTCCTTCTCTTTTCCTGTCCATTCCTACTCTATATCCTGAAACCACTTAGCGCACAAGTCACGGCATCGAATGGCATCAAGAGAAGATTAGAGATGTATCTATTTTAGTGCAAAATAAGCATGTTTTCATTCATGAGACAAAACTAGGAAAGGAATGCAAATCCTTATATTTTCATGCAGAAAGTGTGTGAAATCATTGATAAACCCCTTTGAAATTAGCACAAGATAAACCCTCAAAATGGGGTTTGTCAACCCTCCTTCAAAGACATTTGAAGTTGATGTTGAGGAGGGTGTAGAACCTCCAAGGCATAGCCTGGTTGAAGACTTTGAAGAGGTTGATCAAGAGATGGACTCAATCATTAATGAATCCTTATTTACAATTGAATCCTCTCCCATTGGACTTGACATGGAGATTAAAGAAGAAGAAGCGCAACCTCCCATGCCCTTGGTAAGCAATGAAGAAGAGATTGAATTGGAAGAAAGCTACCAAGAGGAAGAAGTTGATATTGAAGAAGCTTGCAAAGAGGTGGAAGTTATCCAGGGAGAACACAAGGGAATGGAGCTTGCGAGATCAAAAGAAACACCTCTCCCAAGGCCATTACCATCCAACACAACATTCAAGTGGATAAAATACTTATCCTTAACCTTCACTTTCCCACTTGAATATGGGCTACTGGAGACGGATGGTCAACTTAGAGCTCTTTGTGGCATTAAGAGTAAGAGGAAAATGGTTAGTGGTAAGAGTTGTCCTGCAATGTTCAATATGGTTGTATGCTCCAAATTAAAGTGCAAGGATTGGTGTAGAGCTCAATTGAATGGGTCTAGAAGGTTGTTTGGATGTCTCTGTGAAAATTCAGACTGCTTGCCACCCGGATGGAACAGTATTGCTCAACAAGAAGACGGGGGCAAAAGTAAGGTTTGGGATCCTGGGATTCATTCTGATAATCAATACCCCTGGAACCTGAACGCCTGGGATCCCAGAGGCTACGGGAATTACAAGCATTGGTGGGGATTCCAGGAAGAGTTCAAGCACAAGCCACCATGACAAAGAACTCGCCAATTGTCCAACTTAAGGACTTCAACTAAAACTGCTAGGTGGGAGACAACCCACCATGGTATATTCTTTCCTTTTTGTTCTTAGCTTTATTTTATTTTATTTTCATTCGTGTCATTCATAATGTTTGCATTAGCATCTGCATACTGCATTATGCATTTTGCATAATTAAAAAAAGGGAAAAGAGCGTTCCACGCATGCGCGTGCATCACGCACACGCATCACATGCGACGCTAAACCTTACAGAAAGTCACACGGAGCTGTGCAGATAGGGTGCCTTGCGTACGAGCCAACCCACGCGTACGCGTGGGCGACGCCTATGCGTCACTCGTATTTTAGCCAACCCACGCGTAAGCGTCAGCGACGCATACGCGTGCATGAAAAATCGGCGTCAATAGGTGATTTGGCCAAGAGTTGTGCTGCCTTGGTACTGGTGTTGTGCGTTTAGCACAACCAGTGGTCACACGTACGCGTGACCAACGCTTATGCATCAATTGTGATTCTGCTCACCCACGCGTACGCGTGAGTGACGCGCACGCGTCGCGTCCCGTTTCTCATTTCCTTCTTCTTTCTTCTCTCCTTTCCCCTTCTTTTCTTTCCCCCCCATTTGCTCTATCCTCCTTCTTTCCATTATTTCATTTATTTATTTTATGTTGCCTTAGTTATCTATAGTTTCTTCTCATGCATTTTTTATGTTGGTGTTGGAATTTTATTTGGGTACTATTTTATTATTTTGAGCTTGTAGATTTTATGAGGAGTGACTTAACAATTGATATTTTAATTTGGCTCTCTTATACATTTGGATTACATTATTTTCATTTCAATTATACTTTGCATACCGCGTGTTTGTGAAAAAGCTTTTCTGGCATTTTGGATCCTATTTTCTTTTACTCGTTTTCTTGTATGCCTCTTTTTCGAAACATTTGGATTCCACATGTATTTGAGGTTATTATTCACAATTGTCTTCATTACATATGCTCTTTAATTTGGCACATTTAATAATTGATGCTTGAATTATGCTTCTCATACCCATTACTTGCATGCTTTTACCATCTTGCATCTAATTTTATGAATTGCCTTTTTTATCCGTATTGATGTCTTACATACATGTTATAGCTACCATGTAGTTGGGCTAACATCTTTCCTTTGGCATTCATTATCACTTGGAATTTTCTCCCTTTCGGTCTTAGTTATCTATATTTCACACTCTTCCTTTTCTTTCTTCTTTAGACATGGGTAACAAGAAAGGAAAAGAGAAGGCCACTGACAAGACACCGATACAGAAAGGAACCAAGAGACCTCCACCTACAAGTGTCAGTTAGAGAAACCCGTCCACTTGCACATCTTAGCATGCACCGAGGACGATGCAATCTTTAAGTGTGGGGAGGTCGATACTGATCTCCATGGGTTAGTTATTTTCTTCTCAACACCAATATTTTACTTTATTTGTTAGTTCATTGTTGCATTTGTATGTTTAAATTGCATGTTTGTTTGATTTTATGCATATTCTACTTGGTTGAAAAATAATAAGTTTCTTTGTAAGACCCTATTTTTGAAAAAATTTCACTAATTTAAATAAAAACTTTGTGTTAAATTTGTTTGAAGTTGTATTTGGAACATGGTTTTTGAGCTAAGAACACATAACCCGTGAGATTTTGAGCCTAATTACATGGTTACACTATTTAACCATAATATTTTATTCTTGTGTGTTTTCTTCTCTATAATTATAATCTATATTTTGTTCTAATCTATCTGTCCAATATTTAGTGTATTTACATGCATTCATATGACTGAGGCCATTATTTGATTATTAAAACTCACTTATCCCAAATAGCCTACCCTTTTAATCACCTTTGTTCTATATTTTACCACATCACTAGCCTTAAATGGAAAAACAAATAATCACCCTAATTGAATCATTGGTTAGCTTAAGATAGAGATTGTGTATCAACTAAGTGTGGGAAAACTGTGGGAACATGGGTTAATAAGGGAATGTGTTATGTTCTTACTTTAATAAAATATTGGAAATTTGGGTACCTACTCATGTGAGACCAGAAAAATTAAAAATCCATGTGCATTGATAAGTTATATTTATTTTTCTATTTAAAAAATAAAAAAATAAAAAAATAAAAAAATAAAAAAAATAAAAAAGAAAAAATCCAAAAAAAATATTCAATAAATAAGTAAATAAATAAGGGGACAAAATTACCCCAATGCTAAGTTAAGTTAAGAAAAAGATCAATGCATATGTGATCAAAATTAAAAGAAAAGTTGATGCATGAGTATGAGATGAAAAAAAATGGGAATTTTGGGTAGCTAGGCATAATTCTAAATTTTATAGAGTATGTGTATGTTAGGTGAGAGCTTAGACTAGTCAAAGATTCAATTCATAGCTCACTTAGCCATATATATATCCTCACCTTTACCTTGGCCCCATTACAACCTTGAAAAGACCTCATGATGTTTGCATTGGTACATTAAATATTGTTGATTGGTTAGGAGAAGAACAAAATTTAGAAAGCATGATTAGAGAAGGATAGAGTGATTACCCTATACACTAGAGTACTGGAGTGCATATATATTA
This sequence comes from Arachis duranensis, assembly GCF_000817695.3. Classification (NCBI taxonomy): domain Eukaryota; kingdom Viridiplantae; phylum Streptophyta; class Magnoliopsida; order Fabales; family Fabaceae; genus Arachis; species Arachis duranensis. The sequence continues at coordinate 60,912,319 of NC_029772.3, read as the reverse complement.
TCAGTGAGGGTTCAATGTTTTATTCTATGTTCCCTACTTTCATGAGCTGTCTTCTTACAAGTTTACTTGTTTTCACTGTATAGTTTGAATTAGTGGAATTTGATTTATGTTTGTCTTAAAGTACTTATTTGTTTTTAACCAAGTAAACAAAATCATATAGTTGCATTCATATATATATATATATATATAGGTTGCATTGCATTACATGAGTCTTACATTTCCCTACTCACTCATTTTATCTCCTTAAAGTTAAGCATGAGGACATGCTAATGTTTAAGTGTAGGAAGGTTAAGAAACCATTATTTAATTGAGTGGTTTTATCAAGTCTTTACCCACTTATTCATATGATTAGCATGATATTACAACTCCTTCCCAAAGCTGTTCTATGGTTGAAAACTTTCTTCCTAGAGATCTTTTTATTGTGTATTTTAATTCTCCTTTATACCATTCGATGCCGTGATCCGTGTGTTAAGTGTTTTAGGCTTCATAGGACAGGAATGACTTAGAGAATAGAGAGGAAGCTTGCAAAAATGGAAGGAACACAAGAAACCAAGGAGATGACCAGTAAACACCGACGCGGACGCATGGCTCACGCGACCGCGTGAAATGGAGAAAATCGCAGTAACGCATTCACGTGCCTGACGCAAACGCATGGATTGGAATCTACACGAATGACGCGTACGTGTGGCAAGGAAAACACTGAATGGCGTGCACGCATGGATGACACGTACGCGTGACATGCGCGATCTGCAGAATTAACAGAAATTGCTGGGGGCAATTTCTAGGCTGTTTTTGACCCATTTTATGGCCCAGAAAATACAGATTAGAGGCTATAAAGTGGGGGAATGCATCCATTCATGAACACAACATTCACACAATTTTAGGTTTTAGATGTAGTTTTTCTATAGAGAGAGGCTCTCTCCTCTCTCTTATGTTTTAGGATTAGGATTTCTTCTTTTCAATTCCAGGTTCAATGTTCCTTTAACTTATTATCTCTTCTACTTTTATTTTATTCTATTACTTTAATTGTTTACTTTCCCAATTTAGTTTATGAACTCCATGTTAGGATTGATTTTCTTATTTAATACACATTAAGGTATTTCAAATTTATGATTACTTTCTTTTATTTATGATATAAATAATTTGGATTTCTCCCCTCTTGGCTTCGGTTGAGTAATTGGTGACACTTGAGTTATCAAACTCCTTTGTGATTGATAATTGGAATTTGCTGATTGATTTGGATTCCTCTAATGCTAGTCTTTCTATAGGAGTTGACAAGGATTTGAGGAATCAAACTGATTAGTACCACTTGACTTTCCTTTATTTAGTAAGGGTTAACTAAGTGGGAGCAGTGAACAATTCTCATCACCAGTGATAAGGATAACTAGGACAAGATTTCTAGTTCTCAAAACCTGCCAAGAGCTTTATTAGTTATTATTTTAATTCCTTGTTATTTTACATTACTTGTTCTTTATTTCAAAAATCCCAAAAATATACTTTTTTCCATAACCAATAATAAACACACCTCCCTGCAATTCCTTGAGAGACGACCCGAGGTTTAAATACTTTGGTTATAAATTTTATTGGGTTTTGTAAGTTGTGACAACCAAACTTTTGTACGAAAGGATTTTTGTTGGTTTAGAAGCTATACTTACAACGTGATTATATTTGTGAATTTCTTTACCGGCAGAAGTCCGATCGTCAAAATGGCGCCGTTGCCAAGGTCCCCATCATGAAAGAATTCATCAGTACTGGGCATGAGCTCAAGTCAATAAAACCCCCAGCGTCAAAATTCTTCTCCATAACAGTGAGTGACCCTCAGAACTAGAGGCCGGCTTTCGCTTGCAAGGATTATCGACTATCATGACATCAGGACCCTCTTCGGCCAACTCTACCTCGGGAGGCACCACTCCACTGCTGCTCGAACCAGTGATTACAATGGGACCAGTAGGCTCCAGATAGGGAGGAGGAGGAGCTGATTGTGCTTCAGCATTGGGGGAGGACGGATGCTCGGCAGACTGGGTCCCAGAGCTATCCTCACTATACCCAGGAAGAAACTGGGCCATCAAATCCTCAAGTTTAGTGCGCTCGGCGGCCATGTCCACTGCAACACACAACAACTCATTAGCTCGTAAAAAAAAGGAGGAAGGGCAACACTACAACCAACTGACCACTCACCTATGTAACTCCTACCCATCTCCCGATCACCCATCAAAAGATGAGGGTTGATGTTATTCTTGTTAAAAATGGCTAGCAACACGTCAGCAATGTTCTTGTCCTGCTGGCTCAAGCCTTTATAGGTTACTTTTGTGAAAGCATTGGACCCGACCCCGAAGCTCCAATAAGTCGGAATACACCGCTCCCCCTCCAAGGTTAACCAGAAAGGACGGTGTCCCTCGGTAGGTCAGACCTTAAAAAACTTGTCCCTGAAACTGTAAAATGAATCTTCAAATATCCTGAAAATTCGTCTGCCCTGGTGGTACACGAAATTGTGATCTCAATGGCGCCAACCACTTGGTACACACAATTGTAATCTCAACTCTTTTTCACAACTTCGCACAACTAACCAGCAAGTGCACTGGGTCGTCCAAGTAATAAACCTTATGTGAGTAAGGGTTGATCCCACAGAGATTGTCGGCTTGAAGTAAGCTATGGTCACCTTGTAAATCTCAGTCAGGTGGATTCAAATGGTTATGGAGCTTAATAACTTAAAAGATAAATAAGCATGAAAGAAAGATAGAGATACTTATGTAATTCATTGGTGGGAATTTTAGATAAGCGTATGGAGATGCATTGTTCCTTCTGAATCTCTGCTTTCCTATTGCCTTCATCTAATCCTTCATACTCCTTTCCATGGCAAGCTGTATGTTGGGTGTCACCGTTGTCAATGGCTACTTCCCATCCTCTCAGTGAAAATGGTCCTCTACGGTTTCTGTACGGCTAATCAACTGTCGGATTGCTCGTCTCGGATGAAAAATACCATGCACATATATCGTATGGATAATCAGCTATTGGTTCTCGATCATGTAGAAATAGGATTTACTATCCTTTTGTGTCTGTCACCATGCCCTACAGTCGTGAGTTTGAAGCTCGTCACAGTCATCCCTTCCCAGATCCTACTTGAAATACCACAGACAAGATTTAGACTTTTCGGATCTCAAGAATGCTGCCAATTGATTCTAGCTTATACCACAAAGATTCTAATCTCGAATTCAGATACCCTATTGTCAGAGGGGAGTCAATGTGAATCGTTGATTAGAAACCCAAGAGATACACATTCAAGCTTGTTTGCATGTAGAACGGAAGTCATTGTCAATCACGCGTTCATAAGTGAGAATGGTGATGAGTGTCACATAATCATCACTTTCATCATGTTCTTGTATGTGAATGAATATCTTAGAATAAGAATAAGCATGAATTGAATAGAAAACAGTAGTACTTTGCATTAATACTCGAGGAACAGCAGAGCTTCACACCTTAATCTATGGTGTGTAGAAACTCCACCGTTGAAAATACATAAGAACAAGGTCTAGGCATGGCCGAATGGCCAGCCTCCCCAAATGACATATGAATTCAAAAATAGGAAAAAAGACCCCTAGTACAATAGTAAAAAGTTCTATTTATACTAAACTAGTTACTAGGGTTACAGAAGTAAGTAAATGATGCAGAAATCCACTTCCGGGCCCACTTGGTGTGTGCTTGGGCTGAGCATTGAAGCTTTCATGTGTAGAGGTCTTCCTTGGAGTTAAACGCCAGTTTGTAACTTGTTTCTGGCGTTTGACTCTAGCTTGCAAATTGTTTCTGGCGTTTAACGCCGAAATAGGGCAGAAAGCTAAGTGTTTCCTCCGAACCATTGTAAGCCAATTCTTTGGATTCGGGTTCATACTTTGATCATGGTTCCTAGTGATCCATGCATTGGCATAAAACTCTTGAACCATTAAGATTCTGACTTGTTGAATGGGGTTGGTGAGAACTTCCCAACCTCTTCTTCGGATTTCATGTCGGATCTCAGGATACTCATTTTTCTTGAGCATGAAAGGGACCTCAGGGATCACCTTCTTCTTGGCCACAACTTCATAGAAGTGGTCTTGATGGACCACTGAGATGAATCTCTCCATCTCCCATGACTCGGAGGTGGAAGCTTTTGCCTTCCCTTTCCTCTTTCTAGAGGTTTCTCCGGCCTTAGGTGCCATAAATGGTTATGGAAAAATAAAAAGTAATGCTTTTACCACACCAAACTTAAAAGGTTTGCTCGTCCTCGAGCAAAAAAAGAAAGAAAGAAGGGGAAGAAGAAGAAAATGGAGGAGATGGAGGGTTATAGGTGGTTCAGCCAAGAGGGGGGAAAAGTGTTTTGAATTTGAAAGGTGAGATAGGTGGGATTTTTGGGGAAGAGATATGGAGGTAATTGGTGAAGAGGTGTTGGAAAAGAGTGAATGAGTTGATTGGTGAGGGGTATATGGGAAAGAGGGTTGTGGGAGGGTAGGTGAGGATCTTGTGGGGTCCACAAATCCTGAGGGGTCAAGAATTTCTCATCCCTATTCCTTTTAGGCATGCAAAACACCCTTATTGTGCAATCCTGACGTTTAACGCCAGACTGCTGCTTGTTTATGGCATTAAACGCCAGCTTTTATTCCTTTCCTGGTGTTAAACACAAGGCTGCAACCTGTTTCTGGCGTTTAACGCCAGTTTGTTGCTTCTTTCTGGCATTTAACGCCAGTCTGGTGCTTCTTTCTGGCATTTAATGCCCAGAATGGTGCCAGACTGGGCGTTAAACGCCCATTTTGCTACCCTTACTAGCGTTTAAACGCCAGTAAGTTTCTCCTCCAGGGTGTGCTATTTTTAATGCTGTTTTTTATTTTTCTTTAATTTTTGTAGTTATTTTTATGACTCCACATGATTATCAACAAAAAAAAATAGATAAATAAAATTGGGTTGCCTCCCAATAAGCGCTTCTTTAATGTCAATAGCTTGACAGTGAGCTCTCATGGAGCTTTCACAGATGTTCAGAGCATTGTTGGGACATCCCAACACCAAACTTAGAATTTGAATATGGGGGTTCAACACCAAACTTAGAGTTTGGTTGTGGCTTCCCAACACCAAACTTAGAGTTTGAATGTGGGGGTTTTATTTGACTCTGCATTGAGAGAAGCTTTTCTTGCTTCCTCTCAATGGTTACAGAGGGAGATCTTTGAGTTTTAAACACAAGGTAGTCCTCATTCAATTGAAGGATCAACTCTCCTCTGTTCACATCAATCACAGCTTTTGTTATGGCTAGGAAAGGTCTTCCAAGGATAATGGATTCATCCTCATCCTTCCCAGTGTCTAGGATTATGAAATCAACAGGGATGTAAAGGCCTTTGACCTTTACTAGCACGTCCTCTACCTGTCCATAAGCCTTTTTCATGGATTTGTCTGTCATCTCTAATGAGAATTTGGCAGCCTGTACCTCAAAGATTCCCAGTTTCTCCATTACATAGAGTGGCATTAAGTTTATGCCTGACCCCAGGTCACACAGAGCCTTCTCAAAGGTCATGGTGCCTATGGTACATGGAATTAAGAATTTACCAGGATCCTATTTCTTTTGAGGTAATGTCTACCTAACCAAGTTATTCAGTTCATTGATGAGCAAGGGGGGTTCATCTACCCAAGTCTCATTACCAAATAACTTGGCATTCAACTTCATGATTGCTCCAAGGTACTTAGCAACTTGCTCTCCAGTAATATCTTCATCCTCTTCAGAGGAGGAGTAGTCATCAAAGCTCATGAATGGTAGAAGTAGGTTCAATGGAATCTCTATAGTCTCTAGATGAGCCTCAGATTCCTTAGGTTCCTCTAATGGGAACTCCTTTTTGTCCAGAGGACGTCCCATGAGGTCCTCTTCACTGGGATTCACGGCCTCCTCCTCTTCTCTAGGTTCGGCCACACCAAGTAAGGTTATGACCTTGCACTCTCTTTTTGGATTCTCTTCTGTATTGCTTGGGAGAGTACTAGGAGGAGTTTCAGTGACTCTTTTACTCAGCTGGCCCACTTGTGCCTCCAAATTTCTAATAGAGGACCTTGTTTCATTCATGAAACTTAGAGTGGCCTTAGATAGATTAGAGACTATGTTTGCTAAGTTAGAGGGGCTCTACTCAGAACTCTCTATCTGTTGCTGAGAGGATAATGGAAAAGGCTTGCTATTGCTAAACCTGTTTCTTCCACCATTATTAAAGCCTTGTTGAGGCTTTTATTGATCCTTCCATGAGAAATTTGGATGATTTCTCCATGAGGGATTATAGGTGTTTCCATAGGCTTCACCCATGTAATTCACCTCTGTCATTGTAGGGTTCTCAGGATCATAAGCTTCTTCTTTAGAAGATGCTTCTTTAGTACTGTTGGATGCATTTTGCAAACCATTCAGACTCTGAGAAATCATATTGACAAAATAATAGGGAAAAAGACCCCTAGTACAATAGTAAAAAGTTCTATTTATACTAAACAAGTTACTAGGGTTACAAAAGTAAGTAAATGATGCAGAAATCCACTTCCGGGACCACTTGGTGTGTGCTTGGGCTGAGCATTGAAGCTTTCACGTGTAGAGGTCTTCCTTGGAGTTAAACGCCAGTTTGAAACTTATTTCTGGCGTTTGACTCTAGTTTGCAACTTGTTTCTGGCGTTTAACGCCAGAATAGGGCAGAAAGCTGGCGTTGAATGCCAGTTTGCGTCGTCTAAACTCGGACAAAGTATGGACTATTATATATTACTGGAAAGCCCTAGATATCTATTTTCCAATGCAATTAAGAGCACGCCAGTTGGAGTTCTATAGCTCCAAAAAATATATTTCGAGTGCTGGGAAGTCAGAATCCAACAGCATCAGCAGTCCTTTTTCAGCCTCTGAATTAGATTTTTGCTCAAGTCCCTCAATTTCAGCCAGAAAATACCTGAAATCACAGAAAAACACACAAACTCATAGTAAAGTCCAAAAATGTGAATTTTGCATAAAAACTAATAAAAATATACTAAAAATTAGCTAAATCATACTAAAAACTACCTAAAAATAATGCCAAAAAGCGTATAAATTATCCGCTCATCACTTGGGCAGCCCTAAAGGACATAAACCCCTTTTTGTGCCTCCCCTCTTTGGAATGGTTGGTCAAGACGAACAACCATAGAAATACCTCCACAGAGGCCAGCAGATCTAAGTATTTGCATACCATTTCAAAACACCGAATGGCGGCCCAACTGTTAGGGTGCAGTTGTGAGGGAGCCACGTCACACCAGTTGAGGAGCGCCATTTGAAAAGGGGAGAAGGGGATGCGAACCCCCAGGATGGTCAACATTGCTTTATACATTCAAATCTAGTCGGCAATTCGGGGTGTGTTAAGGTTAAGCTGGCATATACGCTCGTGGTCGGCGGGAACGAACACCTCATAGCATCCCTCCTCGTCACCTCCCCGGCACAGTTGGTCGCGAAGACGAAACTCCATAAGCTCCTCCAAGGTTATTTGCGAAGGTGTATCCTTCACATTTGAGGTGACCCAGGGATATCTGTCAACACGGGGCCTCGGAAGGGAAAGTTGCACCATACCTATAGTAGGGGCACCACTTAAGGTCAGACTACAAGGTCGGAAAGTCGGAAAAACTGGAACTAAGACTACAAACGCAGGAAACTAACACTAAGCGCCACACCAAGCCTATCTACAATCAAAATAAAGGCTAAATACCAGAAATCTAAATGGTAACCTCCTCTAAAACCTAACTAATGGCAGCATGAAACAACACACCTGAATAGCCTAAGCACTACTAAAACACAGAAGAAGCAGTAATAATGGCAATCATCCAATCTGAAAAAACAAACATGTTCAGTAAGAGAAGGATGCTTACCAGGAAGATTACTTTCAAAGGGAAATTAGAAAATTTGAGGGAAGGCAATCGCAGTTGGATAGGAAGCAGGCCAAGACAGCAAAATCCAGAAAGCTCAAAGGGAGATAGAGGATGCAGCGCAAGAACGATTTGGAAACAAGGAAAGGAAGCACGAGAGCAAGGGAAGAAAGCCAAAAACAAAAGAGTAATTGCCATGGAGAAGCGCGAAGATCAGGGGTAAAATGAAATTTTCTCACAAGCTTTCAAATCAGTCATAATGGCACTTAATTACAGGCGCGAAGAATGAGGCGGCGAATAGTATTCCCTCGAAACAGTGAAGGCCACTCACGCGTAGGTGGCACGCCCCCATCACGGGTAGCCGACCCAGCGACTATACCATTGGGGATGACGAATGCGCCAACAACGGCGCCCACGACCATAGCTAGCGCGTTGGGGGCACTGTTTCGACCCGGCCCAGCTGGCATAATGTCCCGGCCCAAGCGGACGACCCGACAGGCATGTGATGCCCGAACTGGGAAGAAGACTCGGACACCACCCCTCCTCTAGCAAAGCGCATGATAGTTGTGGAGGGAAACTTCCAGGAAGGCGGGTCTGCCCCTGTAAGACCAGTCCTAAATACGGGGTATATAAGGGGAGGGCCCTACCCCTCCCCCGAGGTACATCATGATTCCCTTACTTTTACTGCCACCTGTATGGATTTTGACTTGCGCGTCGGAGTCCCTTTTGCAGGTGGTCCCCCCTCTTCAACACCACAACTCGGGAGGTCGCGAGGCTCCATCCACTCCTCACTCATCGACACCAACCAGGGAGGTCCATCCACACGTCAGCGACCCAGATCCAGGCGCCTCCAACCATCATACATTTGCAAAACTTCTGACCCGTTTGACACCCGACGAACCGAACTTTAATTTTTAATACTTTGTTATAATGATGTCATGTGAGTAAAGTTTTTTTTTTTTGGTGACAAATGTGATGAAAGTTTATGTTTATATGTTGGATTGGTTGATTTAAATTAGTCTTTTAAACTATGATTTAAAATTATATATCAATTTTGCAATGTTTTATTAGTAAGATTGATAAAAAGTGTAACCATAGTATTTTGAGCTAATTTATAGTTACGCTTAAAAAAGGTGGCTATAGCCGAAAAATTTGCACTCTTCAAAAGCGTAGCCGTATCTTTTCCTATCGACACGCTTTCGAAGCGATACCAAAATCAAACCAAATGACCACATTTCTATAAGTGTAGTTGTATGTGCACCAGGCTATATGATTATACATACGGCCAGGCCACGTTTTTAAGTGTGCCAATAGATAAAAGCGTGGTAAAAAATTAAGTGTGCCAATAAATCGATAAAAGCGTGGTAATAGAGTAATCGACACGTTTGCAGATGTAGCCTTTTCAAGAACGTGTTGGTAGCTTGAAAAGCGTGACAAGAAAGTGTCGTTATGCTTTTTCTCATTTTTCGACACGTTTTAAAAACGTGATAGACTGTTTTTCTTCTAGTTCCTACCTTGTGTTGTATATACAAACTTAATTCCTATTCAAATCATATTATTATAAAAGTAATGTTAGATGATTAATATTTTTATTTTGTATTTATTTATATTTGTGCCAACAATAATCAATTTTCTTTTTTTTTTTTTAACTAAATATGTTTACTCCTACTCTTTTCTATTCAAAAAGTTTTTATTTAGTCGAAAACGCAAATTCGATTATTTCAAACTAGCTTAGGAGCAGAAGAGCTTCTTAGATTGAAGTATTGAAAATTACAAATATGGAAGGGAAAATGGAAATCCTGCGGCTAAATAATCATGCAAGCTTATGTAACTAAATCATTTATACAAGCTAAGCCTATCAATTTTACCGTTCAAATTACAAGAAGTTTGTTTGGAAATTAAATTCGACTTGATTATTATTACGAGAACATGCATTAACTTCTAGTGAAACAATGTAATATATTGATAATGTTTAGGAGATAATAATTTAAAATTATTTTAACTATAATTAAAAAATATAAAATAAAGTAGCCTTGATTTATCTGATATTAATTTTTTATTATTTTTTTGATATTTTTTATAATATATATGAATTAAATTTTTCTAAAATAATGATAAAATTGGTAAATTGATAAAATAATTTTTTAATCATTTTTAAATAATGATAGTGAGACTTATATATGATAAGAATTATAAATTTAAAAATAATTAAAATATTATTTTATTACTTTATTTATTTTGTCGCTTTAAATTTTTTTTCCAACCAATTTTAAAAAATGGTCAATGTGTCTTGTACAAAAAAGGAAACTCATGATAAATTTAACCAACTTTCAAGAGATGTTATTTAATTTTAGCTTTTTCATTTTTAAGGACCGATTTGGTAACTTTTTTTTTAAATCTTTTATTAAAGCTCTTTCGAAAGGTACTTATTAAAAGTTGTACTTTTGTTTGAAAAATCAAATCAAAATAAAATAGTTTTTAATAAACATAGCCAACAATAATTATGTTTTTAAAATGACTTCTGAAATTTAAATATAACATAATAAACACAAATATAATCATTAATTTAGATATTTATTAATATAATTGTGTTATGAATACACTAAAAATTAATTATTAGTATAAAATTCATGTAAAAAACAAATTATATATTAAAAAAGAGCTAAATAATACATATATTTATACATAAATATGTAATTAATTTTTAGTATGTGTATAATATTTTTGTTATAAATATAATATATATTAAATTTTTTAATTAGGCCTTTGACCTTTTTATATAAAAAAATATTAGACTTTTTAATTTTAATAAGTACAAGTAAAATTTAAAAAGCACATTATGAAATACTTTTAAAATCACCTATTTTTAAAGATTAGAACGAAGGATAAAAGAATAAGAAAAAATGGAGAAAAGATATAACAGAAAAGACACAACGGAAGTATAAAAGGATAGATAAGAGATTTTCTTACTAAATCTCTAAGAAACCTGTTCTTAGCAACCTAGGTCATTGAAAGGGTGTTCCTACTAGTTCTCTAAAAAACTTGTTTTTAACAACCTAGGTCATTGGAAGAATTTTTTCTACTAGACCTTTAAAAAACCCATCCTTGACATACTAAATCAAAGGGATGAAGTTGAAGAAACCACTACGTAAATCACCTTAGTGTTGGATCCTTCAATCTTGTTCATGCAACAAGTAAAGCAAATCACTTACCTCATTTAATCACACTAAAAAAACGTGTATAAAGCAACTAGAAATTTTATTCATCAAAAATTGTGTAAATTACCTTATAAAAGGTGTTTAAATAGGCTCCTAACAAATTAACTAAAAGATAAGATAAGATAACTTAATTCAAATCTCATAAAAATAAAATAACTAATATAAATTAAATTTAATCTTATTGGATTAGATCAGATTTGATTTAAATTTTAAAATCCTAAAGATATGATAACTAATTTAAATTAGATTTAATTTTATCAGACTACACTACAAAAAAAAGGCCTATGGTCACGGTAATACCGTGACCATAGCTAGTAAAAAGGGTGGCCATAGATCTGTAGTCACGGTTTCGGACCTATGGTCACGGTTTTTTACCGTGGCCTATTCTCTCGTGGCCATAGGTCTATGGTCACGGTTTTTTGATCTATAGTCACGGTTTTTATGGTCACGGTTTCAATTTTCAAAATCTGACACTTTAGGCCACGTTTTTTTACCGTGACCATAGGTTAATCTATGGTCACGGTAAAAAACCGTGACCATAGCCTTATCTATGGTCACGGTTTTCACCGTGACCATAGCCTCTATGGTTACCCCTTCTTAAAACCGTGACCATAGCCCAACCTATGGTCACCGTTTTCACCGTGGCCATAGACTCTATGGTCACCCCACTTAAAACCGTGACCATAGCCTATCTATGGTCACGATTTTTCACCGTGGCAATAGCCTCTATGGTCACCCCTCCTTAAAACCGTGACCATAGCCCTATCTATGGTCACGGTTTTCACCGTGGCCATAGTCTCTATGGTCACCCCCTCCTTAAAACTGTGACCATAGCCCTATCTATGGTCACGGTTTTTCACCGTGGCCATAGCCTCTATGGTCACCCCTAAAAAACGTGACCATAGCCCTATCTATGGTCATGGTTTTTTAAAACGGTGACTATAGCCTGTTGGTGTTTATGAGATTCAATTTTTTTAAATTATAATCACATCCCAAAATGATAATAATCACAAAATAAATCTAGAAATAAGAAATTACAGAAATCTAAATCATAAAAGTTTCATTATAAGATAGATATGTTTAATCTTTAGTCTAAACAACACAAATCCAAATAGAGTGAAATTTTTTCAATTACATGTACTACCTCAAAAAGTACATAACACATCAAAATAGTACATTTGCATAACTAATTAAGGTCATTGTAAGACTCATCCCATGTGATATTTGTATGGAACATATTTTCTTCATCACACCATGTCTTTCTGCACGTAAAAGAAATAAACATGTTAAATATCTTGCAAAAATGGTTTTGATGATGCAATACATATGCAGCAAAAGAAGGGAAACATTCATCCACAGTAACACTCAAGAATTATTCACAACCATCATTCACTTCAAACAGCAACTATTGTAAGAATGCAGCAGTAGTGATAGCTTAGACTCAGAAATTCATCAAAGTTATCACTACTGCACAAATAATTCAGAATTTGTTCATTCCAACAGCAGCCAACACAAGAATAAGGCAGCAATAATACTATGCAGCAGCATCATATAAACCAGTTTAGCACAAAAATAAAATAATGAAACAGCAACATAGGATCAATAACAGTTTAAACCTAATCAACAGCGCCAAGCAAACTAATTTAGTATAGGACATGAAGCAGCAGCAGAAAACTAAATTAGAACAGGGCAAATTATTACCAGCACAGGAAAACCAATTTCAGATAGAATAAACATCAGAGTTCAAACCTAAATCCACTACAAAATCAATTGACTACCTAACCACCTAATTCAACTAAGCTAACCTAATCAAACAACAACCTAATCAAGTAACACTAACATGGAGTTTAATCAAAGGAAATTTTTAACAGAAGAAACTAATTCCACTCAACTTTGTAAACTCAATCTCATTATTCTTGCAATTAGCAATCACTACGACAATTAAGTTCTCAAAAAAAAATACCATGTGACAAGCAACATATATACAGCCAATATCCATGCATAATTATAAAAGATTAGCAATTCTAAAACCTTAACTTTAACTCAAATTCATGATATATCATTTACCAAAAGCATACTATTAATTTAACTAGAACTTTTGAACAGTACTTACTTCCATATCCTTTGATACATGGTTCGATCCAAATGAAGGAGGAATGCTTCGCCGCGCATCATTTGGTGCACTACTCGCGTCAGGCAGAGATTGTTGGGCAGCTTCTATCATTACTTACACTTGTTCTGCACTCATACCAGGATTAACTTGTTGCAACAACGTTTTAATCAAGTTTGTTAAACCATCCAACTTGGAAGTTAAGTTATTTTGATTTTTCTCCATAGTTGAAACCACTTCATTATGTTGTTGCTGCATTTGTCGGATTTTCTTCTCCTTTTTAAGAGAGGATTTTGTGACTGATCGACCATAGAAACGAACTCTTCCATGTCTCTCTTTTCCGAAAACTGTTTGAACTGCGTCATCATCATTGTATCCTGCTTCTTTCAAATTTTGAAGATGTTCCTATTACACACAAATAGGATCAAAATAAATGCATGCACCCAACAGCTTTAGAATAAATGAAAATAGCTAACACATTTCTTGTTTGGTGTACTTTTCTAAGAGACCAGAAAACTAACAATTGTCTCTTGTGTTTCCGAATCAGTCTCTCCTTTTTTGCTTGTACGAGTTACAACAAACATCTCAGATTGTGATGGATCTTCATTATCCTCCTTCTTTGCACGCTACAAAGAAACCACCAACATGTGACTAAGTAAACACACATAACTATAAAAGATGCAAAAATACTTGAAATAAAAAGCACAAAAAAAATACCAATTCAGCGCGTACTAATTCAAAACTAACTGGACCCATTCGATGATTCCATTTTTGTTTGGATCTGTTTTCACGACTTTTGTCAGAAATAACCTACATTTGTTGCAATATAAAATTAGATAGAGTTAGTTAAATACACGATACCATCATTAAAGCCAAGAGAGTTATGAAAATAACTTACTTTGATAATATCAAGCCTCCAAAATTGAACTAATTTTCGAAAATGCAGTTCAGGTACAGTCATTGGACAATTTTTCATCATCTCTCTAAATGAGTTGTACGGTGTATAGTGATATTTCTTTATGCGTTTCTTAAATTGCTTCCATGCCTCTCCAATGGTATCTATCACCCAAGGCTCAGCATCACTAGGAATGTTATATTTAGACTACAAATAAACAACGAATAATGTTATTTTACCATACATGCTAAGCCTATTTGTAAACAATTTAAAAAGGAGAATGATCAACTCACCTTTGCATAATCCAACATCGAAGTTTTAGTCTCAATGGACACAGCTTGCCAATTAGTATATAATAATGTGACCAAATTAGAGTTTCTTGCAAGTGTTCCCAAGAACCGACTAAATAATTGAACCTTCGTTGATAATTAGTTTATATCAAACAATAATTAGTTTATATTGTATACTAACTATAATTACAATAATATGACATTATTATTTCTGAACTGAGATTTCAACTTTGGGCAAAGTCATTGCTTCAAGGTACAAATTAAGTAGCAGCAGCCAACACAAGAACAAGGCAGCATTAATACTATGCAGCAGCATTATATAAACCAGTTTAGCACAAAAGTAAATCAATAAAACAGCAACATAGGATCAATAACAATTTAAACCTAATCAACAGCACCAAGCAAACTAATTTAGCACAGGACAGATCAATAAACCAGCAGCATGAAACTAAATTAGAACAGGGCAAGTCATTACCAGCACAGGAAAATCAATTTCAGATAGAATAAACATCAGAGTTCAATCCTAAATCCACTACAAAATCAATTGACTACCTAACCACCTAATTCAACTAAGCTAACCTAATCAAACAGCAACCTAATATATCAAGATATTTGTTTCCATTAGGTGCTATGCTTTATTAAAGCATTACTATGCCACTCTAAGGATCAAGTACATCTCAGTAAAAATCTTGTGATATGCAGGTACCAATATCTTCTTCAAACCTTCTTGCCCAGTACTTTGAAGAAACAAAAAATGTGCCAAACTTCACCTCAATAAAGTTGATACAAAATTCTCATCATAAGCTTCAAAATTCAAATTGCAATATTAACAAACTTGACTCATTGTTCACTGGTTGCATCATCCAACAATATAAAAAAAATTATATTTATATCTTTCTTGAAATTTTGGGAAATGGGGGAGGGAATATTCTTAAAATTGAAACGATAACATTAAAAACTTGTTTCACTGATTAGAATAAAGTATTAAATTAGAAAATTAGAAAACTTAGCTAATTGAAATTATGAGATCAAATGCTCACTAGAATTGAAATTATGAGATCAAATTGAAAAAACTTAGCTAATTGTAAAAACTAAACTAATTAAATTGAAAAGAAAAGAAAGAAACTTACTTGGAATACTCAATGGTATGAATGAGTGCTGACACGAAGAGCTTTAAGGGCTATGCACACCAGCGGGGCTGATGCCCAACTTCACGGGATGGAGCAAGACTTCGACTGATGGTGGCCTTCGAAGCTGGTGACCGGCGACTGGGTTTTGCCTATAACATACAACAAAAACCCTTAGGCCTCAGCAACCAATAAACTCAGCAACCAATGACAAAATAAATTAAGCTCAGCAACAAAAAAGCTCACCAAACAAATCATGAATAGAATAACAATAAGCTCAGCAAGCAAATAATAACCTCAAAAAAAATCATGAACAGAAAATCAGAAATAACAACCAAATCACGAATAGAGTAACAATAAGCTCAACAAACAATAAGCTCAGCAAGCAAATAATAACCCGGGCAAAAAAATCATGAAGAGAAAATAAGAAAAAACAAATAAATCTATTCCAGCAAACAATAACCTCAGAAAATCTAGCTACTCAGCAAATGAATTATTAACAAATTACTAACAATAACCTAAGCTAATCCAGCTAATCAGAAAATCAACTTCTAAATCCTAAACCAGTAAGCAGACACCGAGAAAATGACTATAAAGTTTGTAAACAGAGTATTACTTACCGGCGGTGAGGAGGAAGGCGAGCAACGGCGACGGTAGAGGAGGCGACACCGGCGAACATAGAGAAGGCGAGCTCAGCGACGACAACGACGCGGTGGGGGCTGTGGTGGTCGAACCCGTCGCTGCGGTGGCTACAGGACGCAGCAGTTGCTCGATTCGTGGCTTCTATGGACTATGGTCCTCAGAGAAGAAGAGAGGAGCGGTGGGGCTGTGGTGGTCGAACCCGTCGCTGTGGTGGCTACAGGACACAGAAGCTGCTCGATTCATGGCTTCTATGGACTATGGTCCTCAGAGAAGAAGAGAGGAGCGATGGGGGCTGTGGTGGTCGAACCATCGCTGCGGTGGCTACAGGACGCATGCAACAGCTACTCGATTTGTGGCTTCTATGGACTATGGTTCTCAAAGAAGAAGAGAGGAGCGATGGGTTTGTGTCTTTGTGAAGAGAGGAGCGATGGCTTCTAACGGACGGGCATTGAAACGACGAGAGAGGGGAGGAGGGTGCGCGTGGCTGGGCAGGCACTATGGTTCTCTTATTTCTTTTAACCCTAACTTAGGAACTTAGAAGATGATGAGGAGGGAATGGGGAAATTCGGGGAGGGAATGGGGAAATTTCGGGGGGACGGTGGCTGGGCAGGCACTATAGTTCTCTTATTTCTTTTAACCCTAACTTAGGAACTTAGAAGATGATGAGGAGGGAATGGGGAAATTCGGGGAGGGAATGGGGAAATTTCGGGGGGACACTCTTTAATTAGATGCTCACTTTTTCAATTAGATAATAACATTATAAGACAATACAAACATATAAGTATAAGTTAAAATGAGATTGTACAGTTAAATACATCCACAACGAAGATGAAGATTTCATATTTTATATATAGTAACAATATAACGGAAATGCACACAAACAGACACACACGAAAGTGTTGATTACAAAAAAACTTAATTGGCTATCTAATTTTACATGAAAATTTATGTTAATGGAATTTATTAAAATTTATAAAAATAATAATTACTTAAGAGTTAAGAATGTAACTATCATGCCATTTAATAAAAATACTTGTATTTATTCAATTTTTGTAATGGATGTTGAATGGTTTGAGTAATTTTTAAGATGTGGCAATACAAAAAATTGAACGTCGATGTAATCTTTTTTTGCACCGTATGTATATACATTAAATTAATTATATTCTTAAAAATGGATTTGCTAATATAAATTAAATAATAATAAAGATAATTTATTTAAATAAAATAATTAGCTTTTATATTTAAGCAAATAGAACATAGATATTTTTAGGTCACTCTAAAAAACCGTGACCATAGATACCTTTAGGTCACTCTCAAAAACCGTGACTATAGATACCTTTAGGTCACTTTCAAAAACCGTGACTATAGACCCTTTTAGATCACCCTTTCAAAAAACCGTGACCATAGACTCTTTTAGGCCACCCCCAAAACCGGGACCATAGACCACTTTAGGTCACCCCTCAAAACCGTGACCATAGACCCTTTTAGGTCACTGTTTTTGAAAAATCGTGACCATAGACCCTTTTTGGTCACTGTAAAAAACCGTGACCATAGACCCCTTTAGGTCACCCCCAAAACCGTGACCATAGACCCTTTTAGGCCACCCCCCAAAACCGTGACCATAAACCACTTTAGGTCACCCCCAAAACCGTGACCATAGACCCTTTTAGGTCACCCTTTTTTGAAAAATCGTGACCATAGACCTTTTTTGGTCACTGTAAAAAACCGTGACCATAGACTCCTTTAGGTCACCCCCAAAACCGTGACCATAGACCCTTTTAGGCCACCCTTTTTTAAAAAACCGTGACCATAGATACTCTATGGTCACCCTTTTTCTTAAAACCGTGACCATAGGTTTTTTTTGTCACGGTAAAAAACCGTGGCCATAGAGGGTCTATGGTCACGATTTTTTACCGTGACCAAAAAAACCGTGACCATAGACCCAAAATATTGTAGTGTTAGATCAGATTTGATTTAAATTTAAAATAAATTAAAATAAAAACCTAATAATTTTGAAAATTAATAGTCAATTTGTGGTTTTCACTTGACTTAAAAAATACAATTAAATCTACTAAGTTTTATGAGTTATCATCATTTTACCACTATTATTTTTAAGACAAACTCTTAGTTTTCTTAATATCTAAGACTGACATAATATAATTTTTTTAATATTCAAATATTTAAATGTGATGAAATTATTATTCTGTCACTTAGCTCTAAGATAATAAAAATGTTCTCGTGAGAGTGTGTTGTTCTTTGAAGTCACGGATCACACAACTACTTGTTATATGTGTGACACGTGGCTCTTTCTATCAAATTGGAACTGTTGATTTCTTCAAGAACTCTCAGCCGTTGATAATCCAACGATTCTTGGCCTATCATCTCTCTCTCCTTCGATGAGGTGTGATCCCCTTATCAAATTGGTATTGTTGAGTTCTTCAACTGCTCTCTGCTGTAATCTAACCATTTTTAACCTTTTTCTTTCTTTTCTCATGAGATCGTTATCAACAATTTTAATTAAAATGTATATCACGATTTCTTTATAAATCGTTATTGATTTTATATTTATACACCACACACTCAAATATTCATTTACTCGTATTACACTTATGTAATCAACATATCAAAAATTAAAAGCGATTATTATATAGCGACAAATTACTTTTTTTATTATCAACAGGTATTTTTGTTTCTAATGGATTTGCCGATAGATTCTCTGGGTAAAATAAAATATTCAAAAACAAGATAAACGTTAATATTTTTCAATGAAAAAAAAAATCTCCCATGTGTGTTGCTGTCGGGGACCTCGTTGGTAGTGCACCACGGGATGTGCATGCATCCTCTTACCTATCACACGTCACAAGAGTTGTACTTAATTACATAAAAAATTTGTCCAATGATGTTTTATTTTCATGTTGGCCTTGTAATTTTAGGTCAAATCAATACGTAGTACTTAATTGGATAAAGCTTTGTCTAATTAAAGTAAGAATAATTTTAATGTTCGTTACGTCTCTTTCACAAGTATCTGTCATTCAGAATTTTAATAGCGGAATTGAAGCTCATTATATATTCGGTACAATGCATGAGTTCTCATTGAAGTAAATAATTTGGGTTAACAGTCCAATTAATTTCTATAAAAAATACAGTATTTTTAAATTTATCTTTTAAATTTTTTTTAATTAATTTAGTCATTTAAATATTACAAATTAATTATATATATTTTTCAGTAACTCTATTTATAATTTATATTAACGATTAATGATATGAAATATTAACTAATAACATTATAAAATATAATATATTCAATTAGATGTTGATTAAATATATTTACAAAAATTTATTAATTTAGTTACTAGGTCATATATATTAGAAATAAATTTTTTATAATTAAAAAAAATAATTAAATTAATAAATTTTTATAAACATATTTGTTCAATATCCAATTAGACATCGCAGTATTATATATATACAATCAACGTTTTATAACATCAATCTTTAAAAAAAATTATTAATAGTGACCGAAAGACAAATATAATTAATTCACAATTTTTGAAAGACTAATTTTTAGAAATAAATTTAAAGAATATCTTATTTTTTAAAAATAAATTTGACTATTAACTCCAAATAATTTTTATGGCCACACTATTTTCAAATTTTCATCACACTTTTTAAGCGTGGCAACAAACAAATTTTCTTGCAAAGAAAGAAAAACATGGCATTATTGCTACTAGACATGGGGCAAGTTGAAATGATCAAACAATATAATGGAAAAGAACAAGCCAATCAGTTCTGATGATGCATTATTATTTATAGATTTAAAGACGAGTAGTTGTTATATACACACAAAGAGCTGATCAATTACAGAGTTAATGAGTCACCAAAAAATTACAGTTAATTTTTTTAATTCATATAAGTTAATTTTATTAAAATTTTTTTATTTTAAATTTTAAATTCTTTAAAAAATAATTTAGTAATAAAAAATTGACTAATATAAATTAGTTAAATATTAATTTTTTTATACTTATTCATACAGAAGAAATAAATAAATTTGTTTTTGTTACGGTATTTAAGTCTTAAAATCTCGTATTTAATAAGAATAATATAACATTATTTGAATTTGGCTTCCTTTTGTAGGTTTCAGTTTGAGTCATAATAATTAGTGTCTTTACATTTTAATCATCCAAAACCAAACACATACAAGTTACAAGAGCACACAAAGAAAGAGTGAGAGACCATATACAGCTAATAATTACACAATCATGTTCCTCTTAGCATGGTCCTCAAACTCTTCATCAATTTTGCCTGGTGATTGTGAATTCTTGAATTGTAATGCCATCTTTTTCTACTCCTTCCCATTTGAATCTCTTCTCATTTTCTGGACAGGTTAGACCATCCAGAACCAGTTCCTGCCATTGTTTCTTTCAAACTTCAACTCCCAAAACAAGTGCATCTCTTTTTTCAATCCATGCAATTACCTCTTGAAGTGTATTCTGAATTATAAGTTATTAGTTAAATACCCGAAAAGAACAGTTAACTTTAAATTTTGTGAACTGTATAATATTTAAAGAAAAACAATACTATCTGATTAACAAAATTTATTATTTTAAACTAACACTTAACTAACAAAAATATTTTTATATTAAATTTTAAATACTAAATTCTAAATTTTAATAGCATCAAAAAAAGGTTTTAACTAGTATTAATAGAAAAAATTAGCTTTCTAAACTTTTTCTTGAGATAAAAATGCCATGTGCAAATCTGTTTTTAATTTTCTTTTGCATAATTCATTCATTTAATTTTTTTTTTTAAATTTTGGCTCTACTTATCCTCTTTAACCCCACAGTTAATTGGTTCAGATTTTTGTTTTTTTGTTTTTTTTTTTAACGTAATAGGAATCGAAATAGAAAAGGACAGTATTAGGAACGTGCCCTCACTACGCGAATTGAAGCTTTGTTTTTTTGCTTACTTTCTCATTCAGGAGGGTATCATATATACATTATGGCTTGTTTTGTTTTGGCAAGATAATAGTGTTGGGTCCATTGAGCTAAATGAACAGTCTTTATTCTAGTTTGGACTACTATCCAAATGCAAATACAAATAATCGCCATGCCAACCAAGAAGCCTCCTCAACTACCACAAAGGAAGTAGGTTTATATTTTAGACATTGTAAACACGTGCAAGACGAAGTGCCTTGCTGATAAAATTGTGTGTGACTTTGGGATTCGTTGATATCTTTTAGATATGAGAATAGTGATATGAAATCGCAAATAGAAAAAGTTGAAAAGAGAATAGGCAAGAGAAATGTTAGTGATGCCCAAAGTCTTTTTCTCTTAAGTTTATTTGTATTTGAGTTAAGACTAGTCATTTTTTTCATTAAAACAATTGGTTTTCTAGTATTTCCTAATTTTTTCCTTCTCTATCTCCGGACCAACCAACAAAAAGGAAAAAAATAGATTATAAAATATTAAACACATTATTTTTGAACAAAAATATTTAATAGAATAAAATAAGGGTAACACATTCCTAGGTCAACTCGTTTTATGGTTGTCTGCCGTCTGCCGACTTCTTTTGTTTTTTCTTGCTTTAGTTTTAGAGATTATTATAAATTATTTGTGAAATTTACAATAATTTATAACTATATGTATGAATGAATTTAAGAGAATATATATAAACTCAAAAATCATTATAAAAAATTATTAGAATACGATTAATTTTAGCGACCAAAAAAATTAGTTGCTAATAATAATCGATATAGAATTTCCAAAAATAAAAAAATATTGATCATTAAATCAGTAACTAAATTACATTCAGCGATCAATTTTAGTGACCAATAGAATCGGTCACTAATAGAAACTGAATTAGCGACCGATAAGTTTTTAATACAACTAGAATAAAGTTTGTCGCTATTTTTTAATTTAGCGACTGAATTATCGACCTAACACTACAAAATTTGCATTTGTTTGTGGTAGTTTTTTAATGGGGTTACTAAAAACCTCCACAATATATTTTATTTGTGACAAATTATAAAACTCCCTAAATAATTAACAAAAACTCCCACTATTACAATACTTCTAATTCAATTAATTATAAAACAATTCAACCAAAAAAAGTATTTACTCAGCCCATACGAAACAAAAAAAATCAAAACAGGGCTTCGAGAGAGAAAAAACGAAGGAGAGTGAGATCAAAACCCTAGAATCCACCGCCACCGCCACCGCCATTCATCTTTGCCATTGTTGCCGTTATAGTCTCCTTCAACAACACGTCACCGCTGGAGTTATGAATGAAGGACAAGGTGATTGTGGAGCCTCTACTCTGCTTTTGCGTCGTCTTCCATGGCAGATTCTTCCGCTGGTTCTGCTTTTGCTCTGGTGGCTTGAAGCACTCAGAGCACAGTTTCAGCACGGATGCGGTGGCACTGGCGGAGCAGATCTGGAAGGCGAGCGAGCGGGTGTCTCTGGAAGCTTCGATTGAAGCTGCGATAGTACGATCGAAGCTATCAAACCTTATGGAACTAATTCTCATGTCGTTCCGAGTCATTGAGGTGAGGATTTGTTCCTACTTTGTAAAGGTTTTCATGAACTGAACAATAAAAATGAAAGAGGGTTGGGTCTTTATTTTTATGAACTTTATTCATGAAATTCTATTATATTCATGTTGTAATGCTAGGGGGATAAATCTTTTAATATTAACTCTTTAGCTACTGCTTCTTTTGCTATGTCATTATATTGCTCTAATTGGTTTGTTACATTGTAAATTTTATTTTATTTTTTGAATGAATTATGTTTTGTATTTATTTGGATCTTCATTTTTTAGATGTTAGGGGCTGGTGTTAGTCAGGTTGCTGTATGCACATTCTTCTAGTGAATAGGATACTTCCCTTGCTGTTTATCTATACCACTAAACAATATGAAATTTATTTCTAAAACTACTTTTGCAGGGCCTGCTATGGTGTTTTGAGGTTTGTTATGGAAAATGGCGCCAAGGAATGCGAGGTATGTTCTTGACAGCATCTAATTTCAGGTTTCCTTGTTGCTATGCTTAGGTTGCGATAACATTTTGATTCTGTGCAGGTCATCGTTAGTGGCAAGTTGAGGGCTCAGCGCGCTAAATCCATGAAGTTCAAGGACGGGTACATGATTTTCTGTTCTTGTGACTTGTTATTGCAGATGCTGGTTTACGAATATATGCCGAACGGAACGCTAAGGGATCACCTCTCGCATACGCCTAATCCTCTTATCAACTAAATTTTCTGTGTTGTGCCTTTGATATCTTTGTATGTAGCTTCACCTTTAATTATTCATGACAGCTTCTTCAAGAACACCTCTGAGTTTTACAATAAAAATGAAGATTGCTCTAGGATCCGCTAAAGGTCTTTTGTATCTACACACAGAAGCTGATCCTCCAATATTCCACAGAGATGTCAAGGCCAGTAATATACTATTGGATTCTAAGTTCAATGCAAAAGTTGCTGATTTTGGACTTTCGTGACTCGCCCCGGTGCCAGATCTCGAAGGAGTTGTATCTGGTCATGTATTTACAATGGTAAAAGGGACCAGTAAGGCTTTTGTACATTGTGTGCATTAAGAAATGAAATGGACAAAGCAACTTGATTAAGATTTTTTTTCCCAAGAAAAGTGACTAATGAGTAAAGGGCTAATAGCCTAATACACATTTTTATTGATCAATAATCAAAGCAATACGAACTAGGAAAAAATTGCTTTTTAGAGATACTTCTGAATCTATTAAAATACTGAACTATAGCAACATGTGTGGCTTTTCAGAGAGTATTCAAATAAAGATTATTTTTTATGGATTTGTTTTGCTTTGTCTTTGGAGGTGAATTTGTTTTTAATGATGGTGTTTTCTACTTTTATGTCAAATTCTTGTACTCATAACTATCATGATAGATTCAGCTATAGACCTTTGTCTACTGCAGTATACTTTCATATAGAACATACAAGCTTCTATGCTCCTAAAATTTTTGTTTTAAAAGTATTTCTTTTATTTTAATTTTTTTGCATTTTTAATGTCTTGCTTAAATATTTCTTTTTAATAATAAATGATCAGTAGTATAACAATAATGTAAATTAATTTTTAAAAATTATATTGACAAGTTTGTGAAGGTTTGAAACCTCCACAAAATAGCCATTATTTTTAAAATGAAAAAGTCTTTTGTGGGGGTTTTGAACCGCCACAAACATTGACTAAGAACTGCCACAAAAATTCAATATAAAATCCCCACTAAATATACACAAAACCCCCACTGAATAGATTGTGGAGGATTTTAAAAACCCCCACAAAAGACCTCATGGCACCTCAAATTTTAGGGGTTTTAGAAACCCCAAAAACCATTTGGTGGGGTTATAAACCTCCACAAATAAGAGAAAAAACTGCCACAAATAAATAAAAATCTTGTAGTGTAAATAAAAAGTAAAATCTTTGGAACTGTTGGTCACAAAATCGGTCGCTATTTTTTATTTTAGCGACCAATTTTGCAACTGATAGTGAAATAGGGTGAATAACTATTTAGTCGCTAATGCACTGGTCGCTAAATCGGTAACTAATAGCAACCGAATTAGTGACCGATAAGTTTTATACAACCAAAATAAAGTTGGTTGCTAAAATCAGCACTATTTTTTAATTTAGCGATCGAATTAGTAACTAAAACAAAGGTAGAAATGTCTTTGAGATTCTTGCTCACAACATTGATCGCTATTTTTTAGTTTAGCAACCGATTTTGCAACCAATCGATAGAGAAATAGGGTGAAAATTTGGTTGCTAATTTGGTCACTAAGAATGTAGTCGCTAAATTGGTCGCTAATTTAAATAAAATAAAATATTGTAAAAGTTATCCTCACTAACCTTAACTCACCACACCATTCTCATATTCTCCAAACAGATACCATTGTCGTCTCCGTTAGTGCTATTGTCGTCTTCTTTTTCGCAGGATAATTAAATTTAATATTTTTAAAGCATAGGAAACATGTTTTCTCGTATGTCATATCATAAGGAAGGAATTGTAAAACCATACAAATTCCTATGAATAAGTGGGTGAAGAATTGATAAAAACACTCAATTTAAGCACAAGATGAATCATAAAATAGGGGTTTATCAACCTCCGCGCACTTAAACAATAGCATGTCCTCATGCTAAACCCAAGAGAAAAGAGTAAAGGTAAAATGGTGCAATCTTATGCAATGTAATCTATTCTAAATGCAAACTACCTAAATGAGTCATGCAATTCTAGTTATTATTCACTTGTATATAAAGCTTACATGTATTTAAATTAATTCATATCTTCAAGGAATCATATATGTATAATTAAAGCCAAATCATATTAAAGCACAGTCACAATTGAGTTGAGTTAATTAAACATGGATATATGAGAATGAGCTATTGAACCTTCACTGGATTTTGTGTTTACTCTCTAATCACTCAGTGTTTGGGGGTAATCACTCTCTTCTTTTCTAGTCATATTTTTTAAAACTTTGTTCTTCATCTAACTAATCAACAAATAGTGAATATAGACATACAAAAATCATGAGGTCTTTTTCCAGGTTGTAATGGGGCTAAGGTAAGGGGAATGGTGTACATATAAGGCTAAGTGAGCTAACAAAGTGAATCCTTGATTAGTCTAAGACCTCACCTAGCATACATACTCTATATAATTTCAAAAATTTTTTACCTAGCTACCCAAAATTTTCCCACTTTTGTATTACATACTCATGCACCAAATTTAATTTTTGAATTTTTGTCCCATGTGCATTGATTATTTTTATTTTGCATTGGGGAAATTTTTGTATCTCCTTATTTAATTACTTAAAATTTTTATTTATTTTTTTTCAATACACATGGTAATTTAATTATTTTGATTTCACATGAGCATGCTTCCCAAATTTTTGAAATAACTTATTCAATTTAAATCCCTACTTTGTTTCTATCATCCCATGTTCCCATAAAATTCCCCACACTCAAATTATACACAATATCTATCTTAAGCTAACCAAGGATTCAAATTGAGATTTTTATTTTGTTTTCTGCTTAAGGCTAGTAATGTGGTTATAAAATAGAAGGGGGTTAAAAGGCTCAAGGGGGCTAACAAGGATGGCATAGAAAGTAGGTTTATTTGGGACAAGTGAGCACAAATACAAATAATGGCCTCAATCATCTCTTGGTATGTATCTATATTCTATAAATGGACATATAGATTAAAACAAAGTAAAGATTGCAAGCATAAAAAGAAGCACGAAACAAATAGGAATGAAATTTATGGTTTGATGTAACCATACAATTAAGCTCAAAACTCACAGGCTGTGTGTTCTCTAGCTCAGAAATCACATATCAGTTATGTATGTCATGCAAGTAAAAATTAAGAGTTTCCATTCAACTCAATGTAAATCTTAGGGTGGCCCTTAAAATCTTAGTGTTCTTCCTTGATGAAATGTTGTTAACTAACTAACATGTAATTCTATATATACAAGGTGTGTGGATTGTTTTGATTTACTAAAGTTCCTAGTTTACTCTTTTATTTTCAATTAAACCAACTTATCATATGCTAAAAGGGCAAACTATACTAATTAATCCACTTAATATATAACTAGTAAACTAAAAGTATAAATTAAGCTAAAATATCTAAGATATATACAGCCCAAAGTGCAAAATGCAAAAATACAGCAAAAGCAAAAAAAAAAAAGAAAAATGTGTAAATAAAATACAGAAAATGAACAAAATAAGATAAGAGTCTATAGTGGTTCACCAAAAAATATATGCTAGAGATGGCGACCTTCCCACACTTAAATAATAGCATCGTCCTCGATGCTCACTCAAACTGGGTGTGAAGAAGTGTCATCTCTGGAAGGATGGGCTGCTGGTGTCTCAGTGGTAGGCTGAAGGTCTGCAGTCTCTGTGAGTGTAGGAGGTGCGGTCTGCTGAAGCGGAGGCTCTGTCTGTAGAGAAATCTCTAGGTTAGCTGGCTGTATCGGATGAGGCTCCACATGGCGTGGTGCAGCCTGCTTAAGTGTTGCCTGCGCAGCTGGGGTATATGTCTTCTCCTCATGATCGCTCGCCTCCTCCTCAGATGTCTCTGATGGTGTGTCGGGCTCGGAGGGGGTGTCGCCACCGGATCGGATCATCAACTTGAGGTGCTCATAGCGTTGCTTGTGGTGACGCTTAGACCTCTCATAACGTCGCCTATTGCGACGTTCAGACCTCTCAAATTGCTGCTGGTGGCGGCGCTCCATCTAGTCTAAGCGGTCAAATAGTCGGTGCACCAGAAGATAAACAGGCTCAGGAGCAGGTGGGGGTACAGTGGATGGAGTTGGGGCAGTGGATACTGAAAGGGTAGCTAAAGACATAGCTGCCTCAGTAGAGTCAGTGAGAAAAGGAAGTCGGTAGCCTAGAGCCTGAAACTTCCTACTGTGAAGGATGATCTTCCTGCAGTCCGTGGTGGATGACTTTTCATCAACAATTTCCTAAGGTACCTCAGCTCGGTAACCCAATTGAGTTATTAGGAATGGAAACGGGAGGGTGCCTCTGACATGGACCCTGGCCATGTAATGCCGGATGAAGCAGGGCAGATATAGGTCCTTACCCTCCATCACACACCAGATGAGGGTAATCATAGCAGCTGGCACCTCTGTCTCACGAGTGCTCGGCATTACGTAGTTACTCAGAATCTGCTGCCAAAGTCAAGCCTCATCATTTAGATATATTAGCCTGATTTCGTTAGGTACTAGAGTGCTCTTTCTCATGACCCATGGAACAGTAGGATCAAGAGCTATAGTCATTTTCACGGCATCCCAGTCAAATCTCATGAATCTCATATCCTCCTCAGCCTTTTGGTAACCGTCTGGCTGATTTGATTTAGGTGGGAGCTAGAGGATGTCTTCAATTACTTCCTCAGTAACCAGAATTTGCTTGCCTCTGAGCTGTACTGCATCCAGGGATGTTTTAAAGTAGTTACAGTAGAATTCTCTGACCCAGGATGAGTTGATCTCAGTCAAGTTTCTCTCCAGGAAGAACCAGCCTCTCTGTTTAATTTGGTCTGAAGTGTATTGCGTGAGTTCTTCTGGGATTTTGAGTGTCCTTTCCAGGTATAGGTTCCTGGATATGGCAAAAACTGGGTACCTCAGCTCACAATATTTGTTTGCAAATTTTACTGGGTCAGCTGTAGGTACCAACTGATAAGCCTTTTCTTGCGAGGTAAAGTTCTTCTCCCGCCAGGAATCATCATACAAGATGCCAAGGATGGTCATAGAGGATTCGCCTCTTTTCCTTTTGCCAGTGGTTGTTTTGCCTTTTCCTTTGCTTTGAGGGTCAGACATCTTGAAAAGCGAAAATTCCAGGATATAATTGAAGAACAAAAGCAGGAAAATAAGTAGGCAAATAGAATAATAGCAATATAAGCACAGAGTGGTAAAAGAGTAAGAGAAGCATGAAATGAGTTAAATATATGTGCATTTTGGATTGTATTCAAGTGAAAAAGTCTGAAAAGAAAAAGTACAATCCAAAATATATGATAAGCGAAATTCAAGTTAATTAGGAAAAACAATGATCATGCCCTGAGTTAGAAGGTTTAAGGTAGTCATGTGAAAAGAGAAGTCAGAAAGTTGAAATGGTTAATAAGTGAAAGGGAAGTTAGAAAGTTAAAGCAGTGAGTTAGTAAAAAGAAAGTTAAAGTAAGTGGCATGATAATCGGTTTCCTAGGTAATAAGAGATTCACAAATTTAAAGAACAGTCAACTCATATTCAAGCAAGGATAACAGGTTATTGATGATAATTCATATAGATACAAGAGTAGCAAAATTAAAATGAAATCATCAATAATGCAATTAATTAACCAGGAAATCGAAAGGAATAAGAATGCTAGCCCGTGCATTCATGAATTGGTTTGGTTGTAGCCAAGTAGTGCAAAATTCAAAATTGCCAAAACCAATACATGAATGGGAAAAATAAAATAATTTGCAGAAAATTGGGCAGCATTCCGGCTAAAATTGGATTTTCCCGGGAAATAAACAACAGGAAGAATAAGTTCATATAAAATTAAATACAGCTGCAAAGAGACACAAATAATATGAACATAAAAGAACAGTGTAACAGCAACATGAAACATGGAGGAATAATATATGAACAATATGATCATTACAGCAAAATCAGAATTGCGAAATAGATAAAACAGGTAACAAGAACGGTACAATTATCAGGCCTAAATCCACTAACCACATCCTAGCTACCTAACCACCTAGAATCCACTACAAAAATGCATCTCTAACTATCCTAATTTGAACAGAATCTGAAAAATATGCAACTAACTAACTAAAGAACTGTTAAAGGGAACGTTGTTCGATGGAACCTGGTGTGGATAGGATTAGAATTTGAGACAGAGAGGGGAGTAGTGGCGCTGGTGGCTGCACGGCGGTGGCAAGGTGGTGGTTCGGATGGGGGCAGTGGCGGAGGGTTGTGTTTGTGGGGCGGGAGTATGGTGAAGGAGGGGAAGGAAGAAGATTGGGGGCGAAGGTATGGTGCTTTGGTGGTGGGTTGCAGAGAAGGAAGGAGAAGGGGGTATGGGGGCGCGACAGGTAGGGTTTCGCATGGGTTAGTTTAGTGGATTCAAATCCATGCGAATGCATGGGGCACGCGATCGCGTGATTAGGGCAAAAGGGGTATGACGCGGTCACGTGATTGACATGATTGCGTAAGTTGGGCAAAAGATGAGTGACGCGGACGCGTGAAGCACATGAACACCTCGCTGTGAATTGTGCTAGACGCACAGTTCCAGCGTCGTTTTGGCACAACTCTCTGTTTCCATTTAGGGGGCCATAATATCCACGTGATGTGGACGCGTCGCTCACGCTTTCGCGTGGGATGAGTGTTGTGCAAGTGAAGCGTTCGTGTCATGGATGCGAATGCGTGGGCCGTTTTGTGCTAAACGCACACCAGCCGCACGATTCCAGCCCAACTTTTTGGGCGTTGGATCTTTACACCGATTTCCATTCCACGCCCACGCGTGGCCTGCGCGCTCGCGTGGGGTGATTTTTTTTATGTAGTATGCAGAATGCATAATGCAATGAATGTTATGCAAAATTCCAGGTTCAATCAAAATTCAAAAACAGACTAAACTGAAAAAGGAACAATCATACCATGGTGGGTTGTCTCCCACCTAGCACTTTTAGTTAAAGTCCTTAAGATGGACATTTGATGAGCCTCCTATTATGGTGGCTTGTGCTTGAATTCATCCAGAAATCTCCACCAGTGTTTGGAATTCCAACAACCTCTGGGGTCCCAAACAAGGTACGTAAAGCCCTTGAGAAGTTTCAAATAGGTTTCAAGGCTCCCGGGGTGTTGAATGTCAGAACAGACTCCAGGATCCCAAACTTTACTCTTACACCCGTTTTTGTCTTGATCTGCATTTTTCCAGCCGGGTGATAAGTAATCTGAATTCTCACTGTAATGACCAAACAGCTTCCGAGATCTATACAATTGGGCTTGGCACCAATCCTTGTGCCTCAAATTGAAGTGTGAAACCTCATTGAATCTTGCATACCAACTCTGAGTGCGAGTCATTTCCCTTTTGCTCTTAAAGCCGCAAAGAGCTCTAAGCTGGCCATCTGTTTCAAGTAAACCATATTCAAGTCGAAAAGTAAAGATAAAAGCTAAGGATTTTACCCACTTGAAGTTTGTATTGGGTGGTAATGGCATTGGGATAGGTGTTTCTAGTGGTTTTACAAGCTCTACTCCCTTGTGGTCTTCTGTGAATTCCTCCACTTTTTTGCAAACTTCTTCCATTTCAACCATGTCTTGATCAAAGTACTTGATTTCTTCCTCAGCATCACTCAAGTCATAAGTTGGAGGTTGAGAAAAATCTACCTCAGCATCATTTTCGTATTCATTCGGGGAAGATTCTCCTGTCTCAAAGAATTTACTTGTAGATGTAAATTCATTACTAAGAAAACCTGACTTGTGATTATCATCATCAAGGAAACTTGCGTCTTGGGTTATTCCGTCCAGTTCTTCATAAGATACCTGCTTTGGGGGTTGTTACTATCCTCCTTAGAATCAATTGTAACGTCCTTGACGGAATTTCCCACAACTCTGGATTCCCATGGAGGTTCAGCATCTCCTAAGTCTTCAATCAACTCTTCTTCTTCTATAATGACAGCTTCCTCTACTTGTTCTAGTACAAAGTCATGCTCCTTACTGTCCACTGGAGTTTCTAGTGTCTCCTTCATGCTACGTTCTTCATTAGATTGTCCACATGGAGCTCTGGGAGTTCCTTGAGTGTCTGAACGTCTGGAAGATAATTAATTTATTGCTTGCTCCAGTTGATGAAGGGTTACATGAAATTGATCTACTGTTTTCTTGAGGTGAGCCTGTGATTCTTGAGGTGATAGATATGGACATGGTACATAGGGAAGTGGTGGTTCTTGGGAGTAATTGGATTGGAATTGGGGCAGATAAGGATCATACGGTGGTGAGTGTGGTAGTTCGAAGCTATATTGAGAGGATGGTCTATAAGCACATGGTGGGGCTTGTTGGTAATTACAAGGGGGTCCACCATATCTATCAGCTTGGTATGCATTGTAGAATAGTCTTCGTCCATGATATCTTGGAAGGTGTTGTTGCCTAAAGGGTTGATCAGATCTTCTTGGCTTCATCCATCTTTGATTGCTTTGACCTTGATGCATATTCCTATTATAGCTTCCATTCTTTTCAACAAAATTAGAACCAAACTCAAAGCGAGAGGGGTGAGAACTCATAGTAACTATTAGAAATAAGAAGGGAAAACAAAAACAAATAAACAAGTAAAAGAAAAATATTTACAATAACCAATAACAAGGCACACGTTTGCAATGCACCGGCAACTGCACCGTTTTGACGATCGGATTTCCTATCGGTAAAGAAATATAAAAATATATAATCGCGTTGTAAGTACAGCTTCTAAACCAACAGAAAAACCTTTCGTACAAACGTTTGGTTGTCACAAGTAACAAACCCAATAAAATTTATAAACCGAAGTATTCAAACCTCGGGTCATCTTCTCAAGGAATTGTAGGGAGGTGTGTTTTATTATTAGTTATGGAAAACAGTATTTTTAGGTTTTGAAAAGGTTTGAACAAGAGAAATAAATTGTAGGGAATTAAATCAATAGCTAATAAAACTCTTGGCAAGGTATGAAAACTGGAAGTCCTGTCCTAGTTATCCTTATCAATTGTGATGAGAATTATATTTTTGCTCCCACTAAGTCAACCACTAACTATGAAGGTAAGTCAATTGGACAAATCAATTTAACACCTAAAGTCCTAGTCAACTCCTGAGGAAAGACTAGAGTTATAGGAATCTAAATCAATCAGCAAAGATACAATTATCGATCACGATGAGTTTGATAACTCAAGAGTCATCAATTAATCAACTAAAGCCAAGAATATAAGAAACTAAATCAAAATCATATGTCTGAAATACCTCAATTATTAATAAAAGAAATCACATCTAGCATGGGAAAAATTCATAAGTTAAATTGAGAAAATAAATAAAAGGAACATTGAACCTGTGATGAAGAGAAGTAGTCTGAACATAATAGAAATCCTAAATCCTAATCCTAATTCCTAAGAGAGAGGAGAGAGCCTCTCTCTCTAAAAACTACATCTAAACCTAAAACTATGTATGAATGTATGTTGTATCCAAGTCCCCTTGATGAATGGATGGAATCCCCAATTTATAGCCTTCAATCTGTGTTCTCTAAGCTAGGATCTAGATCAAAACGTGGCCCAAAATCATCTTTAGTGCATTCTGTAATTTCTACAGATCGCGCAAGTCACGCGTCCGTGTGGGTCATGCGGTCACGTCATCTGGAGTTTGCTCTTCCACACGGTCGCGTCAGTCACGCGTCTGCATCATCTGTGTCTCGCATGAGCCACGCGTTCGCGTCATGCACGCGTTAGCGCAGATGCCAATTTGTGCAAAGCACGCGTTTGCGTCATCCATGCGAATGAGTCGTTGCCAGTTTCTTCAAAAACTCCATTTTGTGCCTTCCTTCCATTTTTGTATGTTTTCTTTCCATCCTTTAAGTCATTCCTGCCCTATAAAACCTGGAAGTACTCAACACACAAATCACGGCATCGAATGGTAATAAAGGATAATTAAATTTAATATTTTTAAAGCATAGGAAACATGTTTTCTCATATGTCATATCATAAGGAAGGAATTGTAAAACCATGCAAATTCCTATGAATAAGTGGGTGAAGAATTGATAAAAACACTCAATTTAAGCACAAGATGAATCATAAAATAGGGATTTATCAGTTATTTCCATTATAAATTCTTAATCGAACCACTTGAGTCGCCTTGAGCATATTAAGAATGACTCCACTCCTATCAATGATGCTTTTCCATTTGATAGCTTGCACGCGATATCTGAGGTAGTTCCTTGGTACGCACCTATAGCTAATTATTTGGTTAGTCGTACCTTCTCTCCTAATTTTACTAAGCATCAAAGGGACAAGCTTAAAAGCGAGTCCAAATATTATATATGGGATGACACATATTTATGGAGATGTGATGCTGACCAAATAATTAGACGGTGTGTGCCACAATCAGAATTGCAGTCAATTTTAGAGGCCTACCACTCTTCTAAGAGTGGTGGACATTTTGGTCCTCAAAGAACCGCTAGAAAAATTTTAGACTGTGGATTCTGGTGGCCCATACTATTTAACAATGCAACTGATTTCTGTGAATCTTGCTCCCCATTCCAGAGGTTTGGAAATATATCCAAGAGGGATGAGATACCCCAACTACATATGTTGTTCTGTGAAATTTTTTATGTTTAGGGCATTGACTTCATGGGTCCATGATAAACCACTATTTTATGGTTTATCTTATTCTCAATTGAGTGGTTTTTATCAACTCTTTACCCACTTATTCATAATATTTGCATGAGTTTACGTTTTCCGTCCGGATTTTGTGCTATGATTGAAAACATGCTTCTTTGGTCTTATATTTGTTAATATTAATCCTCTTTTATTACCATTAGATGCCGTGATATGTGTGTTAAGTGATTTCAGGGATTACAGGGTATGAATGGCTCAGAGGATGGAAAGGAAGCATGCAAAAGTGGAAGGAATACAAGAAGTTGAAGAAATTGCTAAGCTGTCCAGCCTGACCTCTTCGCACTCAAATGACCATAACTTGAGCTACAGAGGTCCAAATGAGATGGTTCTAGTTGCGTTGGAAAGCTAACATCTGGGGCTTCGCAACGATGTATAATTTGCCATAGCTGCCCTAACGCCGGGTGACGCAAACGCGTGGATTACGCGGCCGCGTGACCTGGCAGGAACACAACCCACGCTAACGCGTGGACGACGCCTCCGCGTCACTCTTCCGCAACCTGTACAGACCAGAAAGTGCTAGGAGTGATTTCTGGGCTGTTTTTGACCCAGTTTTCGGCCCAAAAAATATAGATTAGAGGCTATAAAGTGGGGGAATGCATCCATTCATCACCATGCTTTCATAATTCACTTTCCATGATTTAGGTTAGTTGGAGAGAGGTTCTCTCCTCTCTCTTTAGGATTAGGATTTAGGATTCAGGAATTCTCTTAGTTTTAGGAGTGACTCTTAATCCCAGGTTCAAGGTTCTTTTACTTTACATTTATTTCTTATTTTCAGATACTTGAATGCTTATATTAGTTATGTTGCCTATCTGGCTTATGCCACATTCATGATGATTTCCCTATTTAATGATATTTGAGGTATTTCAGTTTAATATTGCTTTCTTTTGTTTCTGCTATTGATTATTCCCAATCTGAAGATATTTTATTCCAATAGATTTAATTTCTTTTCTTTTTGGTCTTGGTTAAGAAATCAGTAACTCAGGAGTTAACTTAGCTCAATATAATTGATAACTGTTATCTTGCTAATTGAACTGAACTTCAATAATCCCAACCTTTTCTTAGGAAATAAATAGGATTTGAAGGTCTAACTAATTAGTCCCTTGACTTTCCTTTGCTTTAGCAAAGGTTAACTAAGTGGAATTAAGATTCAACTTTCATTATTAGTGATAAGAATAACTAAGTCTGGACTTCCAAATTCTCATACTTTGCAAAAGTTTGCTTTATAGTTGTTTATTTATTTTAATTGTCATTTAAATTACTTGTCATACTTCTTCCTTAATTCCAAAACCCCCAATGTTACCTTTTTCATAACCAATAATAAGAACATACTTCCCTGCAACTCCTTGAGAAGACGACCCGAGGTTTAAATACTCGGTTATCAATTTTAAAGGGATTTGTTACTTGTGACAACCAAAACGTTTGTACGAAGGGATTTCTATTGGTTTAGAATCTATATCTACAACACCACTATTTTTATAAAATTCTTTACTAGCAAAAATCATAACGCAGTCCATTTCCAAACTCTGATGGTTTCTTATATGTACTATTAGCTGTTGATTGTCTTTCCAAATGGGTGGAAGCAATTCCTACCCGTACTGATGATGCTAACAATGTTGACTCCTTTGTTCGAAATAATATTATCTGTCGCTTTTGGATCACCACAAGCAATCATGAGTGATCAAGGCACTCACTTTTGTAACAGGAGATTAACAGGCCCACTGAAGAAACATGGCATTGTTCATAAGGTGGCAGCGACTTACCATCCCCAGACCAATGGGCAAGCCGAGGTGTCAAACAGAGAGATAAAGTGTATCCTAGAGAAGGTCATCAAGCCTCATAGAAAAGACTGGAGCACCAGGCTTGCAGATTTGCTTTGGGCATATCGGACAGCGTACAAGACACCAATCGGAATGAGTCTTTTTCGCCTAGTTTATGGAAAGGCTTGTCACCTCCCAGTGGAGGTGGAGTACAAAGCTTTTTGGGCGGTAAGGGAATATAACATGGGATTTGAGAAAGCCGGCGCTGAAAGGAAGCTGTGACGTTGGGATTTTTGCTAGTAAAGAATTTTCTAAAAATAGTTGCGTTGTAGATATAGATTCTAAACCAACAGAAATCCCTTTGTGCAAACGTTTTGGTTGTCACAAGTAACAAACCCCTTAAAATTCGAGTATTTAAACCTCGGGTCGTCTTCTCAAGGAATTACAAGGAGGTATGTTCTTATTATTGGTTATGAAAAAGTGTGTTTTGGGGTTTTGGATTAAGGTAAAAGGTTAGTTGAATGACAAGTAAAATAAAATAATAATAACTGTAAAATAAACCTTTGGCAAGGTACAAGAAATTGGAAGTCCAGACTTAGTTATTCTTATCAGTAATAATGAAAGTTGAATCTTAATTCCACTTAGTTAACCTTTGCTAAAGCAAAGGAAAGTCAAGGGACTAATTAGTTTGACCTTCAAATCCTATTTATTTCCTGAGAAAAGGTTGGGATTAATGAAGTGTAGTTCAATTAGCAAAGATAACAGTTATCAATTATGTTAAGCTAAGATAACTCCTGAGTTACTGATTTCTTAACCAAGACCAAAAGGATAAGAAATTGAAATCATAAATCTAAAAACATCTCAATAATATATAATCCTAACATGAAAGCTCATAAGCCAATTGGGCAACATAAATCGAATACCAATAAAAGCGTAGTATCTAAAATAAGAGATAAATGTAAAGTAAAGGAAATATTGAACCTGATGAAGAGTCGAATTAAATCCTAATTTCTAAAAATCCTACCTAAATCCTAAGAGAGAGGAGAGAACCTCTCTCTCCAAAAAACTACATCTAAAACTAAAATTCTGAATTATGAGAGCCCCCTGAGTCTCTGCAAGTTCCCTGACTTTAATCTGTGTTTCTGGGCCGAAAACTGGGTTGAAATGCGGCCCAGAATCTCTGCCAGCGACTTTTGTAATTCTGCAGATCGCGCATGTCACGTGATCACGTCATCCATGTGGACGTGTCATTCGCGTTTTTCCCAGCCACGCGTTCGCATCGTCCACGCTTCCAATCCGTGCGGTCGCGTGAGCCATGCAGCCGAATCACTGCAAATTCCTTTCTTCCGCGCGGTCGCGTCGCTTACGCGTACGCGTCACTTCTCGCTGGTCATCTCCTTAATTTCTTGTGTTCCTTCCATTTTTTGCAAGCTTCCTTTCGAATCTCTCACTCATTCATGCCCTATAAAGCTGAAACACTTAACACACAGATCAAGGCATCGAATGGTAATAAGAGAGGATTAAGATTAGCTAAATTAAGACCAAAGAAGCATGTTTTCAATCATGTAATAATTTTAGGAAGGTGGTGCACGAAATCACAATCACACTTTTGCAATTCCGCACAACTAACCAGCAAGTGCACTGTGTCATCCAAGTAATACCTTACGTGAGTAAGGGTCGATCCCACGGAGATTGTCGGCTTGAAGCAAGCTATGGTTATCTTGTAACTCTTAGTCAGGATATCAATAATTCTCAGATTTAAGTGTAAAAAGTAAAAGAACATGAAATAAATAATTGTTTTGCAGTAATGGAGAACATGTTGAGGTTTTGGAGATGCTATATCTTCTGAATCTCTACTTTCCTACTGTCTTCTTCTTCATGCACGCAATGCTCTTTCCATGGCAAGCTGTATGTAGGGTTTCACCGTTGTCAATGGCTACCTCCCATCCTCTCAGTGAAAATGTTCAACGCGCTCTGTCACAGCACGGCTAATCATCTATCGGTTCTCAATCAGGTTGGAATAGAATCCAGTGATTCTTTTGCGTCTGTCACTAACGCCCAGCCTTCAGGAGTTTGAAGCTCGTCACAGTCAGTCAATCCTTGAATCCTACTCAGAATACTACAGACAAGGTTTAGAGCTTCCGGATTCTCTTGAATGCCGCCATCAGTTCTAGCTTATACCACGAAGATTCTGATTAAAGAATCCAAGAGATATCTACTCAATCTAAGGTAGAATGGAGGTGGTTGTCAGGCACACATTCATAGGTGAGAATGATGATGAGTGTCACGGATCATCATATTCATCAAGTTTAGGAACAGGTGATATCTTAGAATAGAAGCAAGAGTGATTGAATAAAAAATAGTAGTAATTGCATTAATCCATCAAGACACAGCAGAGCTCCTCACCCCCAACCATGGGGTTTAGAGACTCATGCTGTAGAAGATACAATGAGAAACGTGTAAAGTGTCATAAGGTACAGATACAATATCAAAAGGTCCTATTAATAGTGAACTAGTAACCTAGGGTATACATAAATGAGTAAATGACGTAAAAATCCACTTCCGGGGTCCACTTGGCGTGTGCATAGGCTGAGCATTGAAGCTTTCATGTGTAGAGACTTTTCTGGAATTAAACGCCAGCTTTTATGCCAGTTTGGGCGTTTAACTCCAATTTTTGTGCCAGTTCCGTTGTTAAACGCCGGGAATTCTGAAGCTTATTTGCAACGCCAGTTTGGGCCATCAAATCTCGGGCAAAGTATGGACTATTATACATTTCTGGAAAGTCCAGGATGTCTACTTTCCAACGCAATTGAGAGCGTGCCAATTGGGCTTCTGTACCTCCAGAAAATCCACTTTGAGTGCAGGGAGGTCAGAATCCAACAGCATCTGCAGTCCTTTTCAGCCTCTGAATCAGATTTTTGCTCAGGTCCCTCAATTTCAGCCAGAAAATACCTGAAATCACAGAAAAACACACAAACTCATAGTAAAGCCCAGAAAAGTGAATTTTAAGTAAAAACTAATAAAAATATAACAAAAACTAAAGTAAAGTCCAGAAAAGTGAATTTTAACTAAAAACTAATAAAAATATACTAAAAACTAACTAGATCATACTAAAAACATACTAAAAACAATGCCAAAAAGCGTATAAATTATCCGCTCATCACAACACCAAACTTAAATTGTTGCTTG
Source organism: Arachis duranensis (assembly GCF_000817695.3). Taxonomy (NCBI): domain Eukaryota; kingdom Viridiplantae; phylum Streptophyta; class Magnoliopsida; order Fabales; family Fabaceae; genus Arachis; species Arachis duranensis. The sequence continues at coordinate 60,873,346 of NC_029772.3, read as the reverse complement.
TCCCCAAGCAACTGAAAATTAGAATAGAATAAAAAGAAGAGAATATACTATAGACTCCAAAATATCAAAGAAACTTAGCTCCAATTAGATGAGCG
>NC_029772.3:60871488-60873039 GCF_000817695.3 Arachis duranensis | reverse complement strand
ACAAAGCACTCTGTCTTCCAGTATTACCACCGGATACATACATGCCACAGACACATGACTGGGTGAACCTTTTTAGATTGTGAATCAGCTTTGCTAGAGTCCCCAATCAGAGGTGTCCAGGGTTCTTAAGCACACTCTTTTTGCCTTGGATCACAACTTTATATATTTTTCTTTTTCCCTTTTTTTTGTATTCACTGCTTTTTCTTGCTTCAAGAATCAATTTGATGATTTTTCAGATCCTCAATAACATTTCTCCTTTCCCATCATTCTTTCAAGAGCCAACAATTTTAACATTCTCAAAACAACAAATTCAAAAGACTAGGACTCAACAACCTTGATTTTGAGAAGTGGATGCTCCCTCAACTTGTGGGGTATTTGATCCTTCAAGGAAGAGCTTTTGGCACTTCAACTCCTGTAGCTCACGCCCCTGCTTCTATTGTTCCTTCAGCAATTTGCAGAGCATGCAGTTTTGATTCTGCTGTTCTTCCTTAATTTGTTCCATAGCTTCTTGCAGCTTAGCAACAGATGCTTCTAGACGAGTCCAGTAGTCAATTTCAGGAAGTTCAGGGAGGAACTCCTGCGCCCTCCTTTTGATAGAGTTATCTTGCGTTTGTCCTTCCATTGACCTCTTGGGGATTGGGTGCTCAATTGGGATGAATTCATCTACTCCCATCCTTACTCCAGCATCTTTACATAGCAAAGAGATTAAGCTTGGGTAAGCCAGTTTGGCTTCAGTGGAGTTCTTGTTTGCAATTGTGTAAAACTCACAAGAAATCAGATGATGAACCTCCACTTCGTTCCCCAGCATAATGCAATGAACTATCACTGCTCTTTTGAAGTGACCTCAGAGCGGTTGTTGGTGGGCAGTATAGAATGCCCAATGAAATCCAGCCAGCCTCTAGCAACTGGTTTAAGATCCCCTCTGTTGAGTTAATTTGGGACACCCTTTGTGTTGGTTACCCACTTGGCTCCAGGAATGCATATGTCCTCTAGAACTTGGTCCAAGCGCTTATCTACGCTCTAGAACTTGATCCAACCCCTTATCTACTCCCACCATTCTCCTATTAAAGGATTCAGAATCATCTTGTAGTTGAGGTAATTTGAAGACCTCTCTTATTTTGTCCAAATGAAAGTAGATAATTCTCCAGCTGACCATGGTCCTGTAGGTATGAAAAGCGGTTCCAGTCATTCTCTGCTTATCTGTCAGCCACATATTTGAGTAGAATTCCTGAACTATATTTCTCCCAACCTTTGTCTCAGGGTTGGTTAGAACTTCCCATCCTCTGTTTCGAATTTGCTCTTGGATCTCCGGATATTCATCTTCCTTCAGGTCAAATTTGACTTCCGGGATCACTGATCTGTGACTCATTATTTTGTAGTAGTGGTCTAAATGTTCTTTAGTTAAAAACTTCCCTTGATTCCAAAGTGGCTTTGGAATATTCTCTTTCTTGCCTCTTGGGTTGGGTTGTTTTCCTTTAGGGGCCATGATCAAAGTGAGAATGTTTTTGTGATCACGGATAAGCACACCAAACTTAGAGGTTTGCTTGTCCT
>NC_029772.3:60869366-60870607 GCF_000817695.3 Arachis duranensis | reverse complement strand
TCTAACCTTGTCTGTGGTATTCCGAGTAGGATTCCGGGAATCTGGAAAGTCTAACCTTGTCTGTGGTATTCCGAGTAAGATTCCGGTATTGAATGACTGTGACGAGCTTCAAACTCCTGAAGGCTGGGCATTAGTAACAGACGCAAAAGAATCTAGGGATTCTATTCCAACCTGATTGAGGACCGACAGATGATTAGCCGTGCTGTGACAGAGCATAGGATCATTTTCACTGAGAGGATGGGATGTAGCCATTGACAACGGTGATGCCCTACATACAGCTTGCCATGGAAAGGAGTAGGAAGGATTGGATGAATGTAATAAGAAAATAGAGATACGAGAGGAGCACAGCATCTTCACACACTTATCTGAAATTCCCACTATTGCTTTACATAAGTATTTCTATCCCTTTTTATTTTCTATTTATTTATTAATTTTCGAAACTCAAAACCTTTTAATCTGCCTAACTGAGATTTACATGGTGACCATAGCTTGCTTCATACCAACAATCTCTGTGGGATCGACCCTTACTCACGTAAGGTATTACTTGGATGACCCAGTACACTTGCTGGTTAAGTTGAACGGAGTTGTGGAAAGAAAAAGCTTCTCTAACAGTACCTGGAACTCATGTATCACAATTTCGTCCACCAAGGTTTTGGCGCCGTTGCCGGGGATTGTTGAGTTAGAACAACTGACGGTTCATCTTGTTGCTCAGATTAGGTAATTTTCTTTTCAAAAATCTTTTTCAAAATTTTTCTTTTCTTTTTCGTTTTTCCAAAAATATTTTCGAAAAAAAAATTTAAATAAAAATACAAAAAAATTAGAAAATCATAAAAATAAAAAATATTTCATGTTTCTTGTTTGAGTCTTGTGTTAATTTTTATGTTTGGTGTCAATTGCATGCTTTTAAAATTTTTCTTGCATTTTTTCGAAAATTCCATGCATTCATAGTGTTCTTCATGATCTTCAAGTTGTTCTTGACAAGTCTTCTTGTTTGATCTTGATGATTTCTTGTTTTGTGTTGTTTGTTGTTTTTCATGTGCATTTTTTTGTTTGTTAGAGTCCATGCATTAAAGATTTCTAAGTTTGGTGTCTTGCATGTTTTCTTTGCATCAAAAATTTTTCAAAATTATGTTCTTGATGTTCATCATGATCTTCAAAGTGTTCTTGGTGTTCATCTTGACATTCATAGTGTTCTTGCATGCATCTTGTGTTTTGATCCAAAATTTTCATGTTTTGGGTCA
>NC_029772.3:60867214-60869297 GCF_000817695.3 Arachis duranensis | reverse complement strand
AATATTCAAAAATAAAAAAATATCTTTTCCTTATTTCCCTCCAAATTTTCGAAATTTTGGGTTGACTTGGTCAAAAATTTTTAAAATTAGTGGTTTCTTACAAGTCAAGTCAAAAATTTCAATTTTAAAAATCTTATCTTTTCAAAATCTTTTTCAAAAATTATATCTTTTTCATTTTTTCATTATTTTTGAAAATTCCAAAAATCGTTTTCAAATTATTTTCAAAATCTTTTTCTTATCTTTATATCAAATTTTCGAAAATTAGCTAACAATTAATGTGATTGATTCAAAAATTTGAAGTTTGTTACTTTCTTGTTAAGAAAGGTTCAATCTTTAAGTTTTAGAATCTTCTCTCTTGGTTTCTTGTTAGTTAAGTAATTTTAAAAATTAAATCTTTCCTCTTTTTCAAAATTGTTTTCGAAATTCTCCCTCTCTTTTCTTATTCTATTTAATTATTTAATTACTAACACTTCTCTTCACCTTTCTTCATCTAAAGATCCGAACCCAATCTATCCCTTGAGTTTGGATTCTTCTACTTTCTTCCCCCCTTTCTTTTTCTACTAACATAAAGGAGTCTCTATACTGTGACATAGAGGATTCCTCTTCTTTTCTTGTTTTCTTCTCTTCCATATGAGCAGGAACAAGGATAAAAGCACTCTTGTTGAAATAGATCCAGAACCTGAAAGGACTTTGAAGAGAAAATTAAGAGAAGCTAAATTACAACAATCTAAAGGTAACCTTTCAGAAATATTAGAACAAGAGAAGGAGATGGCAGCCAAAAATAATAATAATGCAAGGAGAATGCTTGGTGACTTCACAAAGCCAACGTCCAAGTTTGATGGAAGAAGCATCTCCATTCCTGCCATTGGAGCCAATAACTTTGAGCTAAAACCTCAGCTAGTTGCTTTAATGCAACAAAACTGCAAGTTTTATGGACTTCCATCTGAAGATACTTATCAGTTTTTAACTGAGTTCTTGCAGATCTGTGAAACTGTAAAGATGAATGGAGTTGATCCTAAAGTCTACAGACTCATGCTTTTCCCTTTTGCTGTAAGAGACAGAGCTAGAATATGGTTGGATTCACAACCCAAGGATAGCCTGGACTCCTGGGAGAAGCTAGTCACTGCCTTCCTGGATAAATTCTTTCCTCCTCAAAAGCTGAGCAAGCTGAGAGTGGATGTTCAAACCTTCAAACAAAAAGATGGTGAATCCCTCTATGAAGCTTGGGAAAGATACAAGCAGCTGACCAAAAGATGTCCATGTGACATGTTTTCAGAATGGACCATATTAGATATATTTTATTATAGCCTGTCTGAATTTTCGAAAATGTCACTGGACCATTCTGCAGGTGGATCTATTCACCTAAAGAAAACGCCTGAAGAGGCTCAAGAACTCATTGACATGGTTGCAAACAACCAATTCATGTACACTTCTGAGAGGAATTCCGTGAATAATGGGATACCTCAGAAGAAAGGAGTTATTGAAATTGATGCTGTGAATGCCATATTTGCTCAGAACAAAGTGTTGACTCAACAGGTCAACATGATCTCTCAAAATCTGAATGGATGGCAACATGCATCCAACAACACTAAAGAGGCAGCTTCTGAAGAAGCTTATGATCCTGAGAACCCTGCCATGGCAGAGGTTAATTACATGGGTGAACCATATGGAAATACCTATAACCCATCATGGAGAAATCACCCAAATTTCTCCTGGAAGGATCAACAAAAGCCTCAACAAGACTTTAACAATGGTGGACGCAATAGGCTGAACAATAGCAAGCCATATCCATCATCTTCTCAGCAATAGACAGAGAATTCTGAACAAAACACTTCTAATTTAGCCAATATAGTCTCTGATCTGTCAAAGGCCACTTTCAGTTTCATGAATGAAACAAGATCCTCCATCAGAAATCTGGAGGCACAAGTGGGCCAGCTGAGTAAGAAAGTCATTGAAACTCCTCCCAGTATTCTCCCAAGCAATACAGAAGAAAATCCAAAAGGAGAGTGCAAAGCCATTGTTTTAATCAAAGTGGCCGAATGCACAAAGGAGGAGGAGGACGAAAATCCTAGTGAGGAAGACC
>NC_029772.3:60863657-60866897 GCF_000817695.3 Arachis duranensis | reverse complement strand
GGGAAGGAGGAGGATGAATGCATCATCCTTGGAAGACCTTTCCTAGCCACAGCAGGAGTTGTGATAGATGTCACCAGAGGTGAATTAGTCCTTCAATTGAATGGGGATTACCTTGTGTTTAAGGCACATGGCCATCCCTCTGTGACAAAAGAGAGTAAGCATGAAGAGCTTCTCTCTGTTCAGAGTCAAGAAGAGCCCCCACAGTCAAACTCTAAGTTTGGTGTTGTGAGGCCACAACCAAGCTTTAAGTTTGGTGTTAAGATCCCATATCCAAACTCTAAGTTTGGTGTTGGGACTATACAACATTGACCTGATCACCTTGTGGCTCCATGAGAGCCACTGTCAAGCTATTGACATTAAAGAAGTGCTTGTTGGGAGGCAACCCAATTTTATCTAATTTTTATTTTATATTATTTTATTTTTATTTTGTGTTTTCTTAGGTACATGATCACGAGGAGTCACGAAAAAATCAAAAAAATTAAAAACAGAATCAAAAACAGCAGAAGAAAAAAATCACACCATGGAGGACGCACAGGCTGGCGTTCAACGCCAGTAAGATGCATCTGGCCGGCGTTCAACGCCAGAACAGAGCATCATTCTGGCGCTAAACACCAGAAACAAGCAACATTCTGGCGCTGAACGCCAGGAATGTGCCTAGAGAAGAAAAGCTGGCGCTGAACGCCAGTAACAAGCATGAAACTGGCGTTCAACGCCAGAAACATGCTTTACATGGGCGTTGAACGCCCAGAATGTGCACCACACGGCGTTTAAACGCCAGAATAGTGTGGAAAGGCAATTTACATGCCTAATTGGTGCAGGGATGGAATTTCTTGACACCTCAGGATCTGTGGACCCCACAGGATCAACTCAGGATCTGTGGACCCCACAGGATCCCCACCTACTATATTCCCACCTTACCCCCTAATCCTATTTTTGTGATTTGTATTCCCCATGTCACACTTCCCAACACTCTTCACCAATCACCTCAATTCCTCTTCCCAATCACCCCCTTCACCACTCAAATCCATCCACTCTTCCCCATAAACCCCACCAACTTCCAAAATTCAAAACCATTTTCCCACCCATTCCCACCCTAAATGGCCGAACAAACACTACCCCCTCTCCCTATATATACCCTTCCATTCTACTTCATTTTCACACAACGCAACCCCTTTTTCTTCACCTAGGCCGAACCCACATCTCTCCCTCTCTACCATATTCTCTTCTTCTTCTTCTTCTCTTCTTTCTTCTATTGCTCGAGGACGAGCAATATTTTAAGTTTGGTGTGGTCAAAGCACAATCTTTTTATTTTCCACTACCATCAATGGCACCTAAGGCCGGAGAATCCTCTAGAAAAGGAAAAGGGAAGACAAAAGCTTCCACCTCCGAGTCATGGGAGATGGAAAGATTCATCTCCAAGAGCCATCAAGACCACTTCTATGATGTTGTGGCAAAGAAGAAGGTGATCCCTGAGGTCCTTTTCAAGCTAAAAATGAATGAGTATCCGGAGATCCGACATGAAATCCGAAGAAGAGGTTGGGAAGTCATAACCAACCCCATGCAACAAGTCGGAATCTTAATGGGTCAAGAGTTCTATGCCAATGCATGGATCACTAGGAACCATGATCAAAGTATGAACCCGAATCCAAAGAATTATCTCACAATGGTTCGGGGGAAATACTTAGATTTTAGTCAGGAGAATGTGAGGTTGGCGTTCCACTTGCCAATGATGCAAGGAGATGAACGCCCCTACACTAAAAGGGTGTGCAAGAAGATGAACGCCCCTACACTAGAAGGGTCAACTTTAATCAAAGGTTAGACCAAGTCCTAATGGACATATGTGTGAAAGGAGCTCAATGGAGAATAGACTCCAAAGGCAAGCCAGTTCAACTAAGAAGACTGGACCTCAAGCCTGTGGCTAGAGGATGGTTGGAGTTCATTCAACGCTCCATCATTCCTACTAGCAACCGATCTGAAGTTATTGTGGATCGGGCCATCATGATTCATAGCATCATGATTGGAGATGAAGTAGAAGTTCATGAGGTCATCTCCAATGAAATCTACAAAATAGCCGACAAGTCCTCCTCAATGGCACGGCTAGCTTTTGCCGATAAGTCCTCCACCATGGCAAGGCTAGCTTTTCCTCACCTTATTTTCCATCTGTGTTACTCAGCTGGAGTTATCATAGAAGGAGACATCTCCATTGAAGAGGATAAGCCCATCACCAAGAAGAGGATGGAGCAAGCAAGAGAGATCCCTCACGGTTCTCAAGAGATGCATGAGGAAGCTCATCATCAAGAAATCCCTGAGATGCCTCAAGGGATGCACTTTCCTCCCAACAACTATTGGGAGCAACTCAACACCTCCTTAGAAGATTTGAGCCACAATGTGGAACGGGTGGAACATCATGAGCACTCCATCATACTCCAAGAAATAAGAGAAGATCAAAGAGCAATGAGGGAGGAGCAACAAAGGCAAGGAAGGGACATAGAAGAGCTTAAGGACATTGTTGGTCCTTCAAAAAGAAGACGCCACTAAAGGTGGATTCATTCCTTGTTCTTATTTCTTTCTGCTTTTCGGTTTTTATGTTGTATGTTTATCTATGTTTTGTGTCTCTACTTCATGATCATTAGTATGTAGTAACCATGTCTTAAGGCTATGAATAAAATCCATTAATCCTCCACCTCTCTTAAATGTAAAATGTTTTAATTCAAAAGAACAAGAAGTACATGAATTTCGAATTTATCCTTGAATTTAGTCTAATTATATTGATGTGGATTGAATTTAATTTATTATATTGGTGTGGTGACAATACTTTTTGTTTTCTGAATGAATGCTTGAACAGTGCATATTTTTGATCTTGTTGTTTATGAGTGTTAAAATTGTTGGCTCTTGAAAGAATGATGAACAAAGAGAAATGTTATTGATGATCTGAAAAATCATGAAATTGATTCTTGAAGCAAGAAAAAGCAGTGAAAAAGCAAAAGCTTGTAAAAAAAAATAGAAAGAAAAAGAAAAAGCAAGCAGAAAAAGTCAATAGCCCTTAAAACCAAAAGGCAAGGGTAAAAAGATCCAAGGCTTTGAGCATCAATGGATAGGAGGGCCCAAGGAAATCAAATCCAGGCCTAAGCGGCTAAATCAAGCTGTCCCTAACCATGTGCTTGTGCCATGAAGGTCCAAGTGAAAAGCTTGAGACTGAGTGGTTAAAGTCGTGATCCAAAGCAAAAAGAGTGTGCTTAA
>NC_029772.3:60853696-60862185 GCF_000817695.3 Arachis duranensis | reverse complement strand
TCTTTTGGAGCATTCTCTTTCTTGCCTCTTGAATTGGTTTGTTTTCCTTTGGGAGCCATGATCTTGATGAGCCTTAACTTAGTGATCATGGAAAAACACACCAAACTTAAAGGTTTGCTTGTCCTCAAGCAAAAGAAAGGAAAAGGAGAGAGAGGAGGAGAGCAAATTCGAATGGTGGGGAAGGGGGTGTGGCCGAACATAAATTTATAAGGAATGGGGAGAGATTTCGAAAATTTTGAAGGAGATTTGAGAAGATATGGAAATAATTTGAGAGATATTTGAGTTTTTTAAAGAAGATTTGGAAAGGATTTGAAAGAGATTTGAAGAATGATTTTAATTTTGAAAATTTGAAGGTGAATGATGAAAGTTTGAAATGTGTTTATGTAGAAAATTATGGATCAAAACAAGAAAGTTTGAAAAAATTTGTAGTGGAAAGCAAAGTCTCTGTCCCCCACCTTTCTAGCGTTAAACGCCCAGAATGGTATCCATTCTGGCGTTTAACGCCCAAATGTTGGCCAATTTGGGCGTTTAACGCCCAGCCAGGTGCCCTGGCTGGCATTAAACGCCAGAAACCCCTTCATCACTGGGCGTTTTGCTAGACGCCCAGGATGCTGCACACCTGGAGTTAAACGCCCAGAATGGTGCCCATTCTGCCGTTTAACGCCCAAAATGGCACCTTTACTGGCATTAAACGCCTAGAATGGTGCCCATTCTGCCGTTTAACGCCCAAAATGGCACCTTTACTGGCATTAAACGCCTAGAATGGTGCCCATTCTGGCGTTTAACGCCCAAAGTACCCCTTACTGGCGTTTTTTCGCCAGCAAGCTCCTTTTCTCTGCTTTTTGCACTTAATCCTTCTATAACTCTGTGAATTCCTTCAATTTTGATGATTGCCCTTTGAGAATATGTATCAAACTTTTATTAAACAAAACAGATAACCTGCTAATGACTGGGTTGCCTCTCAGCAAGCACTTCTTTATTGTCTTTAGCTGGACCTTCACTGAGAATCATTCAAGCCTCAGTTTTGAGCATTCTTGCTCAAAATTGCTTTCAAGATAATGCTTGATCCTCTGTTCATTAACAATGAACTTTTTGTCAGAATCAGTATCCTGAAGCTCAACATATCCATATGGTGACACTCCTGTAATCACATACGGACCCCTCCACCGGGATTTAAGTTTTTCTGGGAACAATCTGAGCCTAGAGTTGAATAGCAGAACTTTTTGTCCTGGCTCAAAGACTCTGGATGACAACTTCTTGTCATGCCACTTCTTTGCCTTTTCCTTATAAATTTTTGCATTTTCAAAGGCACTGAGTCTAAATTCATCTAGCTCATTTAGCTGGAGTAATCTTTTTTCACCAGCTAACTTAGCATCCAGGTTTAGGAATCTGGTTGCCCAGTAAGCTTTATGTTCTAGTTCCACGGGCAGATGACAGGCCTTTCCATATACAAGTTGGTATGGAGAGGTTCCTATAGGAGTCTTGAATGCTGTTCTGTATGCCCACAGAGCATCATCCAAGCTCTTTGCCCAATCCTTTCTACGGGCAATTACAGTCCGTTCTAGGATTCTTTTTAGCTCTCTGTTAGAGACTTCGACTTGCCCATTTGTCTGTGGATGATACGGAGTTGCTACTTTGTGGCTAATTCCATATCGGACCATAGCAAAGTACAGTTGTTTGTTGCAGAAATGAGTGCCTCCATCACTGATTAGGACTCTGAGAACACCAAATCTGCTGAAGATGAGTTTCTGGGGGAATTTCAGCACAGTCTTAGTATCATTAGTGGGTGTAGCAATTGCTTCTACCCATTTAGATACATAGTCCACTGCCACCAGAATGTAAGTGTTTGAGTATGATGGTGGGAACGGACCCATGAAGTCAATACCCCATACATCAAACAATTCAATCTTTAAGATCCCTTGTTGAGGCATGGCGTATCCATGAGGCATGTTACCAGCTCTTTGGCAACTGTCACAGTTACGCACAAACTCTCGGGCATCTCTATAGAGAGTAGGCCAGTAGAAGCCACATTGGAGGACCTTAGTGGCTGTTCGCTCAATTCCGAAATGTCCCCCATACTGTGATCCATGGCAGTGCCATAGGATCCTTTGTGCTTCCTCTCTGGGTACACATCTGCGGATCACTCCGTCTGCACATCTCTTAAAGAGATTTGGCTCATCCCATAGGTAGTACTTGGCATCTGAAATTAATTTTTTTCTTTGCACCCTGCTGTACTCCTAGGGTATGAACCTCACAGCTTTATAATTTGCAATATCTGCAAACCATGGAGCTTCCTGAATGGCAAAGAGTTGCTCATCTGGGAAAGTCTCAGAGATCTGAGTAGAAGGGAGGGACGCCCCATCTACTGGTTCTATTCGGGACAGATGATCTGCTACTTGGTTCTCTATCCCTTTTCTGTCTCTTATTTCTATATCAAACTCTTGCAGAAGCAGCACCCACCTTATGAGCCTGGGTTTTGACTCTTGCTTTGTGAGTAAGTATTTAAGAGCAGCATGGTCAGTGTACACAATCACTTTTGACCTTACTAAATAGGATCTAAACTTGTCAATGGCATAGACCACTGCAAGTAACTCTTTTTCTGTGGTTGTGTAATTCTTCTGTGCATCATTTAGAACACGGCTGGCGTAATAAATGACATGCAGAAGCTTGTTATGCCTCTGTCCCAACACTGCACCAATGGCATCGTCACTGGCATCACACATTAGTTCGAATGGCAATGTCAAGTCTGGTGCAGAGATGACTAGTGCTGTGACCAGCTTGGCTTTCAGGGTCTCAAATGCCTGCAGACACTGTGTGTCAAACACAAATGGTGTGTCAGCAGCTAGCAGGTTGCTCAGAGGTTTTGCAACTTTCGAAAAATCCTTTATAAACCTTCTGTAGAATCCTGCATGCCCCAGAAAGCTTCTGATTGCCTTAACATTGGCAGGTGGTGGTAATTTTTCAATTACCTCTACCTTTGCCTTATCCACCTCTATTCCCCTGCTTGAAATTTTGTGTCCAAGGACAATTCCTTCAGTCACCATAAAGTGATATTTCTCCCAGTTTAAAACCAGGTTAGTTTCTTGGCACCTTTTCAGGACAAGTGCTAGGTGGTTAAGACAGGAGCTGAATGAGTCTCCATATACTGAGAAGTCATCCATGAAGACTTCCAGGAATTTCTCCACCATATCAGAGAAGATGGATAACATGCATCTCTAAAAAGTTGCAGGAGCATTACACAGACCAAAAGGCATTCTCCTGTAGGCAAACACGCCAGAAGGGCAAGTGAATGCTGTTTTCTCTTGGTCCTGAGGATCTACTGCAATTTGGTTGTAACCTGAATAGCCATCCAAAAAGCAGTAATAATCATGACCAGCTAGTCTTTCTAGCATTTGGTCTATGAATGGTAAAGGAAAATGATCCTTTCTGGTGGCTGTATTGAGCCTTCTGTAGTCAATACATATACGCCACCCTGTAACTGTTCTTGTAGGAACCAGTTCATTTTTTTCATTATGAACTACTGTCATGCCTCCCTTAGCACCTGAATCAGTGCTTCCTCTTCTTGTGGATTTAAAGCAGAGCTTATGATCATTGGAAAAGTGTCACCCTCTCCCAGAAATGCATACTTCAGGGATGGTGGTAGTGGTTTGAGCTCAGGTTTGGGAGGCCTATCCTCTTCCTGAGGAATTTTTAAAAATTCTTTTGTTTCCTCTGGTTCTTCCTGATCAGGCTGAACATCCTTGAAGATGTCCTCTAGCTCTAATTCTAGACTTTCATTCATATTGATCTCTTCTACTAAAGAGTCAATAATGTCAGCGCTCATGCAGTCATTTGGTGTGTCTGGATGCTGCATAGCTTTTACAGCATTTAACTTGAACTCATCCTGATTGACTCTCAGGGTTACTTCCCCTTTTTGTACATCAATAAGAGTTTGTCCAGTTGCTAGGAAAGGTCTTCCTAGAATGAGAGTTGCACTCTTGTGCTCCTCCATTTCCAGCACTACAAAGTCAGTTGGAAAGGCGAATGGCCCAACCTTGACAATCATGTCCTCAATTATGCCTGATGGATATTTAATGGAGCCATCAGCAAGTTGGAGACATATCCAGGTTGGTTTGACTTCATCAGTCAACCCAAGCTTTCTGATAGTAGATGCAGGTATTAGATTGATACTTGCTCCAAGGTCACGCAGTGCTGTCTTGGTGCAAGCATCTTCTAATGTGCATGGTATCATAAAGCTTCCTGGATCTTGAAGCTTTTCTGGTAAGCTTTTCAGAATGACTGCACTGCATTCTTCAGTGAGAAACACTTTTTCAGTTTCTCTCCAATCCTTCTTATGACTTAAGATCTCTTTCATGAACTTAGCATAAGAAGGTATTTGCTCAAGTGCCTCTGCAAACGGAATCTTTATTTCAAGAGTACTTAGATAGTCTGCAAAGCGGGCAAATTGCTTATCCTGTTCTGCTTGGCGGAGTTTCTGAGGATAAGGCATCTTGGCTTTATATTCCTCAACCTTAGTTGCTGCAGGTTTATTCCTTACAGAGGTGGTTAGAGAAGCCTTTTTAGAGGGGTTAATATCAGCACTCTCAGGTGTCTGATTCCTCATTGGCGTTTGAACGCCAGGATTGGGTGAGGAATGGGCGTTTAACGCCAACTTTTCCCCCTTTTCTGGCGTTTGAACGCCAGAACTGGGCAAGGAATGGGCGTTTAACGCCAGCTTTTCCCCCCTTTCTGGCATTTGAACGCCAGGAGTATTCCTCTCTGGGCTCTTACTGTCCTCAGAGGGATTTTGAGCAGTGGTTTGGTTATCCTCTGTCAACTGTTCCTTTCTTGGCCTTTTGCTACTTTAAGTAGTGTTATTCAATGTCTTCCCACTCCTCAGTTGAACTGCTTGGCATTCTTCTGTTATCTATTTAGATAATTGCTATTTTGTTTAATTCAACTGTGATTCTATGTTCTTGTTGGCAATTTTTGTTTCTTGGAGCATCTCTTTAAATTCTGCCAACTGTTTTGTCATCAGGAGTAATTGTTGATTAAGCTCAACAATTTGTTCTTGAGGATTATGATCAGTAGCTACTGCCATAGCTTCTTCTTTTGTAGAGGGCTCACTGCTAGAGTACAAATGTTGATTTCTAGCAACAGTATCTATGAGTTCTTGAGCCTCTTCAATCGTCTTTCTCATATGTATAGATCCACCAGCTGAGTGGTCTAGAGACATCTGAGCTTTTTCTGTAAGCCCATAGTAGAAGATGTCTAACTGTACCCACTCTGAAAACATTTCAGAGGGGCATTTTCTTAGCATACCTCTATACCTCTCCCAGGCATTATAACAGGATTCATTATTCTCTTATTTAAAGCCTTGGATGTCCAGCCTTAGCTGTGTCATCCTTTTTGGAGGGTAAAATTGATTCAGGAATTTGTCTGATAACTGTCTCCATGTTTTTATGCTTGCTGTGGGTTGCTTATTCAACCACCTCTTAGCTTGATCTTTTACAGCAAATGAAAACAGTATTAATTTGTAGACATCCTGATCTACCTCTTTATCACGTACTGTGTCAGCAATTTGTAAGAATTGTGCCATAAACTCAGTAGGTTCTTCCTGTGGAAGACCGGAATACTGGCAATTTTGCTGCACCATGATAATGAGTTGAGGATTTAGCTCAAAGCTGCTTGCTTTAATGGGAGGTATACAGATGCTACTCCCATATGCAGCTGTAATGGGGTTAGCATATGACCCCAAAGTCCTTCTAAACTACTCAATTCCACTTAGGTCCATGATGGAGAAAGGGAATATGATATGGATTCACAAGTAAAGTAATTTTTTTTTTAAAGGTGACCGAAGAATTTAAAATAAAATAAAATAAAATTTCAAAAACTAAAAAAAATGAGATAAAAACAAATTGAAAACTAAATCAATTAGTTAATTTAAAAAAATTTTGGAATTAGCAATTGAAAAGATATGATTAAAAATTATTTTGAAAAAGATTTAGTTTTTTGAAATGAGGAAAGAGAAAAACAACAAAATGACACCAAACTTAAAATTTTTAGAAAATCAGACACAAATTTTCGAAAACTTAAAGGAAAACACAAAGAAGACACCAAACTTAGAATTTTTAAGGGACAAGAAAGGACTAAGGACATGCAAATTCGAAAAATAAAAGAAAACAAAAGCATGCAATTGACACCAAACTTAAAATATGAAACTAAACTCAAATAAAAGACTCTAAACCAACAAAAATAAAACAGTCCTAATCTAAGCAACAAGATAAACCGTCAGTTGTCCAAACTCGAACAATCCCCGGCAACAGCGCCAAAAACATGGTGCACGAAATCACAATCACACTTTTGCAATTCCGCACAACTAACCAGCAAGTGCATTGGGTCATCCAAGTAATACCTTACGTGAGTAAGGGTCGATCCCACGGAGATTGTCGGCTTTAAGCAATCTATGGTTATCTTGTAACTCTTAGTCAGGATATCAATAATTCTCAGATTTAAGTGTAAAAAGTAAAAGAACATGAAATAAATACTTGTTTTGTAGTAATGGAGAATAGGTTGAGGTTTTGGAGATGCTATATCTTCTGAATCTCTACTTTCCTACTGTCTTCTTCTTCATGCATGCAATGCTCCTTCCATGGCAAGCTGTATGTAGGGTTTCACCGTTGTCAATGGCTATCTCCCATCCTCTCAGTGAAAATGTTCAACGCGCTCTGTCACAGCACGGCTAATCATCTGTCGGTTCTCAATCAGGTTGGAATAGAATCCAGTGATTCTTTTGCGTCTGTCACTAACGCCCAGCCTTCAGGAATTTGAAGCTTGTCACAGTCATTCAATCCTTGAATCCTACTCAGAATACCACAGACAAGGTTTAGACCTTCCGGATTCTCTTGAATGCCGCCATCAGTTCTAGCTTATACCACGAAGATTCTGATTAAAGAATCCAAGAGGTATCTACTCAATCTAAGGTAGAACGGAGGTGGTTGTCAGGCACACGTTCATTGGTAAGAATGATGATGAGTGTCACGGATCATCATATTCATCAAGTTTAGGAACAAGTGATATCTTAGAATAGAAGCAAGCGTGATTGAATGAAAAAAAGTAGTAATTGCATTAATCCGTCAAGACACAGCAGAGCTCCTCACCCCCAACCATGGGGTTTAGAGACTCATGCTGTAGAAGATACAATGAGAAACGTGTAAAGTGTCAGTTTGGGCGTTTAACTCCCATTCTTGTGCCAGTTCCGGCGTTTAACGCCGGGCAGTTTTGAGCTGATTTGGAACGCCGGTTTGGGCCATCAAATCTTGGGCAAAGTATAGACTATTATATCTCCGGGGTCTACTTAGCGTGTGCTTGAGCTGAGCATTGAAGCTTTCATGTGTAGAGACTTTTTCTGGAGTTAAACGCCAGCTTTTATGCCAGTTTGAGCGTTTGACTCCAATTTTTGTGCCAGTTCCAGCGTTAAACACCGGGAATTCTGAAGCTGATTTGCAACGCCGGTTTGGGCCATCAAATCTCGGGCAAAGTATGGACTATTATATATTGCTGAAAAGCCTAGGATGTCTATGTTCCAACGCAATTGAGAGCGCACCAATTGGGCTTTTGTAGCTCCAGAAAATCCACTTCGAGTGCAGGGAGGTCAGAATCCAACAGCATCTGCAGTCCTTTTCAGCCTCTGAATCAGATTTTTGCTCAGGTCCCTCAATTTCAGTCAGAAAATACCTGAAATCATAGAAAAAAACACAAACTCATAGTAAAGCCCAGAAAAGTGAATTTTAACTAAAAACTAATAAAAATATAACAAAAACTAACTAAAATATACTAAAAACAATGCCAAAAAGCGTATAAATTATCCGCTCATCAGAAGGAAATATAAATGCATGCTAATTATATGAATAAGTGGGTAAAGACCATGATAAAACCACACAATTAAGCACATTATAAACCATAAAATAGTGGTTTATCAACCTCCCCACACTTAAACATTAGCATGTCCTCATGCTAAACTCAAGGAGACCAAATAAATGAGTAGGGAAAAGCAAGACTCATGCAATGCAACCTATGAATGTGAATGCAACTACATGCTAAAATGATTCTACCTACTTGGTGAAAAAGTAAATAAATCCTTCAAGAATAAATATGAACTGGATTTCGCTAATTCAAATCACAAAATACAATATAAATAACTTGAAAGAAGAAGATAGCTCATAAAAGCAGGGAACATAGAATTAAGCACTGAACCCTCACTCATAGTGTATATCACTCTAATCTCTCAGGTGTATAGGGTCAATTCTCTTAATTCTCTACTAATCTTGCTTTCTATAGCTTGATCTTCATCTAACAATCAACAAAAAATTTAATGCACCAATACACAAATCAAGAGGTCTTTTAAGGGTTGTAATGGGGTTAGGGTCACGGTAGGATTGTATTTGGCCAAGTGGACTAAAATCTGAATCCTTAATTAACATAAACTTTCCACCTAACTTAAGACAATC
>NC_029772.3:60853369-60853580 GCF_000817695.3 Arachis duranensis | reverse complement strand
TACAGCTCATATGCATTGATTTCACTTATTTATTTTGGGGCATTTTGTCCCCTTTTATTAATTGTTCTTTTCTTTTTCTTTTTATTTTTATATTTTTTTATTTTTTTATTTTTTATTATATATTTTTTTCAATGCATATGATTAAAGTATTGAATGCAATAACATGTGCTCAACCATTATTTTGCACATTTTCACTAAAATATACAACACC
>NC_029772.3:60838733-60853266 GCF_000817695.3 Arachis duranensis | reverse complement strand
ACTAGTCTAAGCTAACCAAGGATTCAAATTAAGGACATTATTGTTTTCCGTTTAGAGTCAGTAATGAGCTAGAGTAAAGAACAAATGGATATATTAGGCTCAAATTGGTTTGCAAAGGATAATGAAAGGGTAAGGCCATATGGGTATGTAAGCTTAGTGAAACAAAGGCCTCAATCATATCAGTGCAAGCATACATCAAACAATGAAAATATAGAATTAAGCAAGACAAAGATCACAATTTTAGAGAGAAAAAACACACACCAAAAATAAAATATTGGTTGATAAAATGCAACCAATCAAATAGGCTCAAAATCTCACTGGTTTTGTGTGTTCGAGCTCTAAACTATGTTCCAAAATAATATTTCTTCAAACAAGTTTTTCAAAAAGTTTTATTCAAATTAGTGAAATACTATAAAAATTTCTTGAAAAAGAAAATATTATTAACCAAGTGGTAAAATATGCACAAAAAACAAACATGCAATCAAACATGCAAATGCAACAATGAAAAAAAATTGGTGTTGAGAAGGGACTAACTAACCTGTGGAGATCGGTATCGACCTCCCCACACTTAAAGATTGCACCGTCCTCGGTGCATGCTGAGATGTACAGGTTGGTGGGTATTTTGGTTCCTCAGCTATTGGTCGTTGTAGAAGCTTTCTCTTTACCCGTTCTGGTGGCCAGCCTGAAAAAGGGAGAAGAGAAATGGACATGAAGTTAAAGGGGTAGAGCAAGGGAGAGGGCAGTACTAGTAAGAATCATGCCAAAATAAAGAAGAATGTCATTAACACATGGTCGTGACTCCATGAAATTAGGACAACAATAGAAACAGGGCAAGATAAATTGAGGCAAGTAAATGCAAGATGTTTATTGGCATGCTGGCAAAGGCATGAGTAGCATAGATTAAGCATCAAAAGCCTAGATGTATTATTAGTCGTGAGAAACTAACAATAACATTTGTATTGACAATTATATTTAATTAATAAAATAGTAAAGGAAATTTGTGAAAAGCAAGCATTGAATAGAAGAGAATAATTCAAAATAATGCACAATTCCATACGGGCTTTTTCACAAACACTTAGCATGCATGGTGAATATATTATTGAAAATATTAATTAGAACATGCAAGCAACCCTTTAAAAAGTAATATATAATTGTCAAATAATCCACAAAAATATAGAAAAAAATAATGACCCAAATAAAATTCCAACACTAATGAAAATAATGCAATGAATGAAGGTATGCAATTAAGTA
Organism: Arachis duranensis; assembly: GCF_000817695.3. Taxonomy (NCBI): domain Eukaryota; kingdom Viridiplantae; phylum Streptophyta; class Magnoliopsida; order Fabales; family Fabaceae; genus Arachis; species Arachis duranensis. Next base: position 60,852,015 of record NC_029772.3, on the reverse strand, counting down.
AAAGAAAATGAAAGATAAGAAGAATGAGAAGGGAAAGAAGGGAAGAAGAAGTAAGTAAGAAAGGAGGGAGGAAAAATTAGGATTGGGGAAGAAAAAAATAAAATATTTTGGCATATTAGGTTAAGGTGTGCGACGCTAGCGACGGGGCCGCGTGATGCGCAATAAGGTCATGCGACGCGGACGCGTGGGTCACGTGATCGCGTCACTTGATTTGTGCTAGTGGCACGAGTGCAGCCTCACATTCGCAAAACTCTCTATTTGAATTGCATTTGCCAAAAATCTGGGTGACGCGGTCGCGTGTGTGACGCGATCGCGTGGATGGCCATTTTTGAAAGACAACGCGGCCGCGTGGGGCACGCGTTCGCGTGGGAGGGCTTGGGCTTCTAGCACGAGTCCAGCCCAATTCCAACACAACTTTCGGCCATGCACCTTTTTGACGTCGATTCTCATGGCACGCGGCCGCGTGGGTGACGCGGTCGCGTGGGAGGCCAAAGTTCCACATGACGTGGTCGCGTGAGCGACGCGGTCGCGTGGGATCAAATTATGCTAATGGCGCGCCTCCATCCACGCTCTCACGTGACTCTCTGTTCAATTCTTTTCTCCCCAACGCACTAGTGACATGGACGTGTCAGCGATGTTGCCGCGTCGCGTGCGTGTTTTCCCTCTTTTTTTATGCAATTATGCAGTATGCAATATGCAGTGTTAATGTAGATGCTATGAAAACTTCCAGATTCAATGAAAATAAAGTAAAATAAAAAAATAAACAACAGGAAATAAAATTGAAAAAGAACGATCATACCATGGTGGGTTGTCTCCCACCTAGCACTTTTAGTTAAAGTCCTTAAGTTGGACCTTTGGTGAGCTCCCTGTTATGGTGGTTTATGCTTGTACTGATCCAGGAATTCCCACCAATGTTTCTACTTCCAGTAGCCTCCGGGGTCCCAAACTAAGCATGTAAAGCCCTTAAGAAGCTTCAAACAGATTCTTAGGCTCCCGGGGTGATGAATATCAGAATATATTCCAGGATCCCAAACTTTGGTTCCAAATCCGCTTTCGTTTTGATCTATACTTTTCCATCCGGGCGGTTTGGAAATTAGATTCTCACCAAGATGACCAAACGTTTTCTGAGATCCATTCGATTGAACATGATACTAATCCGTGCACTTCGAGTTGAAGCGTGGAACCTTATTGAACCTTGTATACCAGCTCTGAGTGCGAGCTATTTCCTTTTTACTCTTAAAGCCGCAGAGAACTCTAAGCTGGCCATCTGTTTCAAGTAAACTGTATTCAAGTGAAAAAATAAAGATAAGAGTCAAGGATTTTACCCACTTGAAGTCTGTGTTGGTTGGCAGTGGCCTTGGGATTAGTATTTTTAGTGGTTCTGCAAGATCTACTCCCTTGTGGTCTTCAGTGAATCCTTTTACTTCTTTGCAAATCTTGTCTATTCCAGCCATGTCCTGGTTAAAGTCTTCCATATCTTCCTCATCACTCGAGTCATAATTAGGAGGTTGAGAAAAGTCGACCTCTGCATCATCTTCGTATTCACTTGGGGAAGATTCTTCTGTCTCAAAGAATTCACTTGTGGGTGCAAGTTCATCACTAGGAGGACTTGACTGGTGACTATCATCATCAAGGAAACATGCGTCTTGAGTTACTCCGTCCAGTTCTTCATAAGATATCTGCATTGGAGGCTGTGCAAGATCCTCTTGAGCATCAATTGTAACATTCTTGATGGAATTCTCCACAACTCTGGATTCAGGTGGTGGTTCAGCATCTCCTAAATCCTCAACCAACTCTTCTTCTTCTACAATGACAGCTTCCTCTATTTGTTCCAGTATGAAGTTATGCTCTATGTTGTCCACTGGAGTTTCTTGTGTCTTCTTTACAATACATTCTTCATTAGATTCTCCACATGAAGCCATGGGAGTCCGTTGAGTGTCTGAATGTTTGGAAGATAATTGATTTATTGCTTGCTCCAGTTGATGAAGGGTTGCTGTGAACTGGTTTACTGATTCTTCGAAGCGAACCTGTGATTCTTGGCTTGATGAATGTGAACATGGTGTATAAGGGAGTGGTGGTTCTTGGGAGTAATTGGATTGGTGTTGAGGTGGATAAGGATCATATGGCGGTGAATGGTGAAAAGAAGCTTGTGAGTATGGTGGATTGGGGCTGTGTTGAAGGGATGGTCTCTAAGCATAGGGTGGGGCTTGTTGGTAGCTACAAGGCGGTCCACCAAATCTATCAATTGGGCATGCATTGTAAAATGGTCTTTGTCTATGATATCTAGGATGATGTTGTTGCCTGAAGGGTTGATTGGATCCTTGTGGCTCCATCCATCTTTGATTGCTTAGACCTTGATGCATAGTCCTATTATAGCTTCTATTCTTTGCAACAAAATTAAAACCAAACTCAAAGCGAGAGGGGTGAGAATTCATAGTAGTTGTCAAAAGTAAGGGGGAAAAGAAGAAACAAATAAACAAGTAGAAGAAAAAATATTTTTTTTTTGAAAAATATTTACAATAACCAATAATAAGGAACACGTTTGCAATTCCCCGACAACGGCGCCATTTTGACGTTGGGATTTTTGCTAGTAAAGAATTTTCTAAAAATAGTTGCATTGTAGATATAGATTCTAAACCAACAGAAATCCCTTCGTGCTAACGTTTTGGTTGTCACAAGTAACAAACCCCTTAAAATTGATAACTGAGTATTTAAACCTCGGGTCGTCTTCTCAAGGAATTGCAGGGAGGTATGTTCTTATTATTGGTTATGAAAAAGTGTGTTTTGGGGTTTTGGATTAAGCTAAAAGGTTAGTTGAATGACAAGTAAAATAAAATAATAATAACTGTAAAATAAACCTTTGGCAAAGTACAAGAAATTGGAAGTCCAGACTTAGTTATTCTCATCAGTAATAATGAAAGTTGAATCTTAATTCCACTTAGTTAACCTTTGCTAAAGCAAAGGAAAGTCAAGGGACTAATTAGTTTGACCTTCAAATCCTATTTATTTCCTGAGAAAAGGTTGAGATTATTGAAGTGCAGTTCAATTAGCAAAGATAACAGTTATTAATTATGTTAAGCTAAGATAACTCCTGAGTTACTGATTTCTTAACCAAGACCAAAAGGATAAGAAATTGAAATCATAAATCTAAAAACATCTCAATAATATATAATCCTAACATGAAAGCTCATAAGCCAATTGGGCAACATAAATCAAATACCAATAAAAGCGTAGTATCTAAAATAAGAGATAAATGTAAAGTAAAGGAAATATTGAACCTGATGAAGAGTCGAATTAAATCCTAATTTCTAAAAATCCTACCTAAATCCTAAGAGAGAGGAGAGAACCTCTCTCTCCAAAAAACTACATCTAAAACTAAAATTCTGAATTATGAGAGCCCCCTGAGTCTCTGCAAGTTCCCTGACTTTAATCTGTGTTTTTGGGCCAAAAACTGGGTTAAAATGCGGCCCAGAATCTCTGCCAGCGACTTTTGTAATTCTGCAGATCGCGCATGTCACGTGATCACGTCATCCATGTGGACGTGTCATTCATGTTTTTCCCAGCCACGCGTTCGCATCGTCCACGCTTCCGCGTCACTTGTGCTTTTCCAATCCGCGCGGTCGCGTGAGCCATGCAGCCGAATCACTGCGAATTCCTTTCTTCCGCGCGGTCGCGTCGCTGATGCGTACGCGTCACTTCTCGCTGGTCATCTCCTCAATTTCTTGTGTTCCTTCCATTCTTTGCAAACTTCCTTCCAAATCTCTCACTCATTCATGCGCTATAAAGCCTGAAACATTTAACACACAGATCAAGGCATCAAATGGTAATAAGAGAGGATTAAGATTAGCTAAATTAAGACCAAAGAAGCATGTTTTCAATCATGTAATAATTTTAGGAAGGAAATATAAATGCATGCTAATTATATGAATAAGTGGGTAAAGACCATGATAAAACCACACAATTAAGCACATTGTAAACCATAAAATAGTGGTTTATCAAGCTGCAACTAGCAGAATTGGAGAACCTCCGCCTAGAAGCCTATGAGAACTCCAGGCTATACAAAGAGGGTGAGGGTTGTGCATGATAAGAATATCAAGCGAAGAGAGTTCAGACCTGCGGAGTTAGTTCTCCTTTATAACTCAAGGTTGAGACTCATGCCAGGTGACGTTGGAATTTTTGCCAGTAAAGAATTTCATAAAAACAGTCGCGTTGTAGATATAGTCTCTAAACCGACAGAAATCCCTTCGTACAAACGTTTTGGTTGTCACAAGTAACAAACCCCTTTAAAATTGATAACCGAGTATTTAAACCTCGGGTCGTCTTCTCAAGGAATTGCAGGGAGGTATGTTCTTATTATTGGCTATGAAAAAGGTAAAATTGGGGTTTTTGGAATTTGGGCAATGGGCACAAGCATATTTAAATGACAAGTAAAATAAATTAACAGTAAAATAAACTTTTGGCAAGGTATAAAGACTGGAAGTATTATCCTAGTTATCCTTATCAATTATAAAGAGAATTGGATTCTTCTCCCACTTTGTTAATCTCTAACCATGAAGGTAAGTTAAGTGGATAAATTAATTCGAATCCTCAAGTCCTAGTCTTTCCTTGGGAAAGGCTAGAGTTATTGGAATATGAATTAATGAAGTGAAGAAATCCAATTTTCAATCAATAATGAGTTTGATAACTCCATGGTCACCAATTATTTAACCAAAGCCAAAAGGGGAACAAAAAATCCAAATTATTTATATAAATAAAAGACACAATTCATAGATCTGAAAATACCTCAAATAAAAAAATCAATCTAAACATGGAACATTGAAAAATAAATAAAAATAAAGAACCTGGGATTGAGAGTCACTCCTAAAACTAAGAGAAGTCCTAAATCCTAATCCTAAGAGAGAGGAGAGAACCTCTCTCTCTAAAAACTACATCTAAAATAATAAAAAGTGAATTATGAATAGCATCTGAAGTCTCTGCAAGTTCCCTGACTTTAATCTGTGTTTCTGGGCCGAAAACTGGGTTGAAATGCGGCCCAGAATCTCTGCCAGCGACTTTTGTAATTCTGCAGATCGCGCATGTCACGCGTCCGCGTCGTCCACGTGACCGTGTCACTCAGAATTTTTCGTATCATGCGTCCGCGTCGTCCACACATTCGCGTCGTATATGCAGCTTCCAATCCGCGCGGTCGCGTCAGGCACGCAATCGCGTCACTCCGATTTCTTCCATTTCACAGGGTCGCGTGAGCCATGCGACCGCGTGACTTCTCGCTGGTCACCTCCTTGATTCCTTGTGTTCCTTCCATTTTTGCACACTTCCTTTTCATCCTCTAATCCATTCCTACCCTATGATGCCTGAAACACTTAACACACAGATTAAGGCATCGAATAGTAATAAGAGAGAATTAAGATTAGCTAAATTAAGACCAAAGAAGCATGTTTTCAATCATGTAATAATTTTAGGAAGGAAATATAAATACATGCTAAATACATGAATAAGTGGGTAAAGATCATGATAAAACCACACAATTAAACATATTGTAAACCATAAAGTAGTGGTTTATCACCAGGAAAGCTGAGATCCAGGTGGGAAGGACCCTGTAGAGTGGAGAAGGCAGAGCCATATGGGGTCTTCCACTTGAGTCACCCTTCAAGCCCCAAAATCCTCAAGGTCAATGGCTACCACTTGAAGTTGTATCATGGTGAGAAAATGAAGAACAATAAAGAGCTAGAGGTCTTCCTCTGTGGACCGTCCAACTTAAGGACGTAAAAGAAAAGTGCTAGGTGGGAGACAACCTACCATGGTATGATCGTCCCTTTTTATTCTTAGTCTTATTTTATTTTATTTTTATCAGTGTTCAGTCATAATTTCTGCATCATCACCTGCATTATGCATAAAAAAAAGAAGAGCTTCGACGCGCGAGCGTCTATGACGCGTCTGCGTCACGCGTGAATGTGCACAATACAATGATTGAACAGAGAGTTACGCGGGAGTCGAGCAGGAACTGTGCTTGGCGTACAGGCAAGTCGACGCATACGCGTACCACACGCGTGCGTGTCACTTGCAGTTTTGGCAACCCACGCGTATGCATCTAGGACACGCATGCGTGACCTTGGAAATCGGCGTAACAATGTGTTTGAACAGATAGTTTTGATGGCCTGGCGCTGGAACTGTGTTAGAGGCATAACATCACTCACGCGTATGCGTCCATGATGTGCACATGTCGTATGCAATTTTGGTCCCTAACCCTGAATGAATGGAGAGTTGTGTGTGCGCAAGGCTGGTCTCGCGCGACTAGCAAAATCACGGGCACGCGTACGTGATGAGCGGATAATTTATACGCTTTTTGGCATTGTTTTTAGTATGTTTTTAATATGTTTTGGTTAGTTTTTAGTATGTTTTTATTAGTTTTTATTTAAAATTCACTTTTCTGGGCTTTACTATGAGTTTGTGTGTTTTTTTGTGATTTCAGGTAATTTCTGGCTGAAATTGAGGAACCTGAGCAAAAATCTGATTCAGAGGTTGAAAAAGGACTACAGATGCTGTTGGATTCTGACCTCCCTGCATTCAAAGTGGATTTTCTGGAGCTACAAAAGCCCAATCGGCGTGCTCTCAATTGCCTTGGAAAGTCGACATCCTGGGCTTTCCCGCAATGTATAATAGTCCATACTTTGCCTGAGATTTGATGGCCCAAACCGGCATTGCAAATCAGCTTCAGAATTCCCGGCATTTAACGCCGGAACTGGCATAAAAATTGGAGTTAAACACCCAAACTGGTACAAAAGCTGGCGTTTAACTCCAGGAAAAGTCTCTACACATGAAAGCTTCAATGCTCAGCCCAAGCACACACCAAGTGGACCCCGGAAGTGGATTTTTACGTCATTTACTCATTTCTGTATACCCTAGGTTACTAGTTCACTATTAATAGGACCTCTTGACATTGTATCTGGACCTCATGACATTTTACACGTTTCTTATTGTATCTTCTACGGCATGAGTCTCTAAACCCCATGGTTGGGGGTGAGGAGCTCTGCTGTATCTTGATGGATTAATGCAATTACTACTGTTTTTCATTCAATCACGCTTGCTTCCATTCTAAGATATCACTTGTTCCTCAACTTGATGAATGTGATGATCTGTGACACTCATCATCATTCTCACCTATGAACGTGTGCCTGACTACCACCTCCGTTCTACCTTAGACTGAGTGGATATCTCTTAGATTCCTTAATCAGAATCTTCGTGGTATAAGCTAGAATTGATGGCGGCATTCAAGAGAATCCGGAAGTTCTAAACCTTGTCTGTGGTATTCTGAGTAGGATTCAAGGATTGAATGACTGTGACGAGCTTCAAACTCCTGAGGGCTGGGCGTTAGTGACAGATGCAAAAGAATCACGGGATTCTATTCCAACCTGATTGAGAACCGATAGATGATTAGTCGTGCTGTGACACAGCACGTTGAACATTTTCACTGAGAGGATGGGAAGTAGCCATTGACAACGGTGAAACCCTACATACAGCTTGCCATGGAAGGAGCCTTGCGTGCATGAAGAAGAAGACAGTAGGAAAGCAGAGATTCAGAAGATAGAGCATCTCCGAAACCTCAACCTGTTCTCCATTACTGCAAAACAAGTATTTATTTCATGTTCTTTTACTTTTCACAATTAAACCTGAGAATTATTGATATCCTGACTAAGAGTTACAAGATAACCATAGCTAGCTTCAAGCCGACAATCTCCGTGGGATCAACCCTTACTCACGTAAGGTATTACTTGGACGATCCAGTGCACTTGCTGGTTAGTTGTGCGGAATTGCAAAAGTGTGATTGCAATTTCGTGCACCAAGTTTTTGGCGCCGTTGCCGGGGATTGTTCGAGTTTGGACAACTGACGGTTTATCTTGTTGCTTAGATTAGCACTGTTTTATTTTTGTTGGTTTAGAGTCTTTTATTTGAGTCTAGTTTCATGTTTTAAGTTTGGTGTCAATTGCATGTTTTTGTTTTCTTTTAATTTTTCGAATTTGCATGTTCTTAGTCCTTTCTTGATCTTTAAAAGTTCTAAGTTTGGTGTCTTCTTTGTGTTTTCCTTTAAAATTTTGAAAATTTGTGTTTGATTTTCTAAAAATTTTAAGTTTGGTATCATTTTGTTGTTTTTCTCTTTCCTCATTTCAAAAAAAAAAAATCAAATCTTTTTCAAAATAATTTTCAATCATATCTTCTTAATTGCTAATTCCAAAATCTTGTTTTCAATTAATTAATTTAGTTTTCAAATTGCTTTGATTTTATTCTCTTTTGGTTTTCAAATTTTTATTTTATTTTTCATTCATTTTAGTTTATTATTTTCGGTTACTTTTTTTTTTTAAAAAAAATATCTTATACTTTACTTGTGAATCCATATCATTTCCCTTTCTCCATCATGGACAAAAGTGGAATTGAGCAGTCTAGAAGGACTCTGGGGTCATATGCTAACCCCATTACAGCTGCATATGGGAGTAGCATCTATATACCTCCCATTAAAGCAAGCAGCTTTGAGCTAAATCCTCAACTCATTATCATGGTGCAGCAAAATTGCCAGTATTCTGGTCTTCCACAGGAAGAACCTACTGAGTTTCTGGCACAGTTCTTACAAATTGCTAACACAGTACATGATAAAGAGGTGGATCAGGATGTCTACTGATTATTACTATTTTCATTTGCTGTAAAAGATCAAGCTAAGAGGTGGTTGAATAACCAACCCACAGCAAGCATAAAAACATGGAGACAGTTATCAGACAAATTCCTGAATCAATTTTACCCTCCAAAAAGGATGACACAGCTAAGGCTGGACATCCAAGGCTTTAAACAAGAGGATAATAAATCTCTTTATAATACCTGGGAGAGGTACAGAGGTATGCTAAGAAAATGCCCCTCTGAAATGTTTTCAGAGTGGGTACAATTAGACATCTTCTACTATGGGTTTACAAAAAAAGCTCAGATGTCTCTAGACTACTCAGCTAGTGGATCTATACATATAAGGAAGACGATTGAAGAGGCTCAAGAGCTCATAGATATTGTTGCTAGAAATCAACATCTATACTCAAGCAGTGAGTCCTCTACAAAAGAAGAAGCTATGGCAGTAACTACTGATCCTAATCCTCAAGAACAGATTGTTGAGCTCAATCAGCAATTACTCCTGATGACAAAACAGTTAGCAGAATTTAAAGAGATGCTCCAAGAAACCAAAATTGCTAACAAAAATATAGAATCACAGTTGAATCAGACAAAATAGCAGTTATCTAAACATATAATAGAAGAATGCCAAGCAATTCAACTGAGGAGTGGGAAGACATTGAATAACACTGCTCAAAGTGGCAAAAAGCCAAGAAAGGAACAACTGACAGAAGATAACCAAACCACTGCCCAAAATCCCTCTGAGGACAGTAAGAGCCCAGAGAGGAATACTCCTAGCGTTCAAACGCTAGAAAGGGGGAAAAAGCTGGCATTAAATACCCATTCCTTGCCCAGTTCTGGCATTCAAATGGCAGAAAAGGGGGAAAAGTTGGCATTAAACGCCTATTCCTCACCCAGTCCTGGCGTTCAAACGCCAATGAGGAATCAGACACATGAGAGTGCTGATAGTAACCCCTCTAAAAAGGCTTCTCCAACCACCTCTGTAGGGAATAAACCTGCAGCAACTAAGGTTGAAGAATATAAAGCCAAGATGCCTTATCCTCAGAAACTCCGCCAAGCAGAACAGGATAAACAATTTGCCCGCTTTGCAGACTATCTAAGGACTCTTGAAATAAAGATCCCGTTTGCAGAGGCACTTGAGCAAATACCTTCTTATGCTAAGTTCATGAAAGAGATCTTAAGTCATAAGAAGGATTGGAGAGAAACTGAAAAAGTGTTTCTCATTGAAGAATGCAGTGCAGTCATTCTGAAGAGCTTACCAGAGAAGCTTCAAGATCCAGGAAGCTTTATGATACCATGCATATTAGAAGGTGCTTGTACCAAGATAGCCCTATGTGACCTTGGAGCAAGTATCAATCTAATACCTGCATCCACTATCAGAAAGCTTGGGTTGACTGAAGAAGTCAAACCAACCCGGATATGTCTCCAACTTGCTGATGGCTCCATTAAATATCCATCAGGCATAATTGAGGACATGATTGTCAAGGTTGGGCCATTTTCCTTTCCCACTGACTTTGTAGTATTGGAAATGGAGGAGCACAAGAGTGCAACTCTCATCCTGGGAAGACCCTTCCTAGCAACTGGACGAACTCTCATTGAAGTACAAAAAGGGGAAGTGACCCTATCTCGTGTCTGGTACTGCATGGTTCCACCCTGCAAGAACTCCGAATCATTCTCTTGAAGCTCATCCTTTTCCTCATAAATGATCCGCTTGCCCCGAAATGACCTGGCCCAATAGGGAAATCCCAATTCATTGGGCCTTTCGATACAATTAAATAGAAATCCCCAAGGGCGCCATATTCTAGGAGCCCAAACTATGTGATTGAATAAATCCTCCTCCATTTGTTGCGGGTCGAGGACTCCTTCCCCTTCTTCAAACTCCGATTCATATTTTTCATAGAGAAATCTCTGATCAACGATAAAACAAGATCCTTTTTGAATCATATTTAAAGGATTCCTTGGTTCGGACCGAAGAAGCAATGTCACTCGATCATTATCAAACTGACTGCAACCTTTTTCTGTCCGTGAGGATCCCACCAGAGCGCCTTCTACTTCTAATAGGCCATGAACTAGATCAGAATCATTCTCAACGAGTCCATAAGAAGTGATCCCATTTTTTTCATCAGGTCCGGGTAGAGACCAAAGGTCTTGAGCGACCGATCCGGCAGAACAACTCAAAAGATAAAGAAGTATCGTTAATTCCTTCATGCTCGTTCCAAGTTCGAAGTACCATTTGTACAAATAAGAAGCCCCCTCGTTACAAGATTTCTTCTTCATATAGATAGATATAGGAACTATGGAGCAATTACTTAGAAGTACATTTTTTGAAATAGCCCTTCCTATCTGATAGAAAAGGATCCCATGATCCTGAACCGATCTTACCTGGGATCGCAAATCCCAAGTTTGTCTATGAAGAGCAGATCTAATTATATTAGTGTCTATAATGGATTTCTTTTGTATAATACTAATCGATAGGGCCTCATTGGTAAGTGCTACAAGATCTCGTACATTGGAACCCATAGTTATGGTTATGCACCCGAGTCCATTAGTATGGAACATTCTCTTTTCCAAGTAAAATCCCCTAGTATATGAAAGAGTGAAAAAGTGCTTTCATTGTTGTGGAATAAGAAGCCTTCGTATCTTAATGCATGTATTTAATTTATTCGGAGCTATTAGAGCGGGATCCACTTTTTGGGGAATATGAGTCGAAGCAATAACAAGAATATTTCTAGTGGAACATCTTTCACAATCCCTGGAGAGATAGTTCACTAATAGACCGAGGCATAAGTAATTCGACTCATTCACATCCAGATCATGAATGTTTCGAATCCATATTATGCAAGGAGACATTGCTTTTGCTAATTCGAATTGAAGGGTGATATAAAATCGGTCTATTTCCGGCATCATATCCATAGTTAGCGCATTCATCATAGTTAGAAGCTCCAGCTCCGTATCAAGGTCACGGTCGATATCGTCACTATCATTTCAGTGGCATGGTTCGGTCCTCTTTCCTATAGAACCTATCACTAAAATACCCCTGGGGGGGGGTAGGGCTAAGCGGAGCGAAAAGGGTTTCCCATGAGATGGGAAATGAAAACTATTAGCCCCACAGGGGGTTTGTGAATAAGTGATTGTCTGATAATGAGCAAGGAATATCCGTCTTTCTGCTAAACAGGATGTATTGAACTCATAATTCATTAGATACTTTTTATGAATGTCAACTAAGTATCGTAAGTAAATTGCTCCCGGTTGTTCAATCATTTGATAACCAGAGTTATTCTTTGATAAAGGATCACTATGAGTCAGACTCAATAGAATTTGATCAATCCTTTTTTCTGTCGTTAAGGTAGAGAACTGAACCAAGAATTCTCTTTCTTTATCATCAATCGAATCACTGTTCGAGAACCAGGATTCTATTTTATCATCAATCCAATCACCATTCACGTTTTTTCTTTTTCTTATCAAGGAATAGATCGCTTTACTTGTATGACTTAGATGTCTCGTATTTCTCGAAAAAGCGATTCGATTGATGGGATTTGGTATGATACTTATGAGATCGAAGAGATTCCAATATTTCTTCTTAGAACGTATTAACTGCATGAGCGCTGATATTATTGAGTATTTAGTGGAAGAGATCAATATGACTAAGAGTCTCGAATCAGAGCTAGAGGATATCTTTAAAGATGTTCAGCCTAACCTGGAGGAACCGGAGGAAATAAAAGAACCTCTGAAAATTCCTCAGGAAGAGGATAAGCCTCCTAAACCCGAGCTCAAGCCACTACCACCATCCCTGAAGTATGCATTTCTGGGAGAAGGTGACACTTTTCCAGTGATTTTAAGCTCTGCTTTAAACTCACTGACAAACCCCAAATTGACGGGATGTTTTGTATTAAGTTTAGAGTGTTTTGATAACCTTTTGTCACATTTAGCCTATGAATAGCATGGTTTTGTTATCTCTCCCATATTCGTGCTTAAGTGTAAAAACATGCTTTTTGAGTCTTATTTTGATGAATTCTAGTTTCTCTTTGATTCCATAAGATGCCTTGATGTGTTTGCTAGTAATCTCAGGTTGAAATAGGCTAGGCATGGATCAAAGGAAGCAAGGAAGGAAGCATACAAGTGGAGGGAAGCACAAAAAGCCAAAGAATTGATCCAGGCCATGCACGCGCACGCGCACAAGGCGCTCGCGCGCACATTGCGAAACAGGACAAGAACGCGCACGCGTACCGTGCACGCACGCGTCGTAGTCCGCACGTGATTCTTTTATTGCAACACGTGCCTGGCGATTTTGGAAGGTTTTCAGCAACCAACTTTGGCGCCAAAATGCACATAAGAGCCAAGGATTGAAGGGGATTGATACACATTCACATCCATAGACTAATTTTAGATCCTGAGGTAGATATTTTTAGTTAGTTACATTTGTAGAGAGAGAAACTCCAACTTCTCTCTAGGATTCATCTTCATTTTCTCAATTCTCAACCATTCCTTGGTGAGATCTATTACAACACTCAATTTACTTTGTTCATGTTGTAGATCCTCTTCTCTAATCTCAATTAGTGTTTGTAATTGTTCAATTCTTATAGATCTTAGGTTTAACTTTGTTGTTTTGGATTCTATT
>NC_029772.3:60754376-60838201 GCF_000817695.3 Arachis duranensis | reverse complement strand
ATTAGTTTTGTTCCTATTTGCCACTATGAATTCTCGTCCTTGTGGTTTTGGATATGACTATGACTACTTTGTAGGCGATGAAAACTTGAATGATGGCTCACATTATGGGATAGATGAATTCTCAGGAAGGGAGCCATATCCATATGAGCAATCACCATGGCAACCTTCCCCTTTAAGTTACTATGATGGTAGTCCTTCCTATAATGCATATCATTCCTATGGATATGATGAATCTTATCATGGTTATACCGCCAAACCACCATCATTCTACACACCATACTCTCAACCCACACCTTATTTCCACCAATTGCCTACATATGATCCAAATCTATATTCCCCCTACGCATACCCTTGTGACGATTATGAACAAGCAACCCTTGAATCACCACCACTCCAACATCTTTACCTTCAAACCCAAACCCCCATGAATGATACACTTGATATCATTCTTCAAGAGCAAGAAGAACTCCAAACCGCCTTCACTAGTTTCACCTCTACCCTCCAAGAATTTACGTCCCGTATAATTCCACCCTCTACCAATAACCAAAACAACTTCTCACCTCAAAGCTTTGATGAATCCCCTTTCCAACCATATCATGAATTCCCCTCTCCGCCACAAACCTCCATGGAAGCATATCAATGTCCATTAATCCAAGAGCAATATGATCCTAATTATGTTAGTAAAGCGGAACAAGAATTAAGGGATCGTTTCAAGGAAGAAATGGATCGACTTCAAGCAACCATCCGTCAAAAGATAGATTCTTGGGATTCATATCACAAGCGAAATGAGTTCACGGATGATTTTGAGAAAGCAACCAAATAGGGAGGTATGAGGGAGACTTTAGAGTCTCAAGTTGAGTACAAGGAAATGGAGCGTATGTTGCAACAAGCGGAGGAAATGAAGATTGTTGAAAATAAAGAAGTGGAAGAAGACCTAGAGGAGGTTGAACAAGAAGGAAGTTCCATCAATGAAAATAACTCTACATCAAGTTATAATGGTGATCTTGTTGAAGCTTCCCCCATCGAATGTGAAATCAATGTTGAGGAGGGTGCGCAACCTCCAACACATGACTTGATCAATGATAAAGGTTTGAAGGAAGTTAGCAAACAAGAAGAATTTAAAGAAAGTTATCAAAAGATGGAAATCATCATGGAGGAGCCAAAGGAAGTGGAACCTACAATGTCAAGACCATTGGATACCTTCCTTGCTAAGTCGCCGTCCCAATCACAAATTGAGTGGGTAATCATCTCATCCTTTAATTTTCTTGACCCATATCAATATGCATTGTTAGAAACGGACGGCCAACTTAGAGCTCTTTGTGGGTTAGAGAGTAAGAACGGATTAGATGTCGGTGGACAATTTGAATCAAGGTGCATAAAGGATGGAATATCAAACTTTGAGTCTCAAAGGTGGAGTGAAGTCAAATTCAATGGGTTGACAAATAAAGTATGGGACCCCGGAACATACATAGACCACTATCAACTTAAGGGCCTCGTTACTTGCTTAGGCCCCCTTGAAGGCCTTGTACGTTTAAATTGGGATCCCGGAGGCTATTGGAAGTGCAAGCACTGGTGGGGATTCGAAGAAGAGTTTAAGCATAAGCCACCCTAGCAAGGACTCTACCAAATGTCCAACTTAAGGACTTTAACTAAAAGTGCTAGGTGGGAGACACCCCACCATGGTAAACTCTTTCCACTCCCCTCTAATTTCGTTTAATAAATGATTTGAGTTACCATTGTAGGTAGTTTTTCATTTAATAAATGGTTAGCTTGTTTGTGTACATTAGTTGCTAGCATATTAACATGTATGTTGTGCTTAGAAGAAACAGAAGAAATCTCAAAACTAACTTGCCTTTTAGGAAGTGTGTGGTTTTTGACTAAATAAGGAGTTGTAGGCAGCATGGGGAGTCTTTGGGCAATTTAGAGGTTTTAGGTATTTTCTTATTCAAAAAAAAAAAAAAGAGAGAAGGGGGGGGACGCGTGCGCACAAAGTACGCGCACGCGCCCCTGTGCGGATTCAGCATCGACCACATATCCGAGAGTTGGGCCTCTCTTGGGCAAACATTGCGCCCTAAGCCCAACCTAACCCACGCGGACGCGCACTACCTGCGTGCGCGCCGACTATTAGAATTACGTGCGTGCGCGTCAATACAACTATAGGGAAAAAGCAGGCGTACGCGCACCAGCCGCGTACGCGTCGAATTGCTGCTGCAAGATCTTACGCCAAGCCCCAGAGAGTTGAGCCAGCACTGGGCTACCCTTAAGCCTCTGGCCCAATTCAAGTCGCGCGGACGCGTACATTACGCGTGCGCGTCCATATGACAAGAGAAGAAAAGGACGCGTCCGCACGCATCGTGCTTGCGCGCTTTAGGGTTAAATACCAAATGTACGCGAACGCGCACATGCCGCGTACGCGCAGGCCTAGTAGTGCAGCCACCAGGCCATTGACCAGAGAGTTAGGCCTCATATGGGCCAACCTTTAGCCTCCAGCCCAACTCCTTGCACGCGTACGCGCCCGGCACGCGCACGCGGTTTTACCTATTGTGATCATCCGCGCTTAAGCGCGTTGTACGCGCACGCGTAGGTCCCTTGTTTCGTCAATGCACGCGGACGCGCAGGGTGCGCGCCCGCGTCATTTCAAAAAGATGATAATCTAATGCGCAACGAGCATTGCGCAGTCGTGCACCTCCCCCAACCACCCTCTTCCCCGTTCCACCATCTTCCTCTCCTCCGTCGCCGCAACCACCTTCATCACCTTGCGCCGCCATCACCGGCTACCCTCCCTCTCATCCCTCCTCCTCTCCCCGTCACCACCTCCCCTATCTCCGATCCCCCTCTCGCTCCTCCATAACCGCCGCTGACAGCGCCGGCCACCACCATCACACTGCCGGTCTCTCTCTCCTCACGCCCACTCCCATTCACTCTCTTTCTCTCACCGACTCGCCACCACTCACTCTCTCCCTCTGCTCTCTTGCCGAACCGCCGCTGCGGCCATCTTCACCGCCACCATCCACGGCGGCACCTCTCTTCGATTCTGCCTCTGCCTCAGTCCCGTTTCCCCTTTCCATTCTTGGTTCTTTCCCGCTCCCAGGTTCCTGCTCCAATTTCTGTTCTCGTTAATTGTTCATTTCTGTTAATTACTGTAATTTTCTGTTAGATAGTCTGAATTCAAATGTTGTATATTAAGATTAGTTAGAAATAATTGCGGTTAGGTAGCTAGGGCTGGATAGAGGATTCTAGGCCTGATAAGTGCTCCGTTCGTGTTTATTTTCTGTTTGTTTACTTGTCTGCTAAGTACCAATTTTGAGTTGCTCTGTATACAATTTGTGCTGCCTGAATGCATTCTTATTGCTATTGTGATTGGTTGATACTGTAATCATGCTACTTGTGCTATGTTGCTATCCGGAAATGTCCAATTTTAAGCCGGAATGCTGCCCGATTTTCGAAAATTATGACAAATTGAACTTGGCATATTCATTCTCTAAACCTTTACCTAATGCACACAAGTTCTTAATTGGGCTAATTTCCGTTTTTATCTGACTCCTGGAATTGACATGCACTTGCACCTTAACCCTTTTTACCATTACCTTGAGTCATGAGGATGAACATACCTATTCCTTATAAATTGCGCACATTGTTTGAAACATTGAACTCTTGGTTTATGGCTATGTTTTCTGTTTTTTTACTTACCATCCATGTTTCAACTTTTATTCACATCATATTTGCTTGCCATCTACTTTACATCCTGAACATGTTTTACTCGTTTCGTGCTAAATGCTTAAATGCCTATATTCTATTCTATTTTTCAGGATGTCGGAAAAAGGGAAAGGAAAAGCATCATCTTCCAAAAAGAGGAAGAAAACACCAGACCCCACTTTCGCCTCACTGCTTGCCTATGCTCAAAACCCTTTAAATGACATAGATAAAGCAAACCAATTACTACCGGCTCAGGATACGGTCAAATTTCCCAATCTCTACTGTGAACTCAGATTCCCAAGCTACAATTCAAAGAATCTGAATACTGAGAAGAAACTGCTTATTCCATCAGATTTGACCGACATCATCCACCAGCGTATTGATCGGATGGGTTTGACTTTTTTGGATAGGGAATTGAGCCGGGTGAACCGATCTTGGGTGCAGGAGTTCTACTGCAATTTCTTCCGCCACACCCTTGATTCGGTACTTGTTAGGGGGATTGAGGTACCCATCATAGAGCAGGCCATAGAGGATGCCCTTACTTGCCGGCCTAAGACCAGTGACACTGATGCATTCATGCAGGCCGAGATAGACCTTCATTGCATGACTTTTGATTTTGAGGCATTGAGGACAGTAGTAGCTACTCCAGATGCTCCTTGGGTTATGGATGCCGATAACACGGCACCCAAGGGGATGCACTTTAGTTATCTGAGCCGAGAGGCCAAGACTTGGCAGCAGATCTTCGCTCATTACGTCATGCCTACGACTCACTTCACAAAGATCCCAGTTGCTATGTTGATCCTGATCAGCTGTGTGATGGAGGGGAAAGAGGTTTATTACCCCCAACTGATCAGGCGGTTCATGTGGAGAGCCCACATCCGAGGTCTCTTTCCTTTTCCGGTCTTGGTCACTCAGATGATTCAGCGGGCCGGAGTTCCGTGGCACCAGGATGATGTATCACCACCTCCATCGCTCCCTCAGAAGGAGCCAGTTACTATTCCGTGGGGATCCTGGGTGCACGAGAGGCCCGCCTCGCGCCGTAGATCTCGAGCCAGAGCAGCAGTTGAGGGAGCTGGACCCTCTTCATCATCAGCCCCTGCGGGAGCATCTACCGCAGCCGCACCTCAGCCGATGTACTTGTTAGTTCAGCGTCTCTTCCGGTACATGGAGCGCAGTAAGCGCCAGATCATGCGTCGCCTGGATCGGATTGACCAGATGTTTGTGGCCCAAGGCCTTGAGCTGCCCCCTCTACCAGAGTCTTCCGGTTCCGATGAGGAGACCCATGAGGAGGAGCACACAGATTTACAGACTGAGGGTATTCCTGCGGATGAGCCAGCACATATGGAGGCACCACCTCAGACACAGGAGTCTCAACCGGTCCCACAGCCACAGCCAGAGCCTATCGTTGTACCTCCCACTGATCCTCCGGTTTAGCATCGAGGACGATGCTTGGTTTTAGGTGTGGGGAGGGCACCGGTAGCATTATTTGGGAACCGGTGAACTTTTCAGCCTAGTTATCTTATCTTGCACATCTTTGTATATATTTTGATGCATTTCTAGTTTGCTTTGGACACTTTTATTGCTTATTTTGGATTTTAGATATTTTGATGCTTTTGGATATTTTTAGATGTTTTGGATGATAGATTCCGTACCTTTAGTTGGATTCTTCTTTATACATTTAGTTTATCTTTGTTTTTAATTTGTAGTTGTGATTAGAAACCATACTTTGGATTGCAACTATTTAGTCACCCTTTTTGCATAACAAATTGGTTTTAAGTGAAAAATATAGGGCATTAACCCAATTGATTGAAAGAAAATTTTTGGTAAAACTCGCTTGAATTTCATACTTTGTGAAGCATGTATTGAATTGAGAACACAAGCTTGTGAGACTTGAGCCTATTGATGTGGTTACATTTTATAACCACTTATTTTCCATTCTTGTGTGAAATTGCTCTCTTTCTATGATTGTAATCCTTGATTTGCTTGATTCTATATGTCCATTTATTTCTTGTATTTATGCATTTATATGATTGAGGCCATTACTTCATTAGCCACTTACCCATATAGCCAACCTTTTACTCTCCATTGTTAGCCAATTTTGAGCCTATGCTTAACCAACTTATTCTCAATTTAGCACATTACAAGCCCAAGGCAGAAAAACCAATAAAAGTCCTTGTTTGGATCTTTGATTAGCCTAGGCTAGTGAGAGTGTTTATTATTCAAAGTTGGTGAGGCTTGGGAACATTGGATGGAATAAAAGGGGTAGTACACTTTCATGTTTAGGAATTGGGTACATACTCATGTATTGATTAAATGAATAGACCTTATGCATTGATGTTCTTGTATATAGTTTGACAAAAGAAAAAGAAATGAAAAGAAAAAAAAAGAGAAATAAAAGTGAAAATGAGAAAAACAAAAGAAATAACTAATTACCCCCAATTATTCTTTATATTACCACATCACTAGCCTTAAGTTGAAAAATAACTAATTACCCCAATTGAATCTTTGGTTAGCTTAAGATAGAGATTGTGTGTCAATTAAGTATGGGAAAATTTGGGAACTTTGGTTGATGAGGATGTGTATTGTTTTTATTGACAAAAAATTTGAGAATTTGGGTGCTACTTGTGTGAAATTATGAAAACCATATGCGTTGATTTACTATGCTTTCATATATAAAAAAAGAGAGAGATGAAATAAATGAATAGGGGACAAAATCACCCCCAATGTTAAGTTCAATAAAAAGATCAATGCATATGTAATAGAATGAAAATTGAGACATGAGTATGTGAAATATACAAAGGTGATATTATGGGTAGCTAGGCATGATTTTAGAATTATATAGAGTGTGTGTGTGTGTTAGGGAGACTTAGGTTAGTCAAGGATTCAATTTATAGCTCACTTGGTCATACATATATCCTCACCCTTACCTTAGCCCAATTACAATCTTGAAAAGACCTCATGATGTTTGCATTTGTGCACTAGATATTTGTTGATTGGTTAGATGAAGAACAAAGTTTTAGAAAGCATGACTAGAGGATATTAGAGTGGAATAACCCTAGACACCTGAGCGATTAGAGTGCATATACACTTCCAATGAGGGTTCAATGCTTGACTCTATGTTCCCGGCTTTCATGAGCTATCTTCCTACAAGTTTGCTTGTCTTTTATTGTGTGATTTGAATTATTGGAATCTGATTTATGTTTGTCTTGGAGAACTTGTTTACTTTTAACCAAGTAGGTAGAAACATCTTGGCATGTAGTTGCATTCATATACATAGGTTGCATTGCATGAGTCTTGCTTTCCCCCATTCATTCTTTTGATCCCCTTGAGCTTAGCATGAGGACATGCTAATGTTTAAGTGTGGGGAGATTGATAAACCACTATTTTATGGTTTAGCTACAGAAACCCAAATAGCACGCTCTCAATTGCGTTGAAAAGTAGACACCCAGGGCTTTCCAGAAATATATGATAGTCTATACTTTGCCTGAGTTTAGACGATGCAAACTGGCATTCAACGCCAGCTTTTTGCCATATTCTGGTGTTAAACGCGAGAAACAAGTTGCAAGCTAGAGTCATACGCTAGAAACAAATTACAAACTGGCGTTCAACTCCAAAGAAGGCCTCTACACGTGAAAGCTTCAATGCTCAGCCCCAACACACACCAAGTGGGCCCCGAAAGTAGATTTCTGCACTATCTATCTTAGTTTACTCATTCTTTGAAAATCTAGGTTACTAGTTGAGTATAAAAACTACTTTTAGAGACTTATTTTGTACCTCATGACATTTACATACAAATTTTTATCTTTGACGGCATGAGTTTCTAAACCCCATGGTTGGGGGTGAGGAGCTCTGTTGTGTCTCGATGAATTAATGCAATTATTTCTATTTTCTATTCAATCACGTTTGTTTCTATTCTATGATATTCATTCGCACTTCAACATGATGAATGTGATGATTCGTGACACTCATCACAATTCTCAACCTATGAACGCGTGCCTGACAACCACTTCTGTTCTACCTTAGATTGAATGTATATCTCTTGGGTTCCTGGTCATGGTATTTGATTGCCTCTCCTGACAACAGAGCCTTCAATTCCTTAATATCAGAGTCTTCGTGGTATAAGCTAGAAACAATTGGCAGCATTTCTAAGATCCAGAAAGTCTAAACCTTGTCTGTGGTATTTCGAGTATGATCTAGGATGGGATGACTGTGACGAGCTTCAAACTCATGTCTGTTGGGCGTAGTGACAGATGCAAAATGATCAACAGATCGTATTCCAACATTGATGAGAACCAACAGATGATTATCCATGTATATAGACCCTTTTTACTGAGAAGACGGCTGGTAGCCATTGACAACGGTGATCCACCAACATACAGCTTGCCATGGAAGGAGATATGCGTGCATGAAGAAGACGATAGTAGGAAAGCAAAAATTCAGAAGACAGAGCATCTCCAAAACCTCAACATGTTCTCCATTACTGCACAACCAGTATCATTTAATTCTTGCTCTTTTACTTTTTGCAATTAAAACAAAGAACCACTATTGATATCCTGACTAAGAATAATAAGATAACTACAGCTTGCTTCAAGTCGGCAATCTCCATGGGATCGACCCTTACACGCGTAAGGTATTACTTGGACGACCCAGTGCACTTGCTGGTTAGTTGTGCGAAATTACAAAGTGTGATTATAATTTCGTGCACCAAGTTTTTGGCGCCGTTGCCGGGGATTGTTCGAGTTTGAACAACTGACAGTTTATTTTGTTACTTAGATTAGGAAAAATTTGCCTTTTTGGTTTAGAGTCTTTTACTTTCTTTTCAAAAAAATAAATTTTCTTCAAAAATATTATTTTTCTTTATTAATTGTTAGTTTCTCATTGAGTCTAGTTGCATGTTTTAAGTTTGGTGTCCTTTGTGTTTTTGTCATCTAAAAAAATAGTTTTTCTCTGTTCAATCCTTGCATTTGTTGAATGTGTTTATTTTCTTGGGAATAGTTGCCCCTTTGAGTCTTCCTTTCTAAAATATTTTTAAAAATAATTTTTCTTTGATTAAATCTTGTGCCAAATTTTATGTTTGGTGTTCTCTTGTTAATTTTTCTTTAGTTTTCGAAATTTTACTTTGGTTTTCTAAAAATCTTAAGTTTGGTGTTCTTTCTTTTTGTTCTTGTTGTTCTTGTGAGTCTTCAAAGTGTTCTTGAATCTTCTTTGTGTCTTGATCTTAAAATTTTAAAGTTTGGTGTGCTTTGGCATTTTCCCTCCAAAAAAATTTTCGAAAACAAGGAGCATTGGATTTAAAAATGTTTAGTCTTTTGTCTTTTATGTGTTTTTCTCTTTCATAAAAATTTCAAAAATAAAAAATATCTTTTCCTTTAATTGCTCATAATTTTTGAATCCCTTGGGTTGACTTGGTCAAAAATTTTCAAATCATATCTTTTTAATTTTTTAAAAAATCATATCTTTTTCAAAAACTCCTAACCACTTTCTCTCTCCTCATTCTTTTTCAAAAATCCTCATAAAATATTTTCAAAATTTTTTTATTTTATTATTTTAATATCCATTTTCTTATTCCTATTATTTCGAAAAAAATTAATAAATCAATATAATAAAATAAATAAAATAAATCCACATCATCTCCTTTTCTCCATCATGGACCTAAGTGGAAATGAACAGTCCAGAAGGACTCTGGGGTCATATGCTAACCTTACTACTGCTTCATATGAGAGTAGTATCTATATACCCTCCATCGGAGTCAGTAGTTTTGAGTTGAATCGTCAGCTCATTATCATGGTGCAGCAAAATTACCAGTATTCCGGTCTTCCACAGGAAGAACCTACTGAGTTTCTGGCATAGTTCTTTCAAATTGCTGACACAGTACATGATAAGGAAGTAGATCAGGATGTCTACAGACTATTACTATTTCCATTTACTATAAAAGACCAAGCTAAGAGGTGGTTAAATAACTAACCTAAAGCTAGCATAAGAACATGAAAACAGTTGTCAGACAAATTCCTGAA
This sequence comes from Arachis duranensis, assembly GCF_000817695.3. Taxonomy (NCBI): domain Eukaryota; kingdom Viridiplantae; phylum Streptophyta; class Magnoliopsida; order Fabales; family Fabaceae; genus Arachis; species Arachis duranensis. The sequence goes on along the minus strand of NC_029772.3, from coordinate 60,828,491 downwards.
TCAATATTTCCCTTCTAAGAGGATGACACAGCTAAGGCTGGACATCCAAGGCTTTAAACAAGAGGATAATGAATCCATTTACAACACCTGGGAGAGGTATAGAGAGATGCTAAGGAAATGACCCTCTGAAATATTTTCAGAATGTGTGCAATTAGGCATCTTCTACAATGGGCTTACAGCAAAAGCTCATATCTCTCTAGACCACTCAGCTGGTGGATCTATACACATGAGAAAAATAATTGAATAGGATCAAGAGCTTATTGATACAGTTGCTATAAATCAGCATCTATACTTAAGTAGTGAGTCCTCCATAAAAGAAGAGGCTAAGGCGATATCCACTGAACTTAGTCCTCTAGAACAAGTTACCGAAAATCAATCAGCAATTATGTTATCTGACAGAACAGTTGGCAAAATTTAAAGAGATGTTACAAGACACTAAGGATGCTAATAGGAACATGGAAGTACACCTTGACTAGACAAGACAGCAGTTATCAAAACAGATAACAGAAGAGTGCCAAGCAGTTCAATTAAGGAGTGGAAAAACATTGAATACCTCAACTCAAAGCAGCAGAAAGCCAAGAAACAAAACAAATAATAGAGGACGAGCAGACTGCTATCCAAAATCCCTCTGAAGACAGTAAGAGGCCAGAGATGAATGACTTTGGTGTTCAAACACCAGAAAAGGGTGAAAAACTTGCGTTAAACACCCAGTGGATGCCCAGTTCTGGCGTTCAAACGCCAGAAAAGGGAGAAAAATTGGCGTTAAACGCCTAACCCATGTTCAGTTCTGGCGTTCAAACGCCAGAAAAGGGAGGGAATCTAGCATTAAACGCCTCTGAGGGATCAGACACTTACAATTGCTGATAATAAATCCCTCAAGAAGGCTTCTCAACCCACCTCTATAGGAGATAAACCTGTAGCAACCAAGGTTAAAGAATACAAAGCCAAAATAACTTATCCTCAGAAACTCCGCCAAGCGAAACATAATAAACAATTTGCCCGCTTTGTAGACTATCTCAGGACTCTTTAAATCAAGATTCCATTTGCAAAGGGACTTGAGCAAATACCCTCTTATGCTATGTTCATGAAAGAGATCTTAAGTCATAAGAAGGATTGGAGAGAAACTGAAAAAGTTTTTCTCACTGAAGAATGCAGTGCAATCATTTTAAAGAGCTTACTAGAGAAGCTTAAGGATCCTAGGAGCTTTATGATATCATGCACATTAGAGGTACCTATACCAAGACAACTCTATGTGATCTTGGGGCAAGTATCAACGTAATCCCTGCATCCACTATCAGAAAGCTTGGCTTGACTGAAGAGGTCAAACCAACCAGGATATGTCTTCAACTTGCTGATGGCTCCATTAAATACCCATCAGGCGTAATTGAAGACATGATTGTCACAGTGGGGCCATTCACCTTTCCCACTGACTTTGTAGTGCTGGAAATGGAAAAGCACAAGAGTGCAACTCTCATTCTAGGAAGACCTTTCTTAGCAACTGGACGAACCCTCATTGACATCCAAAAAGGGGAAGTAACCCTGAGAGTCAATGAGGATGAGTTTAGGCTGAATGCTATTGAAGCAATGAAGCACCCAGACACATCAAAAGACTGCATGCGTGTTGATATTATTGACTCCCTAGTAAAGGAGATCAATATGGCTGAGAGTCTCGAATCAGAGCTAGAGGATATCTTTAAAGATGTTTAGCCTGATTTGGAAGAATCAGAGGAAATAAAAGACCCTCTGAAAATTCCTCAGGAAGAGGAGAAACTTCCTAAACCCGAGCTCAAACCACTACCACATTTCCTAAAATATGCATTTTCTGGGAGAAGGTGAAACTTTTTCTGTAATCATAAGCTCTGCCTTAGGGCCATAGGAAGGGAAAGCACTAATTCAGGTGCTAAGGACACACAAGATAGCTCTAGGGTGGTCTATTAGTGATCTCAAGGGCATTAGCCTAGCCAGATGCATGCACAAGATCATATTGGAGGATAATGTCAAGCCAGTGGTTCAACCACAATGTCGGCTGAATCCATCCATGAAGGAGGTGGTGTAGAAAGAGGTCACTAAATTACTAGAGGCTGGATTATCTATCCCATTTCTGATAGCCCCTGTGTGAGCCCTGTCCAAGTTGTACCCAAAAAGGGAGGCATGATAGTGGTTCATAATGAAAAGAATGAACTGGTTCCTACAAGAACAGTTACAGGGTGGCGCACGTGTATTGACTACAGAAGACTCAATACATCCACCAGAAAGGATCATTTTCCTTTACCATTCATAGACCAAATACTAGAAAGACTAGCAGGTCATGATTATTACTACTTTTTGGATGGCTACTCAGGTTACAACTAAATTGCAATAGATCCCCAGGATCAAGAGAAAACAGCATTCACATGTCCTTCTGGAGTATTTGCCTACAGAAGGATGCCATTTGGTCTGTGTAATGCACCAGTAACCTTTTAGAGATGCATGCTTTCTATTTTCTTTGATATGGTGGAAAAATTTCTGGAAGTCTTTATGGATGACTTCTCAGTATTTGGGGATTCATTCAGCTCTTGTCTTGACCATCTAGCACTTGTTTTGAAAAGGTGCCAAGAGACCAACCTGGTTTTAAACTGGGAGAAATGTCACTTTATGGTGACTGAAGAGCTTGTCCTTGGACACAAAATTTTGAACAAGGGGATAGAGGTGGATCAAGCCAAGGTAGAGGTAATTGAAAAATTACCACCACCTACCAATGTTAAGGCAATCAGAAGCTTTCTGGGACATGCAGGATTCTATAGGAGGTTTATAACGGATTTTACAGAAATTGCAAAACCCTTAAGCAACATGTTAGCTGCTGACATGCCATTTATCTTTGACACAGAGTGTCTGCAAGCTTTTGAGACTCTGAAAGCTACGTTGGTCATAGCACCTGTCATATCTGCACCAGACTGGACATTACCATTTGAATTAAAGTGTGATGCCAGTGACCATGCTATTGGTGCAGTATTAGGACAAAGGCATAATAAGCTTCTGCATGTCATTTACTATGCTAGCCGTGTTCTAAATGATGCATAGAAGAATTACACAACCACAAAAAAGAGCTGCTTGTAGTGGTTTATGCCATTGACAAGTTTAGATCCTATCTAGTAGGATCAAAAGTGATTGTGTACACTGACCATGCTGCTGTTAAATATCTACTCACAAAGCAACATTCAAAACCCAGGCTCATAAGATGGGTGTTTCTTTTACAAGAGTTTGATATAGAAATAAGAGACAGAAAAGGGACAGAGAATCAAGTAGCAGATCACTTGTCCCGGATAGAACCAGTAGAAGGGATGTCTCTCTCCCTCACTGAGCTCTTTGAAACCTTTTTGGATGAGCAACTCTTTGCCATTCAGGAAGTGACATGGTTTGTAGACATTGCAAACTATAAAGCTGCAATATTCATTACCTAGGAGTTCATATGGAGGACATTTCAGAGGTGAGCGAACAGCCACCAAAGTCCTCCAATGTGGCTTTTACTGGCCTACAATCTAATAGAGACTCCCGAGAGTTTGTACGTAATAGTGACAGTTGTCAACGAGCAGGTAATCTGCCTCATGGTTACGCCATGCCTCAACAAGGGATCTTAGAGATTGAGTTGTTTGATGTATGGGGTATTGACTTCATTGGGCTTTTCCCACCATCATACTCAAACACTTACATTCTGGTGGCAGTAGACTATGTATCTAAATGGGTGGAGGCAATTGTAACACCCACTAACGATACTAAGACAGTACTAAAGTTCATCCAGAAACATATCTTTAGCAGATTTGGTATCCCTAAAGCACTAATCAGTGATGGAGGCACTCATTTCTGCAATAAACAGCTTTATACTGCCATGGCCCGATATGGAATCAGCCACAAGGTGGCAACTCCATATCATCCACAGACCAATGGGCAAGCTGAAGTCTCTAATAGAGAATTAAAAAGAATCCTGGAACGGACTGTAATTGCCCGTAGATAGGATTGGGCAAAGAGCTTGGATGATGCTCTATGGGCATACAGAACAGCATTCAAGACTCCTATAGGAACCGCTCCATACCAGTTTGTGTATGGGAAGGCCTGTCACCTGCCTGTGGAACTGGAGCATAAAGCCTACTGCACAACCAAATTCCTGAACCTTGATGCCAAATTAGCTGGAGAGAAAAGATTGCTCCAGCTGAATGAGCTGAGGAATTCAGACTCACTGCTTTTGAAAATGCCAAAATTTACAAGGAGAAAGCAAAGAGATGGCATGATAAGAACCTATCATCCAGAGTCTTTGAGCCAGGACAAAAGGTTCTGCCGTTTAACTCTAGGCTCAGGCTATTCCCTGGGAAACTAAAATCCCGGTGGAGAGGACCATACGTGATTACATGCGTGTCACCATATGGATATGTAGAGCTTTAAGATATTCATTCTAACAAAAAGTTTATTGTTAATGGACAGAGAGTCAAACATTATCTTGAAAGCAATTTTGAGCAAGAATGCTCAAAACGGAGACTAGATTAAAGCTCAGTAAGGTCCAGCTAAAGACAATAAAGAAGCGCTTGCTGGGAGGCAATCCAGCCCTTACTGTAGTTTATTTGTTATTTAAATAATAATTATAGGAGTTTAATAAATTATCATCAGAACTAATTCTCATTTACAGGAGTTCACAGAGTTACAGAAGGATTCAGAGCAGAGAGCAGAGAAAAGAAGCTCACTGGCACGAAAATGCCAGTAAGAGGCACTTTTGGGCGTTAAACGCCAGAATGGGCACCATTCTAGGCGTTTAACGCCAGTAAGGATATCTTTCTAGGCGTTAAACGCCAGAATGGGTGCCATTCTGCGCGTTTAACGCCAGAACTGCAGCATCCTGGGCATTTAGAAAAACGCCCAGTGATAAAGACTTTCTGGCGTTTAACGCCAGCCAAGTACCTTGGCTGGGCGTTAAACGCCCAAAACAAGCAGCAAATGGGCGTTAAACACCCAAAAAAGCAACTCCTGGGTGTTTAACGCCAGGAACGTGGACGGGAGGTAGTTTTGTTTTCCAACTCAATTTTTTTTATTTTCTTATGTTTTCATCTATCATTTCTTGCATAAATGTATTACAAATCCTCATCTTTCAATTTCAAATTTCAAATATAACTCTTAATCCTAAAAATCTTTTCTTCTTTTCAAATCTTTTTTTTCAAAACTCATATATCTTTTTTATTTTTTTTCAAATCTTTTGCAAAACCCATCTATCTTTTTAATATCTTTTCAAATCTTTTTCAACTCATCATAATATGTTTTCCAATTTAATTTTATCTTTTTCAAAATTATCTCATATCTTTTCAATTTTAAAATTACATCTTTTGCATTTCATACTTATCTTTTACAAATCATATCTTCTATCATATGTTTTTCCAAAATTTTCAAACCCACCTGATGAGCGGATATTTTATACGCTTTTGGGGGTAATTTCATGTAGATTTTAGTATGTTTTAATTAGTTTTTAATAGAATTTTATTAGTTTTTAAGCAAAAATCATATTTCTAGACTTTACTATGAGTTTATATATTTTTCTATTATTTCAGGTATTTTCTGGCTGAAATTGAGGGAGCTGAGCAAAAATCTGATTTAGGCTGAAAAAGGACTGCTGATACTGTTGGATTCTGACCTCCCTGCACTCGGAATATATTTTTTAGAGCTACAGAAATCAAATTGGCGTGCTCTCAATTGGGCTGCAAAGTAGACATTCAGAGCTTTCCAGCAATATATAATAGTCTATACTTTGCGCGAAGATAGACGACGTAAACTGGCGTTCAACGCCAGTTCCATGCTGCTGTCAGGCGTCTAGCGCCAGAAACAGGTTACAAGTTGGAGTTCAATGCCCAAAACACGTTAAAACCTGGCGTTCAACTCCAGAAACAGCCCAGGCACGTGAGAAGCTTAAGTCTCAGCCCCAATACACACCAAGTGGGCCCCAGAAGTGGATTTCTGCACTATCCATCTTAGTTTACTCATTCTCTGTAAACCTAGGTTACTAGTTTAGTATTTAAACAACTTTTAGAGAATTATTTTGTATCTCATGACATTTTCAGATCTGAATTTTATACACTTTGATGGCATGAGTCTCTAACTCCATTGTTGGGGGTGAGGAGCTCTGCAGCGTCACGATGAATTAATGCAATTGTTTCTATTTCTCCATTCAAACGTGTGTGTTCCTATCTAAGATGTTCATTCGTGCTTAATTATGAAGAAGGTGATGATTCGTGACACTCATCACCTTCCTCAATCCATGAACGTGGGCCTGAAAACCACCTCCGTTCTACATCATATTGAATGAGCTTCTCTTAGATTCCTTAATCAGAATCTTCGTGGTATAAGCTAGAATTGATGGCGGCCACTCTTTAGGATCCGGAAAGTCTAAACCTTGTCTGTGGTATTCCGAGTAGGATTCAAGGATTGAATGGCTGTGACGAGCTTCAAACTCACGATTGCTGGGCATGATGACAAACGCAAAAGGATCAATGGATCCTATTTCAACATGATCGAGAACCAACAGCTGATTAGCCGTGCTGTGATAGAGCATCTGGACCGTTTTCACTGAGAGGATAGGAGGTAGCCACTGACAATGGTGACACCCTACATACAGCTTGCCATGGAAGGAACTTTGCACTTTGGAATTGAGTTGAATATTACATTACAGGAATTCAGAAGACAAAGCATCTCCAAAACTCCAATATATTCTCCATTACTGCATTACAAGTAATTAATTCACGCTCTTTTATTTTTCTAATAATTCAAACTGATAATTTTAATTGAAATTCGTGCACCAAGTTTTTGGCGCCATTGCTGGGAATTGTACGAGTTTGAACAACTAAAGGTTTATTTTATTTCTTAGATTAGGAAGATTTTGGCAATTGGGTCAGAGTCTTTTATTTTCTTTTCAAAAATATTATTTTTCTTTATTGATTTTTAAACTTTCTTTGAGTCTAGTGTCTTGTTATAAGTTTGGTGTTAATTGCATATTTTATATTTTCCTTTAAAATTTTTGTATTAGTGTTCTTTGTTCTTTCTTGATCTTCAAGTTGTTCTTGTTTATTTTTCTTGTTTGATCTTTAATTTTTCTTGTTCTGTGTCTTTTCTTGTTTCACTTGTGTTCTCTTTTTAAAGCATTAATCTTCCAAAAGGAATATACCTATTCAGAACAAGTGTTACATTTACTGCCCAATTGACTAGAGCGTTGGTCTATGTTCTTGGTAATTGGGTATCTTTTTTTAAAATCTTTTTCAAGAATAAATTTTCTTAAATTAATCTTGTGCCAAACTTTAAGTTTGGTGTTTTCTTGTTAATCTTTTCATAATTTTCGAAAATTTTATTAAAGTTTTCCAACAAATTTTAAGTTTGGTGTTCTTTCTTTTGTTCTTGGTGTTCTTGTGAATCTTCAAGGTGTTCTTGAGTCTTTCTTGTGTTTTGATCTTAAAATTTTTAAGTTTGGTGTTCCTTGGTGTTTTTCCTCCAAAATTTTCGAAAATAAGGAGCATTAGATCTAAAAATTTTAAGTCTTGTGTCTTTTATGTATTTTTCTCTTTCATCATAAAATTCAAAATTCAAAAAAAAATATCTTTTCTAACTAATTTTAAACTATATTTTCGAATTTTTTTTTATGAAAAAATTCAGATTTCAATTTCAAAATTTTTCAAATATTTATTTTAATTGTTAATTTTCTTTCTTTATTTATTTTATTTTTATTTTTATTTCGGTTTTTTATTTTATTTTATTTATTATTTTGAAAATTAATTTTCTTTATATAATAAATTAAATAAAATAAACAATATCTACATCCATACCATCTCCCTTGCTCCATCATGGAACTAAGTGGAAATGAACAGTCCAGGAGGACTCTGGGGTCATATGCTAACCCCACTACTGCTTCATATGGGAGTAGTATCTGTATACCCTCCATTGGAGTTAGTAGCTTTGAGTTGAATCCTCAGCTCATTATCATGGTGCAGCAAAGCTGTCAGTATTCCGGTCTTCCACATGAAGAACCTACAGAGTTTCTGACACAATTTTTACAAATTGCTGACACAATACATGATAAAGAAGTAGATCAGGATGTCTACAGATTATTACTGTTTCCATTCGCTGTAAAAGATCAAGCTAAGAGGTGGTTAAATAACCAACCTAAGGACAGCATAAGGACATGGAAACAGCTGTCAGAAAAATTCCTAAATCATTATTTTCCTCCAAAACGGATGACACAGCTAAGGCTAAGCATCCAAGGCTTCAAACAAGGATATAATGAATCCCTTTATGATGTTTGGGAGAGATACAGAGAGATGCTAAGAAAATGCCCCTCTGAAATGTTTTCAGAGTGGGTGCAATTAGACATCTTCTACTATGGGCTTATAAAAAAGGCTCAGATTTCTCTAGATCACTCAGCTGGTGGATCTATACATATGAGATAAACAATTGAAGAAGCTCAAGAGCTTATTGATACAGTTGCCAGAAATCAGCATCTGTACCTAAGTAGTGAATCTTCCATGAAAGAAGAAGCTAAAACAGTAACTGCTGAACTCAGTCCTGTAAATCAGGCTAATGAATTCAATCAGCAATTAGACTTTCTAACAAAACAGCTAGCCGAGTTCAAGGAGATATTACAAGAAACAAGAATGGCTAATATGAATATGGAAGTACAGTTGAAGCAAACAGAAAAGCAACTGTCAAAACAAATAACAGAAGAATGCCAAGCAGTTCAATTAAGAAGTGGGAAAACACTAAATACCTCACTTCAAGACAGCAGGAAGCCAAGAAATGAACAAATGGCTACCCAAAATCCCTCTGAGGACAATCAGAGCCCAGAGAGGAATAATACTGGTGCTGAACGCCCAAACCATGCTCATTCCTGGTGTTCAACACCAGAAACAAGCAAAGATTTGGCGTTGAACGCCCAAAGGGAGCACAGTTCTGGCGTTCAGATGCCAGAAATAGGCAAGGAGCTGGCGTCTAACGCCACTCCAGCTTCCACCCCTGGTATTCAAACACCAGTGGGGGATCAGTCACATACAAGTGCTGATAACAACCCTTCTAAAAAGGCTTCCCAACCCACATCTGTAGACAATAAACCTACAGCAACTAAGGTTGAGGAATACAAAGGCAAAATGCCTTATCCTCAAAAACTCCGCCAAGCGGAACAGGCTAAGCAATTTGCCCACTTTGCAGACTATCTCAGGACTCTTGAAATAAAGATTCTGTTTGCAGAGGCACTTGAGCAAATACCCTCTTATGCTAAGTTCATGAAAGAGATCTTAAGCCATAAGAAGGATTGGAGGGAAACTGAAAAAGTTTACCTCACTGAAGAATGCAGTGCAGTCATTCTGAAAAGCTTACCTGAGAAGCTTAAAGACCCCGGAAGCTTTATGATACCATGTACATTAGAGGGTACTTGTACCAAGCAAGCTCTATGTGATCTTGGGGCAAGTATCAACCTAATACCTGCATCTATTATCACAAAGCTTGGTTTGACTGAAGAATTCAAACCAACCCGGATATTTCTTCAACTTGCTGATGGCTCCATTAAATACCTATGAGGCGTGATTGAAGACATGATTGTCAAGGTTGGGCCATTTGCCTTTCCTACAGACTTTGTGGTGCTGGAAATGGAGGAGCACAAGAGTGCAACTCTCATTCTAGGAAGACCTTTCCTAGCAACTGGCCGAACCCTCATTGACGTCCAAAAAGGGGAAGTAACCCTGATAGTCAATGAGAAGGAGTTCAAGTTGAATGTTGTCAAAGCTATGCAACATCCAGACACCCCAAATGACTGCATGAGTGTTGATATTATTGACTCTATGGTAAAAGAGGTCAATATGACTGAGAGTCTCGAATCAGAGCTAGAGGACATCTTTAAAGATGTTCAGCCTGATCTGGAGGAATCAGAGAGAATAATAGAACCTCTGAAAATCCCTCAGGAAGAGGAGAAACCTCCTAAACCCGAGCTCAAACCATTACCACCATCCCTGAAATATGCATTTCTGGGAGAAGGTGATACCTTTCCTGTAATCATAAGCTCTACCTTAGAGCCACAGGAAGAGGAAGCACTAATTCAAGTGCTAAAGGCACACAAGACAGCTCTTGGGTGGTCCATTAGTGATCTTAAGGGCATTAGCCCAGCCAGATGCATGCACAAGATCCTATTGGAAGGTGACGCTAAGCCAGTGGTCCAACCACAAAGGCGGCTGAATCCAGCCATGAAGGAAGTGGTGTAGAAGGAGGTCACTAAATTACTAGAGGCTGGGATTATCTATCCTATTTCCGATAGCCCCTGGGTAAGCCCTGTCCAAGTCGTCCCTAAGAAGGGAGGCATGACAGTGGTTCATAATGAAAAAAATGAACTGGTCCTACAAGAACAGTTACAGGGTGGCGTATGTGTATTGATTATAGAAGGCTCAATACAGCCACTAGAAAGGATCATTTTCCTTTACCATTCATAGACCAAATGCTAGAAAGACTAGCAAGTCATGAATACTACTGCTTCCTGGATGGATATTCAGGTTATAATCAAATTGCAGTAGATCCCCAGGATCAAGAGAAAACGGCATTCACATGTCCATCTGGAGTATTTGCATACAGAAGGATGCCATTTGGCCTGTGCAATGCACCTGCAACCTTTCAGAGGTGCACGCTCTCAATTTTCTCTGATATGGTGGAAAAATTTCTGGAAGTCTTCGTGGATGACTTTTCAGTATTTGGAGACTCAGTCAGCTCCTGTCTTAACCATCTAGCACTTGTTCTAAAGAGATGCCAAGAGACTAACCTGGTTTTAAACTGGGAGAAGTGTCACTTTATGGTGACTGAAGGAATTGTCCTTGGGCACAAAATTTCGAATAAGGGAATAGAGGTGGATCAAGCTAAGGTAGAGGTAATTGAAAAATTACCACCACCTGCCAATGTTAAGGCAATCAGAAGCTTTCTGGGTCATGCAAGATTCTATAGGAGGTTTATAAAGGACTTTACAAAAATTGCCAAACCTCTGAGCAACCTGCTAGCTGCTGACACGCCATTTATCTTTGATATGGAGTGTCTGCAGGCATTTGAGCCTCTGAAAGCTAAATTGGTCACAGCACCAATCATCTCTGCACCAAACTGGACATTGCCATTTGAACTAATGTGTGATGCCAGTGACCATGCCATTGGTGCAGTGTTGGGACAAAGGCATGACAAGCTTCTGCACGTCATTTACTATGCCAGTTGTGTTCTAAATGACGCACAAAAGAACTACACAACCACAGAAAAAGAGCTACTTGCGGTGGTTTACGCCATTGACAAATTTAGATCCTATTTAGTAGGATCGAAAGTGATTGTGTACACTGATCATGCTGCTCTTAAATATCTACTCACAAAGTAGGATTCAAAACCCAGACTTATCTGATGGGTGTTGCTTCTGCAAGAGTTTGATATAGAAATAAGAGACAGAAAAGGGACAGAAAACCAAGTAGCAGATCACCTGTCCCGAATAGAACCAGTAGAAGGGGTGTCCCTCCCTCTTACTGAGACCTCTGAAACCTTTTCGGATGAGCAACTCTTTGCCATCCAGGAAGTGCCATGGTTTGCAGACATTGCAAACTACAAGGCAGTAAGGTTCATACCCAAAGAGTACAGTAGGCAGCAATCAAAGAAGTTAATCACGGATGCAAAGTACTATCTTTGGGATGAACCATATCTCTTCAAGAGATGTGCAGACGAAGTAATCCGTAGATGTGTGCCTAAAGAAGAAGCGCAGAGGATCCTATGGCACTGTCATGGATCACAGTATGGAAGACATTTTGGAAGTGAGCGAACAGCCACAAGAGTCCTCCAATGTGGCTTCTACTGGCCTACTCTATATAAAGATTCCCGAGTGTTTGTGCTTAATTGCGACAGTTGCCAAAGATCTGGCAATCTGCCTCATAGTTATGCCATGCCTCAACAAGGGATCTTGGAAATTGAGTTGTTTGATGTATGGGGTATTGACTTCATGGGACCTTTCCCACCATCTTACTCAAACACTTATATTCTGGTGGCAGTGGATTATGTATCCAAATGGGTGGAAGCTATTAGAACACCCACTAATGACACTAAGACCGTGTTAAAATTCCTCCAGAAATACATCTTCAGCAGATTTGGTACCCTTAGAGTATTAATCAGTGATGGGGGCACTCATTTCTGCAATAAACAGCTTTACTCTGCTTTGGTTTGTTATGAAGTTAGCCACAGGGTAGCCACTCCATATCATCCACAGACAAATGGGCAAGCTGAAGTCTCAAATAGAGAACTCAAAAGAATCCTGGAACGGACTGTAATTAACCGTAGAAGGGATTGGGCAAGAAGCTTGGATGATGCTCTGTGGGCATACAGAACAGTATTCAAGACCCCTATAGGGACCTCTCCAAACCAGCTCGTGTATGGAAAGGCATGTAACTTGCCAGTGGAACTGGAACACAAAGCCTACTGGGCAACCAGATTCCTAAACCTTGATGCCAAGTTAGCTGGAGAAAAATGATTGCTCCAGTTAAATGAGCTCGAGGAATTTAGACTCAATGCTTTCGAGAATGCAAAAATTTACAAAGAGAAAGCAAAAAGATGGCATGATAAAAAACTGTCATCCAGAATCTTTGAGCCGGGGCAGAAAGTTTTGCTATTTAATTCTAGGCTCAAATTATTCCCCGGGAAATTAAAATCCCGGTGGAGAGAACATTATCTTGAAAGCAATTTTGAGCAAGAATGCTCAAAACTGAGACTTGATTAAAACTCAGTAATAGTCCAACTAAAGACAATAAAGAAGCGCTTGTTGGGAGGCAACCCAGCCATTTACAAAATTTAATTTTATTTGTTTTTGTTAATTAATTGATTTTTACAGGTATATGTCAAAGTATCTTCAAAAGGTAAAATAGCAATTGCTTGAATTCACAAAGTTACAGGGGAATTTGGAAGCTCACTGGCATAAAAAAGCAAGTAAGAAACGTTTTGGGCGTTGAACGCCCAAAATAAGCATCCACTGGGCGTTCAACGCCAATAAGGATAGCCATCTGGGCGTTGAACGCCAGAAAGGAGCATCTTCTGGGCGTTGAACGCCAGAAAGAAGCTCCTTCTGGGTGTTTAACGCTAGAGTTACAGCGTCCTAGGCGTTTAGAAAAACGCCCAGTGACAAAGGACTTCCTGGCGTTCAACGCCAGAAAGAAGCAACTGCTGGGCGTTGAACTCCCAGGAGAAGCAGCGGGCGTTAAACACCCAAAACATGCAGCATTTGGGCGTTTAACGCCAGGATGGTGGAGGGGAGGTAAAATTCATTTTTCTTCACAAATTTTCTAATTTTTATGTTTCAATTCATGATTTCTTGCATAAACATGTTTCAAAATCTCATCCTTCAATTCCAAAAATTTTAATCCTAAACATATTTCTTGATTTTTCTTTAATTTCTTTTCAAATCTTTTTCAAAACTCATCTATCTTTTTGAATTCTTTTTCAAATCTTTTTAATTTCTTCTCTTATCTTTTGAATTTCGAAATTTCCTCTCCTTCCATTCCTCTCTTCTCCTTTCTTTTGCTTGAGGACAAGAAAACCTCTAAGTTTGGTGTGATTTGCCATGATCACTGAGCTAAAACTCATTGAGATCATGGCACCTAAGGGAACAGGAAGAGCAAGGATGTGAACTGAAGGAACTGAAGCGTCCCACAGACTAGAGTCAAATGCTAGAAATAAGTTACAAACTGGCGTTCAACTCCAAAGAAGGCCTCTACACATGAAAGCTTCAATGCTCAGCTCCAACACACACCAAGTGGGCCCCGAAAGTGGATTTCTGCACTATCTATCTTAGTTTACTCATTCTCTGAAAACCTAGGTTACTAGTTGAGTATAAAAACTACTTTTAGAGACTTATTTTGTACCTCATGATATTTACATATGAATTTGTATCTTTGATGGCATGAGTCTCTAAACCCCATGGTTGGGGGTGAGGAGCTCTGCTGTGTCCCGATAGATTAATGCAATTATTTCTGTTTTCTATTCAATCACGCTTGTTTCTATTCTATGATATTCATTCGCACTTCAACATGATGAATGTGATGATCCGTGACACTCATCACCATTCTCAACCTATGAACGCAGGTCTGACAACCACTTCCGTTCTACCTCAGATTGAATGTATATCTCTTGGGTTCCTGGTCATTGCGTTTGATTGCCTCTCCTGACAACAGAGCCTTCAATTCCCTGAGAACAGAGTCTTCGTGGTATAAGCTAGAAACAATTGGCAGCATTCTTAGATCCGAAAAGTCTAAACTTTGTCTGTGGTATTCTGAGTTGGATCTGGGATGGGATGACCATGACGAGATTCAAACTCATGATTGTTGGGCGTAGTGATAGATGCAAAAGGATCAATGGATCCTATTCCAACATTGGTGAGAACCAACAGATGATTAGCCATGTATATGGACCCTTTTCACTGAGAGGACGGCTGGTAGCCATTGACAACAGTGATCCACCAACATACAGCTTGCCATGGAAGGAGACCTGCGTGCATGAAGAAGATGACAGTAGGAAAGCAAAAATTCAGAAGACAGAGCATTTCCAAAACCTTAACCTGTTCTCCATTACTGCACAACCAGTATCATTTAATTCTTGCTCTTTTACTTTTTGCAATTAAAATTAAGAACCATTATTGATATCCTGACTAAGAATAATAAGATAACCATAGCTTGCTTCAAGCCGGCAATCTCAATGGGATCAACCCTTACTCACGTAATGTATTACTTGGACGACCCAGTGCACTTGCTGGTTAGTTGTGTGGAATTACAAAGTGTGATTGTAATTTCGTGCACCAAGTTTTTGGCACCATTGCCGGGGATTGTTCGAGTTTGAACAACTGACGGTTTATTTTGTTACTTAGATTAGGAAAATTTTGTCTTTTTGGTTTAGAGTCTTTTACTTTCTTTCCAAAAAAAATTTTCTTCAAAAATATTATTTTTCTTTATTAATTGTTAGTTTCTCATTGAGTTTAGTTGCATGTTTTAAGTTTGCTGTCCTTTGTGTTTTTGTCATCTAAAAAAAATAGTTTTTCTCTATTCAATCCTTGCATTTGTTGAATGTGTCTATTTTCTTGGGAATAGTTGGCCCTTTGACTCTTCCTTTCTAAAATCTTTTCAAAAATAATTTTTCTTTGATTAAATCTTATGCCAAATTTTAAGTTTGGTGTTCTCTTGTTAATTTTTCTTTAGTTTTCGAAATTTTACTTTGGTTTTCTAAAAATCTTAAGTTTGGTGTTCTTTCTTTTTGTTCTTGTTGTTCTTGTGAGTCTTCAAAGTGTTCTTGAGTCTTCTTTGTGTCTTGATCTTAAAATTTTAAAGTTTGGTGTGCTTTGGCATTTTCCCTCCAAAAAAATTTTTGAAAACAAGGAGCATTTGATTTAAAAATTTTAAATCTTTTGTCCTTTATGTGTTTATCTTTCATTAAAAATTTCAAAAATAAAAAATATATTTTCCTTTAATTGCTCATAATTTTCGAATCCCTTGGGTTGACTTGGTCAAAATTTTTCAAATCATATCTTTTTTATTTTTTTTAAAATCATATCTTTTTCAAAACTTCCTAACCACTTTTGGGCCCTGTTTTGCAGAAGACGCTGAGGGCGATTTTGGGCCGAGTTTAGACCCAGTTTTCGGCCCAGAAACACAGACTAGAGCCAGGGGACAAGCAGAGACTCAAGACACATTCTCATTCACTTAGTTTTTAGATTTAGTTTTGAATTGAAGAGAGAAAGATACTACTTCCTCTAGGGTTATTCACATTCATAGATTTCAAGTTTATGCTTTTGGATTGGATCTTGAGAGAATTACTACCTCCGTTTGAAGTCTCTATCCTTATAGTTTGTTTTCTTATTTCCTTACTCTTTTATTTTCCATTTAGTTTGTTCAGAGTTACATATGGATATCTTTGATTTTGGAAAGTATCAATGCAAGAGTTATTTTTATATTTAAATTCATTGTTTGTTTGAGTATCATCCTCCCTTAATTTATTATTTCAAAAATAGTTTTTATTCAATTAATTTTAATTACCATGTCTCCTTTCTACTCCCTTCACATGTTTGCGAAACTGGGATCCATGTCAACGAAGTAGGCTCTCAACTAGACTTTGGAGTTGATTAATAGGAGACCCTTGAGTTGGACTCAAGTGTTAATTTGTAATTGGAAGTTGTTGGCTGACTCTGTAGTCACTAACGCTAATCCTTCCATAGGAGAGGATTAGGACTTGTGAATCGGAGTTGGTTCAGTTGCTTGACTTTCCTTTATTCGGTAAGAGATAAGTAAGTTGAAAAAACAACCCCTTACTATTACACTTGGGAAAATTCAACAAGGATAGAACTTCCGATTAATCTTCTCCTAGTCAAGGCTTTTTATTTTAATTATATAAAACATCTCGTTAATTTTCATTGCTTTAATTTATAATCATTTATTTTCCCATTCTCCAATTCTAAAATTTCTCAGAAAATTCCTGTCCAATAAATTACACTCTTTTGTCAACCGTTGGGAGACGACCTGGGAATTCTACTCCCAGTATTTTATTCTTAAATTGTGACAACTATTTTTAAAATGATAAACGGAATTTTCGTCAGTTAAGAACTGTACTCACAACGTTATTTCCATTATAAATTCTTAATCGGTAATTTTTTGCCCGTCAACGACTTTTGGGTTGACAACATTGGTAGTAGAACGCTTCGTGGAGGATACATCACGCTATTCGTATTTTGGGGACAAAATACCTAATTAGGAGGGGAGGATGTAAGAACTGAAGTTTTCGCATGAAATCACTTTAATAAAATAATAAATTTAATTGTCCAAAATAGGTTCAAATATATAAAAATATTATTTTAAAAATATAAAGGTGAAATTTGATTTCAATGAATTTTTCTGAGTTGGAAAATGTATTTTTTGCGAAAGATTTTTGTAAAAATGTGTACCGGTGCTTAATACTGCAGTACCAGCTCTAGTCTGTCCAGTACCATATTTGGAGAAAAATAGGATTTTGAAAATTTAATTTATTGTTTTAAAAAGATAAAATAATTTAGAATAGAAAACTGGGCGCTAATCTTAAAGGTTTTGGCCAAAAATGGGTCAAACGGGCTAAAAACGCTAACAGGTCAGACCGGGCCCGAACCAGGCCCAATGTCCAACATATATATACTCTATTAATGAGCTTTAAGCTCATTTTAATGGGGAGAGAGAGAGCTCGGATAGATGAAATTGAGGGGTGAAACCCCATTGTCACTATTCATTATCACCTTCCAAGAGCCATAACTTGAGATACAGAGCTCTGATTGACGAGCTGTTTGCGGCTACGTGAAGCTCTTGTTGAGCCCGTTACTTCTAGCTAAGATTTGTTTGTAATAAATCGAAACTCAAGATCTAGTTTCATGTCCTAGCTTTTGTTTATTTTTTGTTATAGTTTTTAAATAGATTTTGTGACTTTGTTTATTTAGGGGTGATTTTGCATTGGTATATTATTAGATTTTGTCCCTAATCTCATTGGATAAGGTAAGGTTTCACCAAATCCTTGTGTTTAGTTATTTTGTAAACTCTAGGTTTGATATTTTGCATGTTTTGTGATGTTAGTTTGAGGTTTGATGCTTGTTGGAGTGAGCTTTGAGCTTGAGCTTGGTGTTTTGAGTTGCATGGGAATTGGCCAAGGTATGGTTTCAGTTTTCTTTATGTAATATGTAATGATTCTGGACACTTAGGCTAGTGGACCTTAGGATAGGGTTGGATTGGTTGTTGAAAAGTGTGAATTGATGGTGTATGATGATTTTGATGAATGTGATGATTTTTGTATGATATTTATGATGTTATTCTGAATGGATGATATTGGGAGTTGATATGGGTGTTGAATGATATAATCTATGAGGATTAAAGATGTCATAGGATGGATGAGATTTATGAGTGGTTGGATTGTGCGAATTGCTTAATATTGATATTTTGATTTGTTAAGTTGTGAATTGTGTTGGATTTGTGGCGGGAAGAGTTGGAAGAGAATTAGTGGGATAAGTATTGAAATTGATGGAAATGATATGAAATGGTTAGTTATTGTTGTTTGCTTCTCTGCTACATGAGTGTGTAGAGCCTATATCTCTAGCGTGGCAGGAAGGCTACATCTGGAAGGATATGTCGTGCTGGCATTTATAGACCGACAAGTGATATCACGAGCCAATAGGGAAGGCATTCATCATATGCATCTTCTACCTATTTGTTTGCTTTGCTTAATTTATGTAATGCCTAAATGAATCACATATTTACTTGCTAATTATTCTATTTATTGTACATGTACTATACTTGTGCTTTACTTATCTGCATTACTTGTGTTTTCTACTTGGATTAAGGAGGCTCGGTAGGCAGTGGTGAGGGAATTGCATGGAGGTTAGGGTGGTGAAGGCTGTGGGATACAGAGATGTGATTTGATGTTAGTTAGAAATCCTTTAAGATAGAATACCCTGTTTATGGTTTAAGTTATTTATTTATTCTAAGCTCGAATATCTGTATTGGTGTGATGTTCTAGGATTGCCTTAGGCGTCTCGGAACCACATATCTTACATACTGGGAACTGTTACCATACTAAGAACCACCGGTTCTCATATGATATCTTGTTGTTATTTTTCAGATGCAGGTTGTAACTTACCTCGGTAAGTTGCAAGATGGTGACAGAGCGGAGTATTGTTTCTTCCTTGTTTTATTCTACTTTATTTTGATATAGTCTCTCTCTCATCCTTTGTATTTATATAACTTTGTTGCCTTAGAGGCTTTATTTCTAAAAACTTTGAGAGATAGGTTGTTGCTATTTTAAACATCAAAAATCTATTGTATTCGGTTTGACTAGCCAGCGTAAACTCCACAGATTGTGACTAGTCCTCTTTTTGTATATCATACTTATTGATGGGTGTAAATTAGATTTACACACAAACTCACTGGCAAGTGTACCGGGTCGCATCAAGTAGTAAAACTTACAGAAGTGAGGTCGATCCTACAAGGATTGATGGATTAAGCAACTTTAGTATGGTGATGAACTTAGTTAAGCTAACAATTAATGATTTAAGTAATTTATGATTGACAGAAGGTGAATTGCAGGGAATTTAAATTGCAGAATGTAAATTGACAGAAACATAAATAGCAAGAAATTTAAATTGCACGAAAGATAAATTGTAGGAAATGTAAATGGGATTGGGTGCTGGGAAATTATAGGAAGCAGTAAATTCAAAGAAATTAAAATGAATATCAACAGAATGAAAGATTCATTAGGGATTGGAGATATCGCAATCCATCATGAATCAGATGGGTCTCAACTCCTTTCTCAATCATATGAGTATATCTATGGCAGATTGAAATTGATTGGGTCCCAATTCCTTGGCAATCCAATCTTTCTAATCATAATCAATCTTGCCAATTCCTTGATCCAATTGTCATGAGAAGTGGTTAATTTCATATCTCTCATCCACAAGCCACACGATCTCTCAAGATCTCAATTCCTCCGAAACGGTGTTGATCAAGAGATTTTTGAGAGATAGAGCTTCAGTTCTAATTTCCACGACTCCCCTTCCGAGGCTCACATGGAAATTCAATGGATCCAAACCCCCTTCCAAAGTGAATGGATCAAATCAACATAGAAATTATCTCTTAGCTACCCAAGTGGATTGAGAAGAAGAAGATGTTCATCAATCCATTAGAATTATAATAGAGCTCTTCCTCCTAATGAAGTGGAGTTATTCGATCATTGCTCTGAGAACAAGTGCAGAGAATTTAAATTGCATGGAAATAAACTCAACTCAAAGTAAACTCGAAATTGCAGAAGAGCAGAAGTGCATAAAATTGAATTGCATAAAAGTAAACTGAGTTCTATACAATAGAAATGTAAAAGTGCAGAAAAGAGCAGAAGTGTATCAAACTAAAATTCTATACTACACTCTCTGGAGTCTCTAATCCTCCAAGAGAGTTCTAGAGTCTCTAATCCTCCAGCCTTCCATTTCTCGAACCCCCTTTCCTAATGAAACCGATACCTTTATATATGCTTTCCAAAACTATAAATTGAAATGAAATTCAAAACAAATTACAATTAAATGAAATTCTTATTCTAGACGATCCTTGTGGTCTTCATTGAGTTATCAGAGTGGGCTTGCTTGCTTCTAGTTTAAATGGGCTTGGAATGAAGCTAATTTGAGCAGAAATGCAATTCCAGGTGAGCGTAGCGTTCATTTGGAGAATGGAGCGTTCAGCCACCCACGCGTATGCGTGCTATACGCTTGCGCATCCCTGGTGTTTTTGCTCATCGACGCGTATGCGTCACCCATGCGTATGCGTTCCTTGCAGTGTTTGCTTTGAGAGGGTAGCGTTTGCAAAATGAACGCTCCTTCCACGCGTACACGTCACCCACGCGTACGTGTGGTTTGCAAAATGTCACATCCACGCTGCGCTCAATTCATGCTAATGCGTGCATCTTCAAAATTGTCGCATCCACATGTACGCGTCATGCACGCGTGCGTGTCGATGGCTAAATTTCAAATCAAATTTTTAGAAGCATTGTAGGCGTTCATTCAAAGTGAACGTAGAGTTCATTGCTGGTGAACGCTGATCCTCCTTCCACGCGTACGTGATGAGCCGATAATTTATACGCTTTTTGGCATTGTTTTTAGGTAGTTTTTAGAATGATTTAGTTAGTTTTTAGTATATAATTATTAGTTTTTATGAAAAAATTATATTTCTAGACATTACTTTGAGTTTGTGTGTTTTTCTATGATTTCAGGTATTTTCTGGCTGAAATTGAGAGACCTAAGCAAAAATCTGATTTAGAGGCTGAAAAAGGACTGCAGATGTTGTTGGATTCTGATCTCCCAGCACTCGAAATAGATTTTCTGGAGCTACAAAAACCCAATTGGCGCGCTCTCAATTGCGTTGGAAATTAGACATCCTGGGCTTTCCAGCAATATATAATAGTCAATACTTTTCTCAGGTTTTGACGACGCAAACTGGCGTTTAAACGCCAATTTCCTGCCCTATTCTGGTGTTAAACGCCAGAACTGAGTTACAAGCTGGAGTTAAACGCGCAAACTGGCATCAAAGCTGGCGTTTAACTCCAAAAAAATTTTCTACACATGAAATCCTCAATGCTCAGCCCAAGCACACACCAAGTGAGCCCCGGAAGTGGATTTCTGCATCATTTACTTATTTCTGTAAACCCTAGGTTACTAGTTAATTATTAATAGAACTTTTCTCTATTGTATTAGTCGTCTTGGATATTCTGGTTCCCTCTCTAGGGCCGAAACTAATGAACACCATTATCACTTATGTATTCCCAACGGTGGAGTTTCTATACCTCAAAGATTAAGGTTTGGAGCTCTACTGTTCCTTGAGTATTAATGCAAAGTACTATTGTTCTTCTATTCAATTCAGGCTTATTCTTCTTCTAAAATTTTCATTCGCACACAAGAACATGATGACTGTGATGATCAAGTGATACTCATCACCATTCTCACCTATGAAAGCGTACCTGACAAACACTTCCGTTCTACATGAAAACAAGCTTGAATGCATATCTCTTGGATCTCTCTTCAACGATTCACATCGTCTCTCCTGACAACAGAGCATCTGAATCCGAGATTAGAATCTTCATGGTATAGGCTAGAATCAATTGGCAGCATTCCTGAGATCTGAAAAGTCTAAACCTTGTCTGTGGTATTCCGAGTAGGATCTGGGAAGGGATGACTGTGACGAGCTTCAAACTCGTGACTGTGGGGCACAGTAACAGTGCACAAAATGATCATTGAATCTTATTCAGACACGATCGAGAACCGACAACTGATTATCCATGCGGTAGCTGTTCCTAGCATTTTTCATCCTAGACGAGAAATCCGACAGTTGATTAGCCGTACAGAAACCGTAGAGGACCATTTTCACTGAGAGGACGGGAGGTAGCCATTGACAACGGTGATCCCCAACATACAGCTTGCCATGGAAAAGAGTATGAATGATTGAATGAAGACAGTAGGAAAGCAGAGATTCAGAAGGAATAACGCATCTCCATACGTTTATCTAAAATTCCCACCAATGAATTACATAAGTATCTCTATCTTTATTTTATGTTTATTTATCTTTTAATTATCAAAGCTTCATAACTGTTTGAATCCGCTTGACTAAGATTTACAAGATGACCATAGCTTGCTTCAACCCGACAATCTCCGTGGGATCGACCCTTACTCACGTAAGGTATTACTTGGACGACCCAGTGAACTTGCTGGTCAGCTGCACGAAGTGGTGTATCACGATTTCGTGTACCAAGTTTTTGGCGCCGTTGACAGGGATTGTTCGAGTTTGGACAACTGACGGTTCATCTTGTTGCTTAGATTAGGTATTTTTCTTTTTATTTTGTTTTTCAGAATTTTTAAGAATGAATTCTAGAGTTTCAGATGATGCTGTTGTCATCACAGGAGCCAGTTGACTGCCATCAATTTGGCTGTTGTATGTAATGTCTGCTGAAGCTTGGCTAGCCATGTCTAATCTTTTAGACTGAAGCTTTAGACTAACATTGCTTGATTCCTGGAATTTTTATTAAAAATTTTGAGTTTCGTATTTTCTTTTTCCAAAATATTTTTGAAAAATACAAAAAAATAAATAAATATTTTTTGTTTCTTGTTTGAGTCTAGAGTCAATTTTAAGTTAGGTGTCAATTGCATGTTTTCTTTTTTCTTGCATTTTTCAAAATTTTATGCATTATGTTCTTTATTGATATTCAAGTTGTTCTTGAGGATTTTCTATGTTCTGATCTTTAAATTCTCTTGTTTTGTATGATTTGTTGTTTTTCATATGCATTCTCAAGTTTTTAGTGTCCATAGTATACAAACTTCTAAGATTGGTGTCTTGCATGTCTTTCTTTTCTAAAAATTTTTCAAAAATATGTTCTTGATGTTCATCATGATCTTCAAAGTGTTCTTGGTGTTCATATTTACATTCAAGTGTTCTTGCATGTTTTCTGTGTTTTGATCTTAATTTTTCATGTCTTGAGTCAATTTTTTGTTCTTCTCTTTCCTCTTTAAAATTTAAAAAAAAAATATCTTTTCCTTTAATTACTCATAATTTTCAAAATCTTTGGGTTGACTTAGTAAAAAATTTTTTAAATTTGGTTGTTTCTTGTTAGTCAAGTCAAAGTTTCAATTTCAAATTTTATCTTTTCAAATCTTTTTCAAAATCAAATCTTTTCTTTTTCCTTCTCTTATTTTCAAAATTTCTTTAAAATTAATTTTCAAAAATCTTTTTCTTAATTTTATCTTTTATTTTCGAAATTATTACTAAAATTTAAGGATTTGATTCAAAAATTTCAAGTTTGTTACTTTCTGGTTAAGAAAGGTTCAATCTTTAAATTCTAAAATCATATTTTTTTAGTTTCTTATTAGCCAAGTCATCAACTTTAATTTCAAAAATCAAATCTTTTAATTTCTTCTTCGATCATATCTTTTCAATCATATCATTTTTAAAAATAAATTTCAATAATATCTTTTCAATCATATCTTTTTTAAATCGTATCTTTTTCAAATTTTAATTTCAAAATCTTTTTCTAACTTCTTATCTTTTCAAATTTATTATTTATTATCTTTTTTAAAACCACCTAACCACTTTCTCACTTTTGATTTTTGAAAACCATTAACCATTTTTTCAAAATTCTTTTTAATTAACTAATTGTTTTAAATTTTGATTTAATTTTTGAAAAATTACCTCTCTCATCTCTTTCTATTTAATCACTAACACTCCTCCTCTACTAGCAATTCGGGCTCTCTCACTCCTTATATGTTTGAATTCGCCTCTATCTACCTCATCTTTCTATTCTTATCTTCCTCTGACACCTTAATGAATCTCTATACTGTGACACAGAGGATTTTTCTTCCTTTCTGTTCTCTTCTTTTTCATATGAGCAGGAGAAAGGACAAGAACATTCTTGTTGAAGCTGACCCTGAACCTGAAAGGACTCTGAAGAAGAAGCTAAGAGAAGCTAAAGCACAACAATCCAGAGAAAACCTTACAGAAAATCTCGAAAAAGAAGTAATGGCCGAACACAACAACAACAACAATGCAAGGAAGATGCTTGGTGACTACACTACACCAACTTCCAACTTCCATGGAAGAAGCATCTCAATCCTTGCCATTGGAGCAAACAATTTTTTGCTAAAGCCTCAATTAGTTTCTCTGATGCAACAGAATTGCAAGTTTTATGGACTTCCATCAAAAGATCCTTTTCAGTTCTTAACTGAATTCTTGCAGATCTGTGATACTGTTAAGACCAATGGGGTTGATCCGAAGGTCTACAAGCTTATGCTTTTCCCTTTTTCTATAAGAGACAGAGCTAGAATATGGTTGGACTCTCAACCTAGAGATAGTCTGAACTCTTGGGATAAGCTGGTCACGGCATTTTTAGCCAAATTCTTTCCTCTTCAAAAGCTGAGCAAGCTTAGAGTGGATGTTCAAACCTTCAGGCAGAAAGAAGGTGAATCCCTCTGTGAAGCTTGGGAAAGATACAAGAAACTGACCAAAAAGTGTCCTTCTGACATGCTTTCAGAATGGACCATCCTGGATATATTCAATGATGGCCTGTCTGAATTGTCTAAGATTTCATTGGATCATTCTGCAGGTGGATCTATTCACTTGAAGAAAATACCTGCAGAAGCTTAGGAACTCATTGAAATAGTTACAAATAACCAGTTCATGTACACCTCTGAAAGGAATCCTATGAATAATAGGACGCTTTAGAAGAAGGGAGTTCTTGAAATTGATACTCTGAATGCCATATTGGCTCAGAATAAAATATTGGCTCAGCAAGTCAATATGATTTCTCAGAGTCTGAATGGATTGCAAGATGCATCCAACAGTACTAAAGAACCATCTTCTGAAGAAAAAGCTTATGATCCTGAGAACCTTGCAATGGCACAGGTGAATTACATGGGTGAAGCCTATGGAAACACCTATAATCCATCATGGAGAAATCATCCAAATTTCTCACGGAAGGATCAACAAAAGCCTCAACAAGGCTTTAACAATAATAATGGTAGAAGAAACAGGTTTAGCAATGGCAAGCCTTTTCCATCATCCTCTCAGCAACAGACAGAGAATTCTGAGTAGAATCCATCTAGCTTAGCAAATATAGTCTCTGATCTATCTAAAGCCACTCTTAGTTTTATGAATGAAACAACATCCTCCACCAGAAACCTGGAGGCACAAGTGGGTCAGTTGAGTAAAAGGGTTACTGAAACTCCTCCTAGCACTCTCCCAAGTAGTACAGAAGAGAATTCCAAAAGAGAGTGCAAGGCCATAACCGTGACCAACATGGCCGAACCTGGAGAGAGTAAAAAGGCAGTGATTCCCAATGAGAAAGACCTCAGGGAATGTCCACTAGCCATTAAGGAGTACCCTAATGAGGAACCGAAGGAATCTGAGGCTCATACAGAGACCATAGAGATTTCATTGAACTTCCTTTTACCATTCATGAGCTCTGATGACTATTCATCTTCTGAAGAAGATGAAGACAATGTTGAAGGGCAAGTTGCCCAGTATTTAGGAACAATCATGAAGCTGAATGCCAAGCTATTTGGTAATGAGACTTGGGAGGATGAACTTCCATTGCTTATTAATGAACTGAATACCTGGGTTCAGCAAACTTTACCTCAAAAGAAACAGGATCCTGGCAAATTCTTAATACCCTGTACCATGGGCACCATGACCTTTGAGAAGGCTCTGTGTGACCTAGGATCAGGTATTAATCTCATGCAACTCTCTGTAATGGAGAAGCTGAGAATCTTTGAGGTACAAGCTGTAAGAATCTCACTAGAGATGGCAGACAAATCCATAAAACAGGCTTATAGACTAGTAGAGGACGTGCTAGTAAAGGTTGAAGGCCTTCACATCCCTGCTGATTTATATAATCCTAGACATTGGGAAGGATGAGGATGAATCTATCATCCTTGGCAGACCTTTCCTAGCCACAGCAAAAGCTGTGATTGATGTTGACAGAGGAGAGTTGGTCCTTCAATTGAATGAGAACTACCTTGTATCCAACAATTAAGGTTTTCCTTCTGTACATATGGAGAAGAAGCATGAAAAGCTTCTCTCAATACAGAGTCAAACAAAGCCCCCACATTCAAACTCTAAGTTTGGTGTTGAGAGGCCACAACCAAACTCTAAGTTTGGTGCTGAGAGGCCACAACCATGCTTTGATTATCTATGAGGCTCATTGAGAGCCCACTGTCAAGCTATTGACATTAATGAAGCGCTTATTGGGAGGCAACCCAATTTTTATTTATCTATGTTAAATTTCCATTTCCCATTATTATTTTATGTTTTCTTTAGGTTGATGATCATGTGGAGTCACAAAAACAACTGCAAAAAAATCAAAGCAAATTCAAAACCAGCATTAAAAATAGCACACCCTGGAGGAAGAACTTATTGGCATTTAAACGCCAGTAAGGGTAGCAGGATGGGCGTTAAACGCCTAGTCTGGCACCATTCTGGGGTTTAACACCAGAAATGGGCACCAGACTGGCGTTTAATGCCAGAAAGAAGCACTAGGTTGGCGTTTAATGCCAGAAATAGGCTACAGCTTGGCGTTTAACGCTAGGAAAGGTATAAAAGCTGGCGTTTAATGCCAGAAACGGGCAGCAGTCTGGCGTTAAACGCTAATATTGCATACAGAGGGCGTTTGCACGCCTAAATGGAGCAGGGATGAGAAGTTCTTGACCCCTCAGGATCTGTGGACCCCACAGGATCCCCACCAACCTCACCTCATTCTCTCTCTCTCTCACACCTTTTCATAACACTCTTCCCCAAATACTCTTCACCAATCACCTCAATATCTCTTCCCCAAAAACCCCACCTACCTCCAAACTTCAAAATCCTTTTCCTCTCAAACCTAACCCAAAATACACACACCCAACCCTCCCCCCACTCCTATATAAACCCCTCATCCCTCCTTCATTTTCACACATCACAATTACCTTATACCTCTTTGGCCGAATTCACTCTCTCTCTCCATCTCCTCTATTTTCTTCTTCTTCCCCTTCTTTCTTTCTTCTTTTGCTCAGGGACAAGCAAACCTTTTATGTTTGGTGTGGTAAAAGCATTGCTTTTTATTTTTCCATAACCATTTATGGCACCTAAGGCCGGAGAAATCTCTAGAAAGAGGAAAGGGAAGGCAAAAACTTCCACCTCTGACTCATGAGAGATGGAGAGATTCATCTCAAAGGTCCATCAAGATCACTTCTATGAAGTTGTGGCCAAGAAGAAGGTGATCATTGAGGTCCCTTTCATGCTCAAAAGGAATGAGTATCCGGAGATCCGACATGAGATTCGAAGAAGAAGTTGGGAAGTTCTCACCAACCCCATTCAACAAGTCAAAATCTTAATGGTTCAAGAGTTCTATGCAAACGCATGGATCACTAAGAACCAAATCAAAGTATGAACCCGAATCCAAAGAATTGGCTTACAATGGTTTGGGGGAAATACTTAGATTTCAGTCCAGAAAATGTAAGGTTGGCGTTTAACTTGCCAATGATGCAAGAAAATGCACACCCCTACACTAGAAGGGTCAACTTTGATCAAAGGTTGGACCAAGTCCTCATGGACATATGTGTGGAAGGAGCTCAATGGAAAAGAGACTTGAGAGGAAACCTGGTTCAATTGAGAAGACCGGACCTTAAGCCTGTGGCTAGAGGATGGTTGGAGTTCATCCAACGCTCCATTATTCCTACTAGTAACCAATTCGAATTAATTGTGGATCGGGCCATCATGATCCATAGGGGGAGGAAGTGGAAGTTCATGAGATTATACCTCTAGAACTCTACAAGGTGGCTGACAAGTCCTCCACTTTGGCAAGGTTAGCCTTTCCTCATCTTATTTGTCACCTATACAGTTTAGCTGGAATTGTCATAGAGGAAGACATTCTCATTGAAGAGGACAAGCCCATTACTAAAAAGATGATGGAGCAAATAAGAGAGCCTACTCATAGACCTCAACAAGAGCATGAGGAAGTTCCTCATCAAGAAATCCCAGAGATGCCTCAAGGGATGCATTTTCCTTCACACAACTATTGGGAACAACTCAACACCTCTTTGGAAGGCTTGAGTTACAACATGAACCAACTAAGGATGGAGCACCAATAGCACTCCATCATTCTCCATGAGATTAGAGAGGATCAAATAGCCATGAGGGAAGAGCAACAAAGGTAACGAAGAGACATAGAGGAGCTCAGGCGTTCCATTGGATCTTCAAGAGGAAGAACTAGGCGCCATCACTAGGGTGGACCCGTTCCTTGATTTCCTTGTTATTATTTTTCAGTTTTTCGATTTTATGCTTTATGTGTTATCTATGTTTGGGTCTTTATTACATGATCATTAATATCTAGTGTCTATGTCTTAAAGCTATGAATAATTCCATGAATCCTTCACCTTTATTAAATGAAAAATGTGCCTAATTACAAAAGAACAAGAAGTACATGAATTTCAAATTTTATCTTGAAATTAGTTTAATTATTTTGATGTGGTGGCAATACTTTTTCTGAATGAATGCTTGAACAATGCATATTTTTGATAGTGAAGTTTATGAATGTTAAATTTGTTAGCTTTTGAAAGAATGATGAACAAACAAAAATGTTATTGATGATCTGAAAAATCATGAAATTGATTCTTGAAGCAAGAAAAAGCAGTGAAAAAAGAGAAAATAGCGAAAAAAGAAAGAAAAAAATCACAAAAAAGAAAAAGAAAGAAAAAGAAAAAACAAGCAGAAAAAGCTAATAGCCCTTTAAACCAAAAGACAAGGGTAAAAATGATCCAAGGCTTTGAGCATTAGTGGATAGGAGGGCGCAAGGAAATAAAATCCAGGCCTAAGCGGCTAAAACAAGCTGTCCCTAACCATGTGCTTGTGTCATGAAGGTCCAAGTGAAAAGCTTGAGACTGAGTGGTTAAAGTCATGATCCAAAGTAGAAAAAGTGTGCTTAAGAACTCTACACACCTCTAACTAGGGACTTTAGCAAAGCTGAGTCACAATCTAAAAAGGTTCACCCAGTTATGTGTCTGTGGCATTTATGTATCCGGTGGTAATATTAGAAAACAAAGTGCTTAGGGTCACGGCCAAGACTGATAAAGTAGATGTGTTCAAGAATCAACGTACTGAACTAGGAGAATCAATAACACTATCTAAAATTCTTAGTTCCTATAGATTCCAATCATTCTAAACTTCAAAGGATAAAGTGAGCCAAAACTATTCAGAAGCAAAAAGCTACTAGCCCCGCTCATCTAATTGGGACTAAGTTTCATTGATATTGTGAGATTCATTGTATATTCTCTTCTTTTTATCCTATTTGATTTTCAGTTGCTTGGGGACAAGCAATAGTTTAAGTTTGGTGTTGTGATGAGCGGATAATTTATACGCTTTTTGGCATTGTTTTTAGGTAGTTTTTAGTATGATTTAGTTAGTTTTTAGTATATAATTATTAGTTTTTATGCAAAAATTAAATTTCTGGACTTTACTATGAGTTTGTGTGTTTTTCTGTGATTTCAGGTATTTTCTAGCTGAAATTGAGGGACCTGAGCAAAAATCTGATTCAGAGGCTGAAAAAGGACTGCAGATGTTGTTGGATTCTGACCTCCCTGCACTCGAAATGGATTTTCTGGAGCTAAAAAATCCCAATTGGCACGCTCTCAATTGCGTTGGAAAGTAGACATCCTGGGATTTCCAGCAATATATAATTGTCCATACTTTACCCGGGTTTTGACGATGCAAACTGGCATTTAAACACCAACTTCCTGCCTTATTCTGGCGTTAAACGCCAGAACTGAGTTACAAGCTGGAGTTAAACGTCCAAGCTGGCACCAAAGCTGGCGTTTAACTCCAAGAAAAGTCTCTACAAATGAAAGCTTCAATGCTCAGCCGAAGCACACACCAAGTGGGCCCCGGAAGTGGATTTCTGCATCATTTACTTATTTCTGTAAACCCTAGGTTACTAGTTGATTATAAATAGAACTGTTCTCTATTGTATTAGTCGTTTTGGTTATTCTGGTTCCCTCGATGGGGCCGAAACCAATGAACACTATTATCACTTATGTATTTCCAACGGTAGAGTTTCTACACCTCATAGATTAAGGTGTGGAGCTCTGCTATTCCTCGAGTATTAATGGAAAGTACTATTGTTCTTCTATTCAATTCAAGCTTATTCTTCTTCTAAGATATTCATTCGCACACAAGAACATGATGAATGTGGTGATCAAGTGACACTCATCACCATTCTCACATATGAACGCGTGCCTGACAAATACTTCGGTTCTACATGAAAACATGCTTGAATGCATATCTCTTGGATCTCTCTTCAACGATTCACATCGTCTCTTCTGACAACAGAGAATCTGAATCCAAGATTAGAATCTTCGTGGTATAGGCTAGAATCAATTTCCAGCATTCCTGAGATCCGGAAAGTCTAAACCTTGTCTGTGGTATTTCGAGTATGATCTGGGAAGGGATGACTGTGATGAGCTTCAAACTCGCGACTGTGGGGCGCGGTGACAGTGTGCAAAAGGATCATTGGATCTTATTCCGACACGATTGAGAACCGACAGCTGATTAGCCATGCGGTAGCTGTGCTTGGTATTTTTCATCCGATACGAGAAATCCGACAGTTGATTAGCCGTACAGAAACCGTAGAGGACCATTTTCACTGAGAGGACGGGAGGTAGCCATTGACAACGGTGATCCCCAACATACAACTTGCCATGGAAAGGAGTATGAATGATTGAATGAAGATAGTAGGAAAGCAGAGATTCAGAAGGAATAACGCATCTCCATATGCTTATCTGAAATTCCCACCACTGAATTACATAAGTATCTCTATCTTTATTTTATGTTTATTTATCTTTTAATTATCAAAGCTTCATAACCATTTGAATCCGCCTGACTGAGATTTACAAGATGATCATAGCATGCTTCAAGCTGACAATCTCCGTGGGATCGACCATTACTCACGTAAGGTATTACTTGGACGACCCAGTGCACTTGCTGGTCAGCTGCACAAAGTTGTGTATCATGATTTCGTGTACCAGTACACGCCATGCATGCGTACGCGTGGATCTCCAAAATTGTCATCTTGCGCGTAAGCGCCTTGTACGCATGCACGTCACTTGTGAACGTAGCGTTCTTTATTTGAACGCAGCATTACTCTGCACTGCCCCTCTTTCTCTCCATTTTTTTTCACCTGAAATCAACCAAATATGCAATCAAAGTCTCACCAAAATCACAAAGTTTTGCATCATTCATAATAATCACCTAATTCTCATATAAATCTCATAATTTTGTATAAAATTAATAATGTTTGATTCAATCAAGATGAACATGAAATTCCACTATAATCACTTACTTCTTGTGCAAGAAATGAATGAAAACTAAGTAAAAATAACTGAAAAGGCTTGTGAAACTAGCCTAAGATGACTTGTCATCACTTATATATGTGTCTTGTTTAATTTAAGTACTACCTTGTGTATCCTGGAGCTATCTACAAGGTTTTATATATATTATGTCTTATTCTGTCCGTGCCTACGCGTTTAGTTATTGTGTGTGAAGGCTTCACATTTTGTAATTTCGCTTTATGCGACTTTGAGCTTTATTCCTTCATCGGGCTTCTAGTTATATAAATTCTTGGACATATATTATATATTATAAGCTTTAGAACTATAATGGTACTTTGTTATCCTTTACTTTACGGCTAGAGGTAAGACATGGAGGTTATCTGCTTGATATGCATAGCATTCTTGTTTGTGAGTGCCTTTTGGGATAATTGAAGACTAGGCCTGAGATATTGAGATTGATCATCTCGATATCGATTGTTTAGTGTAGACATGACCCAGAATGACAACTCATGGATGAAGTCAATCATGTTCACGGAGAGATATTGTCGATGACTAACCTAGCCAATGCATCACAAACTCAACATGTTCCAGAAAACCAGTTTGTGGAGTTGTGGAATATTAGTGATGGGTGAGGTTCAATACTGGTGGCAAGAGAAGTGCCAACTGATGCTTTTGCGGTTTTAATTATGATTTTCAATTTCTAACTGGTATGGCTTTAAATCATGTGGAAAAACTTTTAAAGCTTAAAATGATTTTGAAATTTGGTTTGGAACTTTTGGTTTAAATGATCTGGTTTTGAAACTACGTCAAAACTCTTGGTTTAAATGATACGGTTTAAAAGAAAGTGAGTTCTATTTTATGATTTTGTTAATTTGTGCATTTGTTTTGTAATTTAGCTCATTGAAAGTGTTTCAAATTGAAAAGCTATGATTTTAAGTATTTTAAAGAATTTAAGAAAAATCATGATTTAAAGTAATTGATTTAAGAATAAATGATTTTTGAGTCTTTTGAAAAAGTTTTGACATTGAAAACGTTTAGCAAAGTGACGCAGCAGAAGGCAAGAGGGATGATAAACCCCATTTTTAGGGTTTATCTTGTGCTTAAACTAGTAGATTTTACACATTATTCTCACACTTATTCATTGAATTTGCATGTTTTACATTTTCCTTCCTAATTTTGTGCTATGATTGAAAACATGCTTCTTTGGCCCTAAATTTGCTAATTTTAATATTCTCTTATTACCATTCGATGCCTTGATATGTGTGTTAAGTGATTTCTGGATTTATAGGGTAGGAATAACTTAGAGGATGGAAAGGAAGCATGCAAAAGCGGAAGAAATACAAGAAATTGAAGGAGTTGATAAGCTGTCAACCCTGACCTCTTCCTACTAAATCGACCATAAGTTGAGCTACAGAGATCCGAAATGATATACAATTTTCTATAGTTGCCTTGCATTTAGGCGACGTGCACGCGTGGATCACGCGTACACGTGACTTTGCGAAAGTTTAGCGACGCGTATTCGTGGGCGACGCGTACGCGTGACAGAGCCACATGCTGCACGTATTAGAAATCGCTGGGGCAATTTCTGGGCTGTTTTTGGCCCAGTTTTTAGCTCGAAAACAGAGATTAGAGGCTACAGAGTGGAGCAGAAGGGGTGATGAGGGAAAATTATATTTCAACACAAGCTCACCGGCAAGTGTACCGGTTTGCATCAAGTAGTAATAACTCATAAGAGTGAGGTCGATCCCACAGGGATTGATGGATTAAAGTGTATAATGTAAATCAGCAGAAGCTTAAAGAGCAAGAAAAGTAAATTGCATCAAATGTAAAGGGATTTGGGTGCAATAAAATTAAAGAAAGCAATAGCAATCGAAAAGAACTCGAGAACAGTTAACAAGAAATTTAAATTGCAGGAAGATTAAATCAGACTGAATCATGAACAGAAATGTAAAGTTGCAGAGAATTAGAAGTGCAAAAGATTGAGATCTATAATAAAAGTAAACTGAATTCAAGGCAATTGAAATGTAAAAGTGTATCAACTATACTAAGCTCTCTGGAGTCTCTAATCCTCCAAGAGAGATCTGGAGTTTCTGATCCTCCAGCCTGAGCTTTCTATTCTATTCTTACTCCAATTGTGCGCCTCCATCTAATAGAACTAACCGAGCCTTTTTTATAGGCATTCCTAAATTACAAAATGAAATTCAAATTGAAAACAAATTATAGTTAAATGCAAAATTCCTATTCTAGATGATCCTTGTGCCTTTGAATGATGTCGATTGGGCTCTGCTTGCTTTGGGGCTTCAATGGGCTAGAATTGGAATTAATTGAGCCAGAGTTGTAGCTTTTAGGAGAGCGTAGCGTTCATTAAGTGAGCGGAATGCTTTTATACTCACGCGTACGCGCCCTGCACGCTTGCTTGTGCTTTTGCGTTTTCGCCCATCGACGCATACGCGTCACCCACGCGTACGCGTCCTTTGTAGCGTTCTGTTAATGAGTGATACGTTTGCTTAATGAGCGTTGCCCCACGTGTGCGCATCATGTGCGCATACACGTGGGTAGCAAAATCTCAATTCCATGCTTCAGCGCCAACCATGCGTGCACGTGCTTTGTCCCAGGTGCACCAGCGACGCGTGCGCGTCAAGCACGCGTGCAGGTCATTTTCAAAACTTTGCCTCCAAATTTTAACTTACCCAAAAACGCTGGCTTAGTTAACTTGGTGCTCTTTTTGCAAATGAGCGCTGATGGTGAAATAGAGCACGCTTCTTTAATTTAGTCATAGGCCACGCTTTTTAAAAGCGTGGCCTAAGGCTCGAAAATGTGCCCCAGATTTTCTCTTTTCTCCTTTTTAGCTTATTTTGTGCTTTTTTGCTTTTTTTTCTATTCTTATTTCCTACAAAGTTTATAAAATCAAAAGATCAAGGAAATATACCATTTAAGCACAAAAGTATGCAACATTTAAGCACTAATCATCAATTTCTTGTATGAAAAAGCATAGAAAAACATGACATGATGACATGTCATCAAGGGGGGAATCAATCATTATTCACACTTCATACACACAATTTTAGGTTTTAGATGTAGTTTTCTAGAGAGAGAGGCTCTCCCTTCTCTCTAGGTTTTAGGTTTTTAGGTTTATTTCTTCTCAATTTTAGAATTCTACCTTGCTTCAATTTAGGTTGCTTCTACTTTAATTGTTCTAGTACTTTGGTTTATTTATTTCTCTTGTTGATTTGTTTATTTCCCCAATTTGGTTTATGAACTCCATGTTAGATTCAATTTCTTGCTAATGCAAGTTGAGGTATTTCATATTTATTCCTTCTTCGTTCAATTTATTGTTATTGTTTTCTCTTGCAATTGTCGGTTTTTGATTTAATATTCTCTTATTGCTTTTCTATGCTTTTATTTTGTGCCTTCCATGTGTTTGATGAAATGTTTGGGAGGATTTTAAATTAGCTTTTTATATTCTAGTCTTTGATTAGGACTTGTGAACCTAAGTTGATTTTGCTCACTTGACTTACCTTCATTGTAGAGGGTTAACTAAGTGAAAGCGAAATACAATTACCATCATAATTGATGACGATAACGAGGACATGACTTCTAATTCTCAATCCTAGTTAAGAGTTTTCTTAGTTATTAATTTAATTTCTTTCCATTTTATTTCCTTGTTCCTTATTTCAAAAAACCCAAAAAGATACTTTTCCATAACCAATAGTAAAAACACTACCCTACAATTCCTTGAGAGACGACCCCAGGTTTAATACTTTGGTTAATTTTATTGGGTTTGCTTAAGTGACAAACATATTAAATTTGATTGAGATTTAATTGTTGGTTTAAAACTATACTTGCAACACAATTATTTTTGTGAAAATCTTTACCGACGATTTTCCTCCCATCAATTTTTGGTGCCGTTGCCGGGGAGTTGCAACAGTGTGCTAATTTATTGATTTGTGTAAATAATTTTTATTTTACATACTTGCATTTTTTCCTTTTTATATTTCATTACCATGAGTTATATGTTTCTTCCATTGAATAACTCATTCACTACCTGACCCGAGCTTAGCCGCATTTGATCCTGAGATTGAAAGAACTATTTCACGTATTAGGTGAACTCGGCATCGGTTAGCCTCTAAGGGTGGTGAAGGGGTTGATCCCAATTCACCAGTCTTATCTGAGGACGATTCATTCGAGGAAGAAACTAACTCCCCTCCTTTTAATTCGATTGATGCTTCTTCTCTTGATTTAAGTGCAGGTACTATGGCAGAGCCTAGGAGAATCACGCTGAAGGAAGCAGGAGCTCTAGATTTTACACTGCAACCATATCAAACGTGTCCCCCGAACTTGACTGCTGATTTTAAAACTAAAGACCGCACTGATCAACCTTCTCCCTAGGTTTCATGGTTTACCTGCCCAAGAGCCTATCAAGCACCTTAGGAATTTTCAAATAGCTTGCTCAACTGCTAGGCGGCATGGTACAGAAGAGACTGTCATCTGGCTATACGCCTTTCTATTTTCTCTTGAGGGAAAGGCAAATGAGTGGTTCTACACTCAGCCTGAAGCTGTTGTTACTTACTGGGATCTGCTCAGAAGGGAATTCCTAGACAAGTACTTTCTGGCAGAGGTTACTGATAGGCTAAGGAAAGAGATTTCCTGTATCATTCAAGGAGAAGCAGAGACTCTTTATGAGTATTGGGAACACTTCAGGAATCTCCTAAATTCATGTGCCCACCACAAGATTGACCAATTGATGTTGATTAGCTATTTTTGCCAAGGCATAAAGCCTCAAGACAAGACTCTGTTAGATGCTGCAAGTAATGGATATCTGACTAAGTATAAGACGGCGACTGAAACATGGCAACTGATCACCTATCTAGCTGAGTCTACCCGAAATGCAAGCCAACATACTAAGCATTCCAAGGTTATTGCAGAAGTTTCTTCTAATAGGGAGATTGCTGCTCTCACTCAGACACTGGGAGAGATGACCAACATACTCAACAAATAGTCCCTCAGAGAGTGTGTGGAATATGCGCTTGCTATTCTCACTACACTGATGAATGTCCTCAACTCAACCAAGAAGACAACACCTTGGTGGCTACCCATAATTTCTACGACCGTCCGAATCTAGGGTACTATCAACAAGTCAACAAGGCGGTAATTTTAACCAAGGTGGTCACTACAATCAAGGTTGGAGAGATAATTCCAACCAAGGATGGAGGGATAACTACAATTAAGGAGGCAGAGACAATGGTGGAAATCAAAGGTGGAATAATAATAACTATCAACAAAATCGTAATCAACAGAATCCCTCATACTGAGCACCTTACCAAAGATAAGGCCAAGCATCTCAATCCAACCAACCACAAGCCCCTCAAATCACCTACTCTTCCCTATCTTCCAACCATGATGAAACACTCTGAGCTCTTCTTCAAGGACAAAGAGCCCTTCAAAACTCAATTAAAGCTCTTATATCCCGCTTGGAACCACCTCTTACACCCAACAATCAACCTTTAAGCTCCAGTGCTCTTCCATCTCAACCTTTACCCAACCCCAAGGGTGGAATCAATGCCATCACTTTGAGGTCTGGCACTACACTGCAAGAGAGGAGTATCGAGGAGCAAAGCTCAAAAGAAGACATTCAAGTTGAAGACATTGTTGAGGTAGAAGATATAGAAGAAAAGGAAGAAGTACAAGGTATAGTTATAGAAGAAGTAGCTCAACCAAGGACTGGAGTACCTAAGAAAGATGATGCTATGAAAGAAGACATTCCCATTCCTTTTCCACACCTTACTAGGAGGACAAAGAAGCAAATGGAACTAGACCCCAAAATGGTAGAAATTTTCAAAAAGGTTGAGGTAACTATTCCCCTTTTTGATGCTATTCAACAAGTACCTAAATATGCTAAGTTTCTAAAAGATTTATGCATGCATAAAGATAAGTAAATGATTTAGAAACTATTCCTTTTGGTAGCTATATTTCTACTTTAATGGGTGCTTTACCAGAAAAATGTGGGGATCTCGGTCCATGCATGGTTACTTGCATTATAGGGGGTGTACAATTTATTGACTGCATGTGTGATTTGGGTGCATGTGTTAGTATTATGCCATTATCTGCATATGATGCCTTGAGGCTTACACCCTTGAAAAGGTCCAGCATGTTTTGTTTTGGCAGATAGGAGCATAATCTTAATGGTTGGCATTGCGGAGGACGTCCTGGTGAGCATCAAGGGGCTGACATTTTCTATCGACTTCAACATTTTAGAGATACCCCCTAGTGACACCGGAAGACCTTCGTCCATCTTGCTTGGAAGGCCATTTCTGAAGACATTGAAGTTCAAGTTGGATGCCTTCTCAGGAACGTATTCTCTTGAGATAGATGGCAGAGCAGTAAGCTTCAACCTTGATGAAGCCATGAAGCACCCACCGAAAGATCACTCCATCTTCCAGTACGATATTATTAATGAGATTGTAGCCAAAGTTCACCAAAAGACAACAGATGAAACAACCATCGAGCAAGGTGCAAGTGTAGGGAAGAAGTCCCTTCCACCCCACCTCAAGTATGCCTATCTTGAGGCCAATCAGAAGCTCCCAGTTATTATTACAAAGAAACTCACTTTCCAACAAGAGGAGCAGCTGCTTAGTATGCTGAGAAGACACAAGAATGCAATTGGGTGGAGTTTAGCGGACATAGTAGGTATCAGCCCTCAGGTTTGCGAGCACCAAATATTTCTAGAGGAGGGAGCAAGCCTATCCATCAACCTCAAAGGTGGCTAAACCCCACCATTTTAGAAGTTGTAAAGAAGGAGGTGACCAGACTACTAGAAGCTGACATCATCTATCCAATCTCGGATAGTGAATGGGTCAGCCCAGTACAGGTGGTTCAAGAAGTCTAGTGTCACCACATTGAAGAATGAGCATGGGGAGCTCATGCCTACCAGAGTGCAGAATTCTTAGAGGGTGTGCATTGACTACAGGCGGCTGAACCTAGCCACTTGCAAGGATCACTACCCGCTGCCTTTCATCGATCAAATGCTTGATCGCCTGTCAGGTAAATCGCACTATTATTTTCTAGATGGTTATACAGGATATTTTCAAATTCATATAGCTCCTGAAGATAAGGAGAAAACTACTTTTACATGTCCCTTTGGAACGTACGCATATAAGAGAATGCCTTTTGGCTTGTGTAATGCACTGGCTACGTTCCAAAGATGCATGATGAGTATTTTCTCATATTTTCTTGAGAATCGTATGGAAGTTTTTATGGATGACTTTAGTGTCTATGGTGATTCATTTGACCTTTGCTTGGATGGTTTAGTTAGTGTATTAGAAAGGTGTACTAGTTCAAACCTTGTACTTAATTTTGAAAAATGTCATTTTATGGTAAAATAAGGTATTATTTTAGGCCATGTTGTTTCTAATACTCGTATATCTGTTGATGTAGTAAAGGTAGATATTATTTCTAGTTTACCTTATCCCTCCTCTGTGAGGGAAGTCTGTTCGTTTCTTGGTCATGCAGGTTTCTACCGGCAATTTATCAAGGACTTCAGTAAGGTGGCACTGCCTTTATCCTGTTTGCTACATAAGGATGTCGAGTTCGAGTGGAGTGAAGATTGCATTGAGGCATTTGATAAGCTGAAGGTTGCCTTGACCCAAGCTCCCATTGTATGAGGGCCTGATTGGAGTAGGCCGTTCGAGATCATGTATGACGCATCTAACTATGCGGTAGGAGCAGCGCTGGCTCAGCACGAAGGTAAGGACCCTTATATTATTGCTTATGCCTCTAAGACTTTAGACGACGCTCAGTCTACATATACTACCCCTGAAAAAGAGCTATTAGCTATTGGTTTTGCTCTTGATAAATTCAGAGCTTATTTACTTAGAACTAAGGTGGTAGTATATTCAGACCATGCAGCCTTAAAATATATGTTAGCTAAGAAAGAGTCTAAACCAAGGTTAATCCGTTGGATACTACTGTTGCAAGAATTTGATTTAGAAATCAAAGATAGGAGTGGTTCCCAGAATTTAGTGGTGGGCCTTGAGTCGCTTGGAACATATTAAAAATGACTCTACTCTTATCAATGATGCTTTTCCACTTGATAGCTTGCAAGCAGTATCTGAGATGGTTCCTTGGTATGCACCAGTAGCTAATTATTTGGTTAGTCGTACCTTCCTTCCTAATTTTACTAGGCATCAAAGGGACAAGCTGAAAAGTGAGTCCAAGTATTATATATGGGATAACCCATATTTGTGGAGATGTGGTGCTGACCAAATAATTAGAAGGTGTGTACCACAATCAAAATTCCAGTCAATTTTAGAGGCCTGACATTCTTTTGAGAGTGGTGGACATTTTAGACCTCAGAGAACTGCTAGAAAAATCTTAGACTGTAGATTCTGGTGGCCCACACTTTTTAAAGATGCTAGCATATATTGTGACTCTTGCCTCCAATGCAAAAGGTTTGGGAATATATCCAAGAGGGATGAGATGCCCCAACAACTTATGTTGTTCTGTGAAATTTTTTATGTTTGGGGTATTGACTTTATGGGTCCATTTCCAAATTCCAAAGGTTTCTTCTATATTTTGTTAGTTGTTGATTGTGTCTAAATGGGTGGAAGCAATTTTTACCCGTACTGATGATGCTAACGTTGTTGTATCTTTTGTTCGAAATAATATTATATGTCGCTTTGGATCACCACGAGCAACCGTGAGTGATCAAAGCACTCATTTTTGTAACAGGAGATTGACAGGTCTATTGAAGAAGCATGGCATCATTCACAAGGTGGCGACAGCTTACCACCCCCAGACCAATGGACAAGCCGAGGTGTCGAATAGGGAGATCAAGCGCATATTAGAGAAGATTGTGAAGCCTCACATGAAAGACTGGAGTGCTCGACTGGCAGATGCGCTTTGGGCTTATCGGACTGCATATAAGACACCCATCAAAATGAGTCCATTCCACCTCGTCTACGGAAAGGCTTGTCACCTTCCAGTGGAGGTGGAACACAAGGCATACTGGGTGGTGAAGGAATGCAAATTTGGATTGGGAGGAGCCAGCAATGAAAGGAAGCTCCAACTACAGGAATTAGGGTGCCTTCGACTGGAAGCGTATGAGAACTCACGGGTCTACAAGGAAAAGGTGAAGGCGGTGCATGACAGGAATATCAAGAGGAGAGAGTTTAGAGCTGGGGATTTGGTCCTCCTCTATAACTCAAGGATGAGACTCATGCCAGGAAAGCTAAGATCAAGGTGGGAAGGACCCTATAGGGTGGAGAAGGCTGAGCCTTATGGAGTCTTCCACCTGAGCCATCCGTCAAGCCCCACCTTCTTCAAGGTAAAAAGCCACCGCTTGAAGCTATATCATGGTGAGAAGATGAAGAGTAACAAGGAGTGTGAGATCTTCCACTTGAAGGATCCAGCACAAGAAGAGGACTAAGTTCATGGACCGTCCAACTTAAGGACGTTAAACAAAAGTGCTAGGTGGGAGTCAACCCACCATGGTATGATCTTTCCTTTTTATTATTTTCATCTCATTCATACTAGTGTTATTTCTCAGTTATGCATATTTACATCTGCTTTAAACAAAAAAGGGGCACCCACGCCTGAGCGTCATTGAGTGATTTAACCGAGAGTTGTGCTAGCTCACGCTGAAACTGTGCAGGTACGATGCCTCACGCACAAGCTAACTCACGCGTACACGTGGGCGATGCGTACGGGTTGGGTGAAAATTGGCGTCATTGAGTGATTTAACCGAGAGTTGTGCTATCTTGGCACTGGAATTATGTGTCTAGCACGAACAGTGGTCACGCGTACGCGTGACCGACACTTATGCGTCGCCTGTTACTTTGATAATCCATGCGTAAGCATCCATGACGCGTACGCGTGGATGTGTAAATCGGCATAAATGGGTATTTTGAACGGAGAGTTTTGTGGGAGTGAGGATGGATTCGCGCGTTTTGCACGGATCCTGGTCACGTGCACGCGTGATAAAGACTTGTGCGTCCCTCACAACTAAGCTCACCCACGCGTACGCATGGGCGACGCGTGTGCGTCGTATGCGCCGCGTCACTTACTCAGCACGCTGACCTGTTCTGCGTTTCTTAAACCTCTTTTCTTTTCTTTTCTTTTCAAATCCTAATTCTTTCTTCTTCTCCTTCTTACTTCCTTCTTCATTCTTCTTCATTCTTCTTCTTCTCTCCTTCTTAACGTCTTCTTCCTCCATTCTTCTTACTCTTCTCTCACTCTCACTCTCAATTACTTCCCTATTTTCATCTTCTTCTTCTTCTTAAGGTTCTTTTTTTTTCCATCTTCTACTTTCTATTTTTGCATTCTTATGTTGGTATTAGAGATTTATTTGGGTGACTCTTTTGCCATATATTTGTTTGTGGATATTAGGAGGATTGATTTGACAATTGACATTTTGTGCTAGGTCTCATACATGCTTGGATTGATTACTTTATTTTTAACTTTTAACTTGCATACCAAGTGTTTGTGAAAAAGCTCTTATGGCATTGTGATTTCTCTTCTATTTTATTCTTATACTTTAATGCCTCTCTTTTCCATAAAACCTTGCAATCCATTATGTATTGAGTATATTAGTCATTAATTGTAAACATAAAAGTGTTCATTATCTTGTTACATTTGATAATAATTTTGCTATTGATGCTTGAACTATGCTTCTCATGCTTTTACTTGCATGCTTTTAACCCTCTTGCATCCAGCTGTTATGATATTCCTTCATGATGCTACTTGATGTCTTACTTGCATGTTGTCGCGACCATGTATTTAAGATACTATCTTCACCTTTGGCATTGATTATCACTTGGATCTTTCTCCTCCCGATTTTAGCTATTTAAACTTGATATCCGTTTTCTTTCTTCCTTTTTCAAGATGGCCACCAAAAAGGGAAAAGAGAAAGTTTCTAACAAGACACCGGCAAAAAGAGGAACTAAAAGAGCACCGGCTCAGGAGCAACCCTCCACAACAGTCAAACCATCTAGTAAGAGGGTGAAGAGGATCATCCGAGTGGACGAGGCAGAGAAAGCATTTCCTACACGAGATTCTGCATGTGTCACCAACCGCTACTGTGAGCAGATGTTCCTTCTTCTGGCAGAATGGAACTACAATAATGAACATCTTCTCATGCTTCTGACACATTTTGTTGCCTTTGTAGAGCCCCGCATCAACAGGAGGCAGTGGGGATTCTTAAGAAGGCAGCTGCGAGATGCCAACTTATCATGGGTAGTTGAGTTCTACTCCAACTTTCACTTGCCGATCCTGCAGTCTATCTATGTTCATCAAAAGCAAGTCCCTGTCTCCAAGGGGGCCATTCAGGGAGTATTGGATCTTCCACCTAGCCTAGAGGGATTGGACGCCTATCAAGAGGCCTCTCTCAAGCGTCAGACATACCAGT
Source organism: Arachis duranensis (assembly GCF_000817695.3). Lineage (NCBI taxonomy): Eukaryota > Viridiplantae > Streptophyta > Magnoliopsida > Fabales > Fabaceae > Arachis > Arachis duranensis. The sequence continues at coordinate 60,785,676 of NC_029772.3, read as the reverse complement.
TTGACTGGAACAGCGTCCATGAAGTCATAGCGGTAGTAAATGGATCTATGGACAACATCGGACTCAACCTAAGAGCATCTCAGCTCCAGTACTTACCTTGGAGGCTCGCGTGTGGGCCCAGATTATGTCCCACCACCTCTTTTCGAGCACTCACGAGTCCACCTTCACTGCAGACATGGTTGTTCTCATCTGGTGCATTCTTACAGAGTGATGAGTGAGTTCTTGTGTCGGTATAGAATTTTCACAATTAAATTCTTGTTGCAATCCTCCCAATCAAAAATTTGGTTGTCACAAGTAACAAACCCCAAATAAGAATTAACCGAAATATTTAAACTCCGGGTCGTCTCACAGGGAATTGTAATGAAGTGCTCAATTATTGGCTATGAAGATGCAAGGGGGTTTAATTTTATATTTTTCAAGAAAGTAAATAGCAAGAAAAGTAAATGAACAATTAACTAATAAAAGAAAGGAAAATAACTCTTGGCTAGACATAGGTAATTGAGATCATCATCCTGGTCTACAAATCATATATTGACAATTATGAAGAACCAAGCTCATTAAGTCTACCTCCAAGAGCTTTAAGTACGTAATATCTACTCCTAAACTTGAGGTACGTCAAATGGCTTGATCAACATCAACCCATAAGTCCCAACCTGTCTACTAATTAGATTAGTAGTGGGTTAGTCTCAATGGGTATCTAATTGATCATCAAGGGTTCATAAATCACCAATTTATTGAGACCCAATGACTCAAGGTCACTCAATTCCCTTATCCTAGGCCAAGAGTAAAGGAAACTACTAAAAAACTAGTGTAAACATTTTATCAAATACCTAGAGTGCAATGAAAGTAAACATTACAAATTGCAAGTATCAATAGAATCCATAACTAACATCAACAAGAAATCAACAATAACAATGGCGATAAACATCAAAGAGACATGGAAACATGAAATTGCATTATAGGAAAAGTAAATCCGACAAGGGTTCATGAACATAAAAGGGAGTAAAATAAGGACATTAACAAGAGAAATTAAGAAGATTGAGATAATAGAGCAATAAAATGTAAAAAGAATTGAACTAAAAACAAGAATTAAAAGATGAATTTGAGAGAAATAAACCTAAACTACCCTAAATTCTTGAGAGAATAGAGAGCTTCTCTCTCTAGAATTCTATCCTAAAACATGATGAAAACTAAACTATTACTACTTGGTTCATTCCCCCCTCAAACCCTGGATTCAATAGCATCAGAAATGAGTTGGATTGGGCCCAAAATGAGCTAGAAATCACTGGCCACGAGTTGCTTAAAGTGGACCCACGCTGATCCATCAATGCGTCCACGTCATGTGCGTATAAACGTCCCTAAACACCAGGAAACTATGATAAATTTTATATCATTTTAAAGCCCCAAATGTTAGCTTTCCAACGCAACTAAAACCGCCTCATTTGGACCTCTGTAGCCCCAAATGGTTGATTGAGTGCGAAGAGGTCAAGATTGACAGCTTTGCAATTCCTTTATTTCTTCATGAGTTCTCCCACTTTGCATGCTTTTTCCTTCATTCCTTCAATCTAATCTTTGCCTCTTAAACCTGAAATCACTTAACAAACATATAAAGGCATTGAATGGAATTAAAGTGAATTAGATTTAGCTATTTTAGGGCCTAAAAAGCATGTTTTCACACTTAAGCACAAATTTAGGGAGAATTACAAAACCATGCTATTTCATTGAATAAATGTGAGAAAAGTTAATAAAACCTCCAAAATTAAGCACAAGATAAACCACAAAATCGGGGTTTATCACAGAGAAACCCCTCAACTTACCAAGACACATCCGGCAGGCCATGGGACACGTGCAAATTGCGGGCAACCTACCCTTTCCCGCACTGGTTTCGGATCTAGTCTCTACAGCAGGGGTCACCTATAGGGCTGGGGATACCAAGGTAATGATCCCAAGGGTTGATCAGTATGTCCCGAATGGGAAGTATATCTGACTCTAGTACCTTCTGCTAGCCAGCCTACGGGTCCGTCTTTAGACACCCCTCTCACTTCTGCTCCACCATCACCTCCACCTCCTACTCCATCCACTACTCAAATGTTCCTTCAGATCCTTTAGAGGTTAGACCGCCAGGACCGGCAGATGGAGCAAATAGAGAGCCGTAACAAGCACCGATACACTTATCTGAAGGAGCTCATTGCTGGTACGCACCCACCTCCAGAAGAGAAGGACACCCTGGACTCCCCCTCACCTAGTAGCATGGGGAGCCATGACGATGCAACCAGTGGAGGCGACGCTCTCAACCCCACCTTGCTCCTTACTGATGGCACGGAGGACCGTAACAAGCCTTAAGTGTGGGGAGGTCAGTACCTGACTTCCAGAGGTAATCTCTCTCTCTTAACACCAATATGTTATTTTTCTTTTGTTAGATAGGTTAGATTGCATGATAATAATTGCTTGCATGTATGTTATGCTTGGTTAAAATAATGAGTTTCTTTTCAAGACCTTATTTTATAGCATTTTACTAATTCAAATTAAAATTTGTGTTAAACTTGTTTGAAGATTGTAATTTGGAACATAGTTTGGAGCTAAGAACACACAACCCGAGAGATTTTGAGCTGAATTATATGATTACATTATTTAACCATAATCTTTCTTCTTGTGTTTTCTTCTCTATGATTGCAATCTTTACTTTGCTGCATTCTATATGTCCATTGTTTAGTGTATATTCATGCATCCATGTGATTGAGGCCATCATTTGATATTAGCTCACTTATCCCAAATAGCCTACTATATCATTCACCTTTGTTTGCCACTTTGAGCCTTTTTAACCCCCATTTGTTCTTTACAATACCACATCACTAGCCTTGAGAGGAAAAACAATTAATTACCCTATTTGAATCTTTGGTTAGCTTAAGATAGAGATTTTGTGTCAACTAAGTGTGGGAAAATGTGGGAACTATGGTTGATGAGAATGTATTTTTGCTCTTATTGACAAATATTGGGAATTTGGATGCTCACTTGTGTAGGAAATTAGAGAAACCATATGCGTTGATATATTATGCTTTCAATTGAAAAAAAAGAGAGAAAAGAAATAAAAGGCTAGGGGACAAAATTACCCCAATGTTAAATTCAATAAAAAGATCAATGCATATGTGATGGAATTAAAATTGATACATGAGTGTGTGAAATTTTGCAAAAACGAGAATGTGGGTAGCTAAGCATGATTTGAGAATTATATAGAGTGTGTGTATGTGTTAGGTGAGAACTTAGGTTAGTCAAAGATTCAAATCATAGCTCACTTGGCTATACATATATCCTCACCCTTACCTTAGCCCCATTACAACCTTGAAAAGCCCTCATGATGTTTGCATTTGTACACTAAATATTTGTTGATTGGTTAGATGAAGAACAAAGTTTTAGAAAGCATGACTAGAGGAGATTAGAGTGGATTATCCCTAGACACTTGAGCGATTAGAGTGCATATACACTTCCAGAAAAGGTTCAATGCTCAACTCTATGTTCTCGGCTTTCATGAGCTCTCTTCTTACAAGTTTACTTGTATCTTATTGTGTGATTTGACTTAGTGGAATCTATTTATGTTTGTCTTTGAGATTTTGTTTACTCTTAACCAAGTAGGTAGAAACATTTTAGCATGTAGTTGCATTCACATAGATAGGTTGTATTATATAAGTCTCACATTTCCTCCTTTACTCTTTTGGTTTCCTTGAGCTTAGCATGATGACATGCTAGTGTTTAAGTGTAGAGAGATTGCTAAATAGAGTGGATTTTATCAATCTTTTATAAACTTATTCATATGAAAAGTATGGTTTTACATTTCCTTCCCAAATGGATGCTATGATTGAAAACATGCTTATTTGGCCCAAAAATTGTTATTTTTAATCCTCTCTTATTTCCATTTGATGTCGTGATATGTGTGTTAAGTGTTTTCAGGGATTACAGGGCAGGAATGGCTTAAAGGATGGAAGAGAAGCATGTAAAAGAGGAAGGAACACAAGGAATTAAAGATTTCATGGGCGAGTAGCGATGAGCACATGTGAAGCACACGTATGCGCGGTTAGGAGAAAAAGCAGCGATGCACACGTGTGAAGAACGCGTACGCGTGACTAGTATAATGCGCATAGATGTGTACGCATGACAAGCCGTCACGTGCTGCAGATATGAGAATCCGCTGGGGGCGATTTTTGGGCCCCTTTTTCACCTAGTTTCAGGCCCGAAAGTCCAGATTAGAGGCAGGGGTGTGGCTAAGACTTGGGACACTTTTCATTCCACTTAGTTTTTAGTTTTTAGTTTAGTTTTTAGAGAATTCTAGAGAAAACACTTGCTCTCATAGGGTTCTTAGCCTTCCATAATTTTTCTTAGTTTTGCTTGAATTAGATCTTGAGAGAGATTTGCTACTATCTTCGGTAGAAGTCTTCGTCATTATAGTTTGCCTTTCTTACTTTACTCTTGTGCTTTTCCATTCAATTGCTTGGATTCATGTTATGATTTTCTTAATTTTACGTTTATTAATATAATGAACCAATTTCAGTTTTAATTCTATTACTTGTTGAATTCCTTTCAATTACTTATCATCTCTAATTTTAGTTTTATTAATTTTAATTTTAATTACCATGTCCTTTCTCTACTCCCTTCATATGTTTGTGGAAATAGCATTCATATCAATGGAGTAGAGCTCCCAACTTGACTTAATCCTTGAGTTGGAATATTCAAGTGTTAATAGGTAATTGGAAATTGCTGCCAATTGGATTATCACTAACTCTAATCCTTCCTTCGGAAGCGATTAGGACTTGTGAATCGAAGTTGGTTACCTACTTGACTTTTCTTTATTAATTAAAGGATAACCAAATAGAAGCAACAACCATTTCTCTATTATACTTGGGAAAACCAATAAGGATAGAAATTCCTATTAATTTTCTCTTAGTCAAGGCTTCTTATTTTAAATACACAACACATCTTGTTATCATTCACTGCTTTAATTTTCAGTTATTTATTTTTCTAATTTTAACATAAAAAATTTCTCAAAAAAATTCCTGATTAATAATTCGCACCTTGTTTCAACTCGTTGGGAAACGACCTGGGAATTCTACTCCCAGTATTTTGTTCTTAAATTATGACATCTTTTAAATTGATAAGTGAAACTTTCGCCGGTTGAGGACTGTACTAACAACGCTATTTTTTATTATAAATTCCTTGAGAGATAATCTGAGGTTTAATACTTCGATTAATTTTATTGGGTTTGTTTAAGTGACAAACATATTAAATTTGATTGAGCTTCTATTGTCGGTTTAGAACTATACTTGCAAGGTGATTATTTTTGTGAAAATCTTTACCGACGATTTTTCTCCCATCAAGGGAACATCGACAGGGTAGAACTCTGGTGGACGAGAGGCCTTGACAACTTTTTGGGTTGACAATATTGGTAGTAGAATGCTTCGTGGAGGATACATCACGCTATTCGAATTTTGGGGACAAAATCCCTAATTAGGAGGGGAGGAAGTAAGAACCGGAGTTTTCGCGTAAAACCGCTTTAATAAAATAATAACTATAATTGCCCAAAATAGGTTCAAATATATAAAACTGTTCTTTTTAAAATATGAAGGTGAAATTTGATTTCAATGAATTTTTCTGAGCTGGAAAATATATCTTTTGTGAAAGATTTTTGTAAAAATGTGTATTGGTGCTTAAGCTGGCAGTACCGGCTCTAATCTATCTGATACCATGTTTTGGGAAAAATAAGATTTTAAAAATTTAATTTATTGTTTTGAAAATATAAAATAATTTAGAATAGAAAACCGGGCGCTAATCTTAAAGGTTTTGGCCCAAAATGGGTCAAACGGGCTAAAAACGCTAATGGGTCGGACCAGACCCAAACCGGGCCCGAGGTCCAACATATATATACTCTATTAATGAGCTTTAAGCTCATTTTGATTGGAAGAGAGAGAGAGAGAGAGAGAGAGAGAGCTCGGATTGATGAGAGTGAGGGGTGAAATCCCATTGTCACTATTCATCGTCATCTTCCGGAGCCATAACTTGAGCTACAAAGCTCTGATTGATGAGTCGTTTTGCGACCACACGAAGTTCTTGCCAAGCCCGTCATTTCTAGCTAGGCTTTATTGACAAGAAGTCGAAACTCAAGCTCCAGTTTCCTGCCATAACTTTTGTGCATTTTTTGTTATAGTTTTTGAATAGATTTTGTGATTTTGTTTGTTTAGGGGTTGATAGAGGACGGGGACGATGGTTTGAAATTTAGCAAAATAATTTCTTTATCGATAGAATAGTCCAAACTGATAAGTAACCCTCCCAATCAAAGTTGAAATCAAATAAAAATAACCGAGAGTAATTAAACCTTGGGTCGTCTTCCCTAGGAACTAGTGACAATAAGAGCACAATTTTGGTTGTGAGAATCAAGGGATTATCAATGATTGAAGCAAACAATTAAAGGAATTAAAGAACACTCAAAATTGTAATTAACAAACTTATAAAGGAATAAAAGAACTTTCTATGAAATATGGACAAGTAATGCTTTAGAATGATGGAAATGTGGTTCAAAACATAAGTGGAACCTTGACTTGGGATGAGTTATGGAATCCATTCCTTGTCAAAATCACAACTATGATAATTATAATAAATTAATCTCACCTATTCAACCCTTAACATCGAAGAGTAAGTCAAGTGAGAATAATTTTTCTTAATCCATAAATCCTAGCTAACTTACTATTAATTACCTTAGTAAAAAGCTAGCGTTAGTGGAAACAAGGACAACTAACAACCCAAGAATGATCACTAAATGACTGACATTATGACTCTAGTATTCTATAAATTCATATCCCCAAGTCAAGGAGTGAAAATCTACTCCATAATCAAAATCGGCATTTCATAAAAAACATGGTAGGCATATTCATAGAACATGAAAAAATTGGAAAACTACTCAAAACTATGAACAACCAATGAACAAAATCAACAATGGCAACTCAATAAACATATAAAAATCACTAAACATCAAATTCATTAACTAAAGCACAAAATTACAAAAGCATATATGTATTGATAAAGAAAATTAAAATATGAGAAAGTGTAGAACAAGTAGTGTAATAAAGAGAAAATTAAGAAATACCTACAATGAAAATATCTAAAATCCAAGATTAAAATTGGAAAATAAAAACTTGTAGAATAAACCCTAATTACATCATAAAGAAAATTGAGAGAAAACCTAAACTACACTACCATAAACTACCCTAAAAACTATCTAGGTGTGTTGTGTAGTGTATGGTATATTGTGTGGTTGCTAGCCCCTCCTTATATGTTTCAGCACCTTCAGAAATGGATTCTCAAAACCGCGAGCCACGTGATTTTTTAATGAAGTCATGTGTTGGTACCTGTGCGCCTATGCACACTTGCTGATTCTCATCTTGTGCGTACGCACACTTGCCGATTCCCATCTTGTGCGTATGCACAGAGAGTTGTGCGTATGCACACATGGTTGTATGCTTCTCCTTTGTTTTCTTCATGTTCTTTCCCAATTGCATGCTTTTCTTCCACTCTTATGAAGCCATTCCTACCTGTTATACCTGAAATCACTCATCAAAAGCATCAAGGCATTAAATGGAATGAAAGTGGAATAAAATTGATTAAATTAAGCACAAAATAGCATGTTTTCACAATTAGACATAATTTAGAGAGAAAACACAAAAGTATGCTATTTAGATGAATAAATGTTGGTCTATATGATGAAATCAGCTCAATTCAATCCAAAATTTATCGTCAAATATGGATTCATCAATTCTTCCAGACTTAAACAATAGCGTGTCCTCATGCTAATCACAATCAAAGGAGAAGGGTAAAAAGACAAGCAACTTATTCAATGCATTTATCTACATGCATGCAACTATCCTAAATATCACCTACTCATATCTATACTAAAGTCTCTACTAAATTTGGCAAAAACAAACAATGAAATCCCAATTAATCCAAAGTAGAAATTTAGGGCTAAGGCAAGGAAATAATGCAATATGATCAATGTCCAAATATTTGATTTGAAGTTTTCAAAAATTAATTTGGCAACTTGCAAGAAGACACGGGATAAGGGAAGGAATTATAGAATTGAGCGATCGAACCCATCACCGGATGTGTATACACTCTAGTTGCTCAATGCTTAGGGCTTCATCACTCAATTCTCATTTAATCATGTTTTCTAGGATTTGCTAGTCATCTAACAATCAACAAATACTTGATCTATGAATGTAATATTATGAGGTCTTTGGAGGGTTGTAATGGGGTTATGGTAAGGGTAGGATTTATGTAGTTAAGTGGACTAGTAAATTGAACCTTTGATTAGTTCAAGTATCCCACTTAATCCTATATCAACCTATCTACATAAAAGAGAGCAACCTAACTTCCGATTTTTCTCCTATCTCACATTCACTCATGCATCTTCTTTCTAATTCCCATATATATGCATTCTTTATCTAGCATTTTTTTTATCATTTTTTCTTTTCTTTCTTTTTCTTTTTTTTCTCATTTTTTTTTCAAAATTATGTACACCATAATTTTTATTTTATCACCAAAAAGAGATGCATATGTTTTGAGTAATAAATGCATGAGTGTTTACTCATTTTTTCCCAATTTTTCTCAATGAATACCCAAAATAAACTTATTACCAATGTTTCTCTGAAAATCTGCCCCACACTTGAGTAATACACACTCCTCAACCTAAGCTAATCAAAGATACAATTCGTCGACATTAATGATTTTTCACTTTAGGGAGAATGATGTGCTTAAAATTAGAACAAAAGGGGATTAAAAGGCTCAGAAATAGGTTACAAAGGTAAATGTAATGGTTGGCTATATGAGTTAAAGTGAGTTCAATTTCAAAAATAGACTCAATCATACTAAATGCATTTAAAATATCAAATACATGACATAAAGATTCAAGCAAATATAAGATCACAATCATGAAGGAGTATAGCACACAAGAACAAAACTTGTGGTTAAAAATGTGCAGCCACACAATTAAAGCTCAAATCTCACTTTGTGTTTTGTTCTAGCTCTTTTCTATGTTCCATAAAAAATAGTTCAAGCAAGTTAAAAAACAAGTTTTCAAATCCAATTAATGGAGTGCTCTAAAAGAGATTTCTTGAAAATTTCCTTGTTGTTTCTACCAACTTATTTCTTATACTAGGCAACTTGCAAATATATACTAGAATAAAACTAGGAACAAACTAGGACACACACACACACACACACATGTAGATACATATAAGCAAAATGAATAAGGTACGGTACAAAAATTAAAAATATCAACAAATATCCAGAAAAAAAACATCATAACTTAAAACAAGAAATAGTGCAAAGTGTTCGAAAAGAGAGTTTTATGCCCCCAAATTTGCAGATCCTCCCCCACACTTAATCGTTGCACGGTTCTTCGTGCATGCACAAAATCCAGGAGATGAAGATCTAAGAGGTTCCACCTTCAGCTGGTGGTCACTGGGGCTCGTACTGTTGTATAAAACAAATAAACAGGAATTGAGGAAGAGTCATAAAAGTGTGGTATGATGAAAGACAATGTGTGTATTCGAAATATGCCCACGTTTTAGAACACACACATTGGCCAGGTACAACGGTAACCACACAATCAAAAGAAATAGCATGTGTTCCTCAATTAAGTAGCCTAGGTTGCAAGTAAAGAATAAGAAAGAGTTAAAGAACAAACAAACCTAGGTAACCACAATTAAAGTGAATTGAATTTCGAGATATTGGATATTGAAATAGTGCAAGTGAAAGCGCAAAATTGATATAGAAGCACAATAAACAATAACCAATCAAATAATGAAAAGAAAAAATCCTTGTTCATCCTGAAGCATAATGAAATAGTCACATGGTAAAGGTACTTATTACAAAAAGTGACAAGCTTGATAAGAATTAATTTGAATCACTCAAACAAATGCAAAGCATTTAAAACAAACAAGTACCTTGTAATGTGATTACGTTGATTTGAAAACCATGATGAACAAAGAACCCAATTCAGTTCACTAAATTCAATGCACTTACTAAGAAATTTACCTAGGGTGCAATAAAATATGAATATTAAAACCCACTAGGTACTAGTAAATTAAGGCAAAGTATAAGTGCATTGATGAAATTCAATTTCATATAACATTAACGATGATATAACGTGCACAATACATGATTAAGTTGCCAAACAAGGATATAGTTTAACACATATGGTAGCTACAACATATGAATCAAACTCAAAGTTCATTCAGGCAATTAAACAAAGACTTAATGCTCAGTGCACATATTGATGCAATTGCATATTTGATATATTAGCTAGTTAGTTTAGTTGATTTTAGCTTAATTTCACTCATTTTCTCTAAATAAACAAGTCCTTTTATGAGTTTTGTTTCCATGCATGAGATATCAAGGAACATGTTAATTCTAGCCAAATTCATGCAAATGATTTAAGGAATGCATATATGAATGAGTATGAATGAATCTCATGAAATTTATTGCTTGAATTGGTAAGACTTTGAAGCTATTTCCCTTGTTGATGATAGGTGATGAAACAAGGAAGCATGGAAGCAAGAATGATGCAAGCTGGGCAAGAAGTTGGCGTTGCCAACTTGGGATCCACGTTGCCAACGCCACAACACAAGGCAAGCTTGGCCCTGGAGGCAACCAAGGAGCAAAGTTGGCGTTGCCAACTTGAAGATGGCGTTGCCAACGCCACACACAAGCTAACTTGGCCCTGGAGGAAGAGCTGGCGTTGCCAACTCTAGAACCAAGTTCCCAACGCCACACACAAGCCACAAGCAAGCAATCAGGCTGCCTTGTTTTGGTAAGTTGGCGTTGGCAACGCCCATCTAGCGTTGGCAACGTGAGTGGTGCGGCATTTGGGTGTTTGGAACTTGGTTGGCACGGCAGGGGGGCGTTTGGAACTTGGTTGGCACCAAGACTTGGTGCCTAGCCAAGTATTCTTGTGTGGCGTTGGCAACGTGCTCGAGGCTCCAAATTAGCTCTCTAAGATTGCTTGGGTGGACGTTGGCAACGCCAGCTTCAAGTTGGCAACGCCAACTTTGCTTCCTCCAGGGCCAAGTTCCTTGCTTGTGTCTTGTGTGTGGCGTTGGCAACGTGGTTTTCAAGTTGGCAACGCCAACTTTGCTTCCTCCAGGGCCAAGTTCCTTGCTTGTGTCTTGTGTGTGGCGTTGGCAACGTGGTTTTCAAGTTGGCAACGCCAACTTTGCTTCCTCCAGGGCCAAGTTCCTTGCTTGTGTCTTGTGTGTGGCGTTGGCAACGTGGTTTTCAAGTTGGCAACGCCAACTTTGCTTCCTCCAGGGCCAAGTTCCTTGCTTGTGTCTTGTGTGTGGCGTTGGCAACGTGGTTTTCAAGTTGGCAACGCCAACTTTGCTCCTTGGTTGCCTCCAGGGCCAAGCTTGCCTTGTGTTGTGGCGTTGGCAACGTGGATCCCAAGTTGGCAACGCCAACTTCTTGCCCAGCTTGCATCATTCTTGCTTCCATGCTTCCTTGTTTCATCACCTATCATCAACAAGGGAAATAGCTTCAAAGTCTTACCAATTCAAGCAATAAATTTCATGAGATTCATTCATACTCATTCATATATGCATTCCTTAAATCATTTGCATGAATTTGGCTAGAATTAACATGTTCCTTGATATCTCATGCATGGAAACAAAACTCATAAAAGGACTTGTTTATTTAGAGAAAATGAGTGAAATTAAGCTAAAATCAACTAAACTAACTAGCTAATATATCAAATATGCAATTGCATCACATATTCATCAACTTCTAAGACAATTTCAATCAATATTCAGCCCAATTAATCATCAAAGAAACACTTGCAACTTTTTTAATTAACAAATAACTAAACCAAACCTAATACAATTACAAAAATCAAAATGAGATGCAATTGAAACTAACTAGAATAAGCAGAAAATAGAGCAAAAGAAAGAAAAGAGAGAGATGGGGGAGGGTGGAAGTGCGTCAGTGCTTGATTTAAGGTGTAACCAAAATTTTGCCCAAAACAGCACTTGTGCGTACGTCCACTGGGTGGAAAATAGGGGTATGCAGACGCACAAGGGTGTGCGAGCATTTTCAGCAAAAGGGGAGTTAAGAAGTGTGCATACACGCACAAGGGGGAGCATACGCACAGAAGACTTTATTTATTTTTTCTTTATAAAAAGGATCATGATGTGTGCGCACGCATGTGTGCGTACACACAAAAAGTAAAACGGCAAGGATGCACAGGCACACGGGCATGCGAGTGCTCCCAACAGAGGGAGTGCAATTAAGTTGGCGTACGCACAAGCGGGTGCGTACACATGGAGTGCGTGAAAAGGGGTTGCTGTGCATACGCACAAAGGTGTGTGTGTGGTCCTCGAATTTCCACACTTCGTACAACTGAACCAGCAAGTGCACTGGGTCGTTCAAGTAATACCTGAGCGAGTCAGGGTCGATCCCACGAGGATTGTTGGCTTGAATCAAGCAGTGGTTATCTTGTAGATCTTAGTCAGGCGGATAGAAGAGTTGTTGGATTTGTTTAAATGCATATAAGAGGATAAAGAGATCTAAACTAGGTTGACCTGTTTGTAATGATAAGAAGATGGTTAAGGTTTGGAGATGCTTTGTCCTTCTGGATTAACTCTGGTCTTTCTATCTTCTTCAATTGTGAATGATTTCTTCTATGGCAGGCTGTATGTGATTGACGCCGGTTGAGAGGCCGCCAGTGCTCCTCCAGATCTGAACTCCAGGGTTAGTGTGGATCCATTCTGATTGAGGGTGAAGCTCCTGCAGTTCATTCTCCCTAATGATCCTACTTAAGACGCCACAGACAAGGTGGGATCTTCCAGATTAGAGAATGCTATGCCTTTGGGTTCTAGCCTCTACCGCAGAGAGCCTAATCTCCCCATACCTCGGCTTAAATGGTGTCTCGAGAACTCCCCAACAAAGTCGTGGATTAGCCGTCTAAGAGATGTATGATCAAGCTAGTGGTTCATCATTGTCTGATGAAAGACGCACTTTGAACCCATGTAGAATGAGATAACCTTGTGCTAGTTCAACCCATTCATATTGATGAAGAACGAAAATACATCTTAGAGAATAAAAAATGAATTGAGAAAGAACAATAATACTTTTATTAGTTCATGAAACTCAGTAGAGCTCCTCCCCTCAACCTAGGAGGTTTAGTGACTCATGCTGATAAAAAAAATATGAAAAATGTGTAAGTGGGTAAGAGTCCGAAGATCCTTAACAATGGCGAACTCTTGTATATATATACTAACCTAATTACTAAGGATTACATAAGAAAGGGTAAAATAGTCTTTTAGTGCTAAAATCCACTTCCGGGGCCCACTTGGTGAGTGTTTAGGCTGAGTTTCAATGTTCTCCACGTACTTGTGCCTTTATGGGCGTTGAACGCCCCTTTGGCACCTCCTTGGGCGTTGAACGCTGGCCCTGTCACTCCCTTGGGTGCTGGGCGCCAGAATAGGGCTGGGAGCTGGCGTTGAACGCCAGTTTTGGGTCTTCAATTCCGAAGCAAAGAATGGACAATTATATATTGCAGGAAAGTTCTAGATGTTAGTTTTCCATAGCCGTTAAGAACGCTCCATTTAGACTTCTGTAGCTCCAGAAAATCTCTTTCGAGTGGAAGGAGGTCAGATCCTAACAGCATCTGTAGCACTTTCTCTGTCTTTGAATCAGACTTTTGCTCCAGCTCCTCAATTTCACCCAAAAAATACCTGAACTTGCATAAAAACACAAATTCATAGTAGAACCCAAAAATGTGAATTTTACACTAAAACCTATGAAAACTTAATAAAAATTAAACAAAACATACTAAAAACTATATGAAAATGATGTCAAAAAGCGCATAAGATATCCGCTCATCACAACACCAAACTTAAACTATTACTTGTCCCCATGAAACTAAAAACAAAATAGGATAAAAAGAAGATTAAGATACAATAAATTCCAGAGTTTCAATGAAGCTCGGTTTCAATTAGATGAGCGGGTGACGTGGCGGAAACTGCCAAGTTAAGAAATTGTTAATAGAAATACGTTGCAAGTACAGTCCTTAACCAGCCAAAAATCCGCTTATCAATTTAAAAAGGGTTGTCACAAAGATTAAAATTAAAATACTGGGAGTATGAATCCCAGGCCGTCTCCCAACGAGTTGCAGAGAGATGTGCTATTTTATCAATCAGGTGTTTTCAGAAATGGTTGAGTTGATAAACAGGAAATTAAAATAGAGAATTTAATTAATTCTAAATAAAAGCCTTGACTGGGAGTAGATTAGTTGGAACCCCTATTCTTGTTGAAGTACTCTCAAGATTAATTGATAATTGAAGGTTGCTCTGTTTAGTTACCCCTTACTAGGTAAGGGAGAGTCAAACACGTTGGAATGCTGTTTCTGTTCACAAGTCCCAATCCGCTCATTGAAAAGGATTAATGTCTGTGAATAGAGGGCATTCCAACAATGAACCCAATTATAATTATCCTTTCAAGCATCCCAACTCCAGGGTTCCTTTCAATCAACTCCCCATCAAGTTAGGGAACTACTCGCTCATTGTGAATGTAAAACTCATAACATACAAAAAGGAATTAAAGAAAGACATGATAAATAAAAGATGAAAAGGGATTAAATAAAAATATTATTCTATATTAATAACTTGTGAAAACAATCCAATGTCAACTCTAGAGAGAATAATGATATGGAAGAATAAGTAAAAAGTAAATAGCAAAGTATAATGACTAGTACCGGAGGTGGCCTCTTCTCAAAAGCTAAAAAGCAAAATCTTCCAAAAATCCTAATTATGAATGTCAAGTGATAAAAACCTAGGGGAGGAGCCAATTCAGATCTAAAACTAAAAATTTTGTGGAATGAATTATTCTCCTATGTTTCTGCATGTTCCCTGGCTCTAGTCTATGTTTCTGGGCCAAAACCTGGGTTAAAATCCAGCCCAGAAACTCTGCCATCGACTTCTGAAATTCTGCAGATCACGCACGCCACGCGGTCGTGTCATTCATGCGGACGCGTCATTCGGCGTTTTGCTTTCCCATGCGGGCGCGTCGTCCATGCCTCCGCGTCACTTATGCTTTTCCAACCCGCACGGTCGCGTGAGCTATGCGGCCGCATCACTTCTCACTGGTCATCTCTTTAATTTCTTGTATTCCTTCCATTTTTGCAAACTTCCTTTCCAATCTCCAATTCATTCATGCCCTATAAAGCCTGAAACACTTAACA
The DNA here is from genome assembly GCF_000817695.3 of Arachis duranensis. NCBI lineage: Eukaryota > Viridiplantae > Streptophyta > Magnoliopsida > Fabales > Fabaceae > Arachis > Arachis duranensis. The sequence continues at coordinate 60,770,405 of NC_029772.3, read as the reverse complement.
CACAGATCATGGCATCGAATGGGATAAAGGAGAATTAAAATACCTAATTAAAAGTCTCTAGGAAGTAAGTTTTCAATCATGTAGTAATTTTAGGAAGGAAATATAAATGCATGCTAATTATATGAATAAGTGGGTAAAGATCATGATAAAACCACACAATTAAACACATTATAAATCATAAAATAGTTTCTAATCTCTCCAGTGTATAGGGTAATCACTCTATCCTTCTCTAATCATGCTCCTTAAATTTTGTTCTTTTCCTAATCAATCAACAACATTTAATATACCAATGCAACATCATGAGGTCTTTTCAAGGTTGTAACGGGGCCAAGGTAAGGGTAAGGATACATATATGGTTAAGTGAGCTTATAAATTGAATCTTTAATTAACTCAAACTCTAACATAACCTATATATTTTATATAACTATGGAGTTCGTACCTAGCTACCCATAATTCTCTTTCACATTCCATACTCATGTATCAACTGTTTATTTTAATTCTATCATACATGCATTGACCTTTGAATTCTTAACTCAATATTGGGGTAATTTTGTCCCCTTATTTATTTATTGAATATTTTTTTTAAACATAACTTATCAATGCACATGGATTTTTGATTTTCATAGTTTCACATGAGTATGTGTCCAAATTCCCATTATATTATCATGACATATCCCCTCATTATCTTTTGTTCCCACAATTTCCCATACTTAATTAGCACACACAATTCTATCTTAAGCTAACCAAAGATTCAAATTGGGGTATATAATTGTTTTTCCGCTTAAGGCTAGTAATGTGGTAAATTATTGAACAAATGGGATTTAAAGGCTCAAAGTGGCTAACAAAGGTAATTGAAAGGGTAGGCTTAATTTGGATAAGTGAACTAAATAATTAATGGCCTCAATCATATGCAGCATATAAATATATTAAACATTGGACATATAGTATGGATCAAAATATAGGTTACAATCATAGAGAAGTAAACACACAAGAATAAAACAAATATGGTTAAATAATGTAACCATGCATAAAGGCTCAATTCTCACAGGTTGTGTGTTCTTTAGCTTTAAAAATCATGCTCCAAATACAACTTCAAGCAAATTTAACATAAGAGTTTTAATTAAAATTAGTGAAATTTTGTTCCAAAGATAGAGTTTTAGAAGAAACTTATTGTCTTTTCAATCAAGTAAAACATGCATGCAACTAATCTATTGCTATGTAATTTATCCTATTCTACAAAAGAAAGAAAAACTAACTAAATATCCTAATTTATTGGTGTTTAGGGAAGGATGAGAAGGTGTTCGTTGTTTTAATTCTGAGCTACCAGAATAGGAAACATCTGCTCACAGTAGCGATTCGGGAATCGTGCAGTGTCCTATGCTGGGAAAGCTCTCTCCTTTTCATTAACCTTTATGATCCTTTTAATTCTTTTTGTTAAGGGCTTGACTGCAGTTGAAGAAGGTTCTGCCACTAATGCTCTTTTTGTTCCTTTCCTTGCTGTGGGTTTGGGAGTAGCTTTCTCTTTGCCTTTCTTAGTGGCCATTCTGAAAAAGAGAAGAGAAAGTAGATTAAATTTAAAGAGATAAAGCAAGGAAGAGGGTTGAGTGAGTGATAGTCAATGCACGGTAAAGATGAATGAAGGGAACACATGGTCATGACAACATGTGAAAAGTTCATCAAAGGGAATAAAATAAGTGCATTAGAGGGTAAGTAGATGCAAGATGTCTATTGGCATACCGGCAAAGGCATGAGTAGCATAGATCAAGCATCACTTCGTAACAAACTATCACGTTTGTATTGACAATTAAATTCACTTAATATAATAATAAAGGGAATTTGTGAAAAGCAGGCATTAAATAGTAGAATAGAATAATGTAGAAAAGTGCATGATGCCATATGGGCTTTTTCACAAACACATAGCATGCATGTTAGCTAAGGTATGGAAAGTATTAGATTAAACATGCAAGCAACCCTAAAAAAAATATATAATTGTCAAACAATATTTTTAACAATTCATAAGAAAATATGGATAGTGAAAGTAATAGGAAAAGAGAAGAAAAGAAAATAACATATAAAATTAAGAAGAATAATAGAAAAGTAAAGGGAGAAGAAGAAAAGAAAACCTTGTTAATGGAGGGGAGAGAGAGAGAGAGGGAGAGAGAGAGAGAGAGAAGGAAGAAGGAAGAAGAGAAAATAGGATTTGGAGAAAAGAAAGATAAGATAGTTGGCAAATCAGGGGCGCTGTGCGGCGCAGTTCACGCAGCCGCGGGGGGCACGCGGTCGCGCGACTTGCACTTATACTGATTGATGCGGTCGCGTTGGTCACGCGGTCGCGTGACCCGTTTGATGCTACTGGCGCGAGGGTAGCCTCGCACTTGCACAAATCTCTGTTCGAAATATTATTTTCGCCAAGTCTAGGGTCACGCGATCGCGTGGGTCATGCGATTGCGTGGGTGGTCATTAAAAGGCTATGACACGGACGCGTGAGCCATGCATCCGCATGGAAAGAATTGGGCGTTCAGCGCCAAGCCAGCACCACTCTAGCATAACTTTCGGTCGTGCACCCATTTTACGTCGAATTCAAGGGCATGCGGCCGCGTGAGTGATGCGGTCGCGTGGGAGGCCAATGTTCCCATTAGACGCGGACGCGTCGGTGATGCGGTCGCGTGGGGTGATTTGTGCCATTGGCACGCCTCTAGCCACGCTCCTGCGTGACTCTCTGTTCGTTTCTTAATCTTTCCAAACCACCTGCGACGCGAATGCGTCAATGATGCGGTCGTGTCGCGTAAATTTTTTTAATTTTTAATTATTTTTTTAAGCATGTAAATGCAGATGCACGAAATGTTCTAAGAAAGAGAAGAGTTATTGAATATGAAAATAAAAACAAAGAAAGGAATGATCATACCATGGTGGGTTGTCTCCCACCTAACACTTTGCTTTAACGTCCGTAAGTTGGATGCTCCACTAGCTCAGTCTTCGGCTATGTGGGGATCTTCCAAGAGGAAGATCTCAAGCTCCTTGTTTTTCTTCATCTTCTCGCCATGGTACAGCTAATCGATGTCCATTAACCTTGATAAGTTCGGAGCTAGAAGGGTGACTTAGGTGATAAACTCCATACGGTTTGGCTTTCTCTACTCTGTATGGACCTTCCCATCTTGATCTCAACTTGCCTGGCATGAGCCTCAGTCGAGATTTGTAAAGGAGGACTAAATCTCCAGGTTGGAATTCTTTGCTTTTGATGTGCTGATCATGTATAGCCTTCATCTTCTCCTTGTATAGTCTTGAGTTCTCATAAGCTTCTAGGCGAAGGCTTTCCAGTTCTTGCAGTTGTAATTTCCATTCAGCTCTGGCTTTCTCAATTCCCATGTTGCACTCCTTTACTGCCCAAAAAGCTTTGTGCTCTACTTCAACTGGAAGATGACAAGCTTTTCCATAAACTAAGCGAAAAGGGCTCATCCCAATGGGTGTCTTGTACGCTGTTCTGTATGCCTAGAGTGCATCTTGTAGCCTGGTGCTCCAGTATCTTCTATGAGGTTTGACTATCTTCTGCAAAATACGCTTTATCTCTCTGTTTGACACCTCGGCTTGCCCATTAGTCTGAGGATAGTTGGCAGTTACAACTTTATGAATAATCTCATGCTTCTTCAGTAAACCTGTTAGTCTCCTATTACAGAAATGGGTGCCCTGATCGCTCACGATTGCTCGTGGTGATCCAAAGCGACAAATAATGTGGTTTCTCATAAAGGAAACAACAGTGTTAGCATCATCGGTACGGATAGGAATGGCTTCCCCCATTTGGAAACATAATCTACAGCAAAGAGTATATAGAGGTGGCCATTAGAATTTGGAAATAGACCCATGAAGTCAATGCCCCAAACATCAAAAATTTCACAGAAAAGCATAATTTGTTGAGGCATTTCATCCCTCTGGGATATATTACCAAATTTTTGGCATGGGAAACAAGATTTACAAAATTCAGCAGCATCTTTAAAAAGAGTAGGCCACCAGAATCCACAGTCTAAGATTTTTCTAGTTGTTCTTTGAGGGCCAAAATGTCCTCCACTCTCAGATGAGTGACAGGCCTCTAAAATGGACTGGAATTCTGATTGAGGCACACATCTTCTAATTACCTGGTCAGCGCCACATCTCCATGAATATGGGTCATCCCATATATAATATTTAGACTCGCTTTTCAGCTTGTCTCTTTGATGCTTAGTAAAGTTTGGAGGAAAAGTGCAGCTAACTAGATAATTAGCTACAGGTGCATACCAAGGGATTACCTCAGATACTGCTTGTAGGTTATCAAATGGAAAATTATCAACTATAGGAGTGGAGTCATCTTTAATGTGCTCAAGGCGACTCAAGTGGTCTGCCACGAGATTCTGGTTACCACTCCTATCTTTTATTTCTAAATTAAATTCTTGTAGTAGCAGTATCCAACGTATATAAGTCTTGGTTTGGATTCTTTTTTAGCTGATAAATACTTTAGAGCTGCGTAGTCTGAATACACTACTACTTTCGTACCAAGCAAATAGGCTCAGAATTTTATCCAGAGCAAAAACAATAGCAAGAAGCTCTTTTTTAGTAGTAGTGTAATTGGACTGAGTGGCGTCTAAAGTTTTAGACGCATAAGCAATAACAAAAGGATCATTACCTTCACGCTGAGCCAGCGCCGCTCCTGCTGCATAGTTGGAAGCATCGCACATAATTTCAAATGGCTAGCTCCAGTCCGATCCTCTCACAATTGGAGCTTGAGTCAGGATGATTTTCAGCTTATTAAACGCTTGTTTACAATCCTCACTGAACTCGAATTCAATATCCTTCTGTAGTAATCTAGATAGGGGAAGTGCTACCTTACTAAAGTCCTTGATGAATCTTTGGTAAAAACCTGCATGTCCAAGGAACGAACGGACTTCCCTCACAGAAGAGGGGTAAGGTAAACCAGAAATAACATCCACCTTTGCTGGATCTACAGAAATGCCAGTATTAGATACAACATGTCCCAGTACAATACCTTGTTTAACCATAAAATGACATTTTTTGAAATTCAATATAAGGTTTGTACTGACACATCTATCTAATACTCTAGATAGACTATCCAAGAAAAGGCTAAAAGAATCACCATAAACGTTGAAATCATCCATAAAAACTTCCATACAGTCCTCGATAAGATCAAAGAAAAGACTCATCATGCACCTTTAGAAAGTAGCTGGTGCATTGCACAAGCCAAAGGGCATTCTCTTGTAAGCATAGGTCCCAAAAAGACAGGTAAAAGTAGTCTTTTCTTGATCCTCAGGAGCTATACGAATCTGGAAATATCCTGTATAACCATCTAAAAAGCAATAATGTGATTTACCTAACAGGCGATCCAGCATTTAATCAATGAATGGAAGAGGATAGTGATCCTTACGAGTGGCTTGATTGAGGCGCCTGTAATCAATGCAGACCCTCTAGGCGTTCTGAACTCTGGTAGCTATGAGCTCTCCATGCTCATTCTTTACTGTAGTGACCTCAGACTTCTTCGGTACCACTTGTACTGGGCTCACCCATTCACTGTCTGAAATGGGGTAGATAATATCTGCCTCTAGTAGTCTGGTCACTTCCTTCTTGACAACCTCTAAGATAGTGGGGTTCAATCTTCTTTGGGGTTGACGAACAGGTCTTTCTCCTTCCTCTAAAAAGATTCTGTGCTCACAAACGTGAGGGTTGATAACTACTATGTCTGCTAAACTCCACCCAATTGCTTTCTTGTGCCTCCTTAGCACACTAACTAATTGCTCTTCCTGTTGAGAAGTGAGGTCCCATGCAATGATAACTAGAAACTTTTGCTTGTCTTCAAGGTAAGCATATTTGAGGTGTGGAGGGAGAGGTTTCAACTCTGACTTTTGTTCATGGCCAGGCTCTGAATTATCTGGAGTTGGTGGCAGTGATAGAGTACTTTTATTGTCCTCTGGGAATGTCCCCACACTTGGACCTTGTCCTATGTACTTCTCTTCAAACTCCTCTAGGTGAACTTTAGCTACGGTTTCATCTATGATGTCACACTGGAGGATAGAGTGATCTTCTGGAGGGTATTTCATAACTCCATTCAGATTGAAGCTTACTACTCGGCCGTCTATTTCAAAAGAGTATGTTCCTGAGAAAGCATCTAATTTGAACTTCGAGGTCTTCAAGAAAGGTCTTCCGAGTAGGATTGATGATGGCTTCTCTGAGTCATGTTGGGGCATCTCCAGGATGTAAAAATCAATGGGGAAAGTGAGACCTTTAATGCCCACTAATACATCTTCAGCAACTCCAGCCACTGTAATAATACTTTTATCTCCTAACACAAAACGAGCTGCCGACCTTTTTAAGGGAGGGAGCCTCAAAACATCATATACAGATAAGGGCATTATACTAACACATGCTCCTAAATCACACATGTAGTCAGAAAATATCACACCTCCAATGGTACAGTTAACCATGCATGGGCCTGGGTCACTACATTTTTCAGGTATATTTCCCATTAAAGCAGATATAGAACTTCCTAAAGGAATAGTTTCTAATTCATTAATTTTGTCTTTATATATGCACAAATCTTTTAGAAACTTTGAATATTTAGGTACCTGTTGAATGACATCAAAAAAGGGAACATTTACCTCAACCTTTTTGAATATTTCTACCATTTTGGGATCAGGTTCCAACTGCTTCTTAGGGTTCTTTGCGAGTTGTGGAAATGGAATAGGAATGGCATTTTCTGCAGTGTCTGCGCCCTTTGGTGCTTCTTCCTGTGACTTAGTGTCTTCTTCCTCAGCCATGTCCTGTATATCAGTTTCTTCCTCAACATCTTCTGATTCCACTACCTCTTCAGCTGAGGCATGTTCTGGTGGGTTTGACTCTTCTTGATTTCTCTCTTGCAATGTGGTTCCGGACCTTAGGGTGATGGCATTAATACCACCCTTTGGATTGGGTAATGGTTGAGAGGGGAGTCCACTAGAGCTTGAGGACTGGTTGTTGGAGTTGGTCATTGATCCAATCTGTGAGACAAGGGCTTGCAAAGTAGAAGTGATGAGCGGATATTTTATACGCTTTTTGGGGTTAATTTCATGTAGATTTTAGTATGTTTTAATTAGTTTTTAATAGAATTTTATTAGTTTTTAAGCAAAAATCATATTTATGAATTTTACTATGAGTTTTTGTGTTTTTCTACGATTTTAGGTATTTTCTGGCTGAAATTGAGGGAGCTGAGCAAAAATCTGATTTAGGCTAAAAAAGGACTGCTGATGCTGTTGGATTCTGACCTCCCTGCACTCGGAATAGATTTTTTGGAGCTATAGAAGTCCAATTGGCGCGCTCTGAATTGGGTTGGAAAGTAGACATCTAGGACTTTCCAGCAATATATAATACTCCATACTTTACGCGAAGATAGACAATGTAAACTGGTGTTCAATGCCAGTTCCATGTTGCAGTCTGGCGTTCAGCGCCAGAAACAGGTTACAAGTTGGAGTTCAACGCCAGAAACGGGTTACAACCTGGCGTTCAATGCCAGAAACAGCCCAGGCACGTGAGAAGCTTAAGTCTCAGCCCCAGCACACACCAAGGGGGCCCCAGAAGTGGATTTCTGCACCAATTATCTTAGTTTACTCATTTTCTGTAAACCTAGGTTACTAGTTTAGTATTTAAACAACTTTTAGAGATTTATTTTGAATCTCATGACATTTTTAGATTTGAATTTTATACTCTTTGACGGCATGAGTCTCTAAACTCCATTGTTGGGGGTGAGGAGCTCTGCAGCGTCTCGATGAATTAATGCAATTATTTCTGTTTTTCCATTGAAACATGCGTGTTCCTATCTAAGATGTTCATTCGCGATTAACTATGGAGAAGGTGGTGATCCATGACACTCATCACCTTCCTCAATCTATGAACGTGTGTCTAACAACCACCTCCGTTCTACATCAGATTGAATGAGTATCTCTTAGATTCCTTAATCAGAATCTTCGTGGTATAAGCTAGAATTGATGGCGGCATTCATGAGAATCTGGAAAGTCTAAACCTTGTCTGTGGTATTCTGAGTAGGATTCTGGGATTGGATGACTGTGACGAGCTTCAAACTCGTGAGTGTTGGGCGTGATGACAAACGCAAAAGAATCAATGGATTCTATTCCGACATGATCGAGAACCAACAACTGATTAGCCGTGCTGTAATAGAGCATTTGGACCATTTTCACTGAGAGGATGGGAAGTAGCCATTGACAACGGTGACACCCTACATAGAGCTTGCCATGGAAGGAACTTTGCACTTTTTCATGAGAGGAAACATTATGTTACAGGAATTCAGAAGACAAAGCATCTCCAAAACTCCAACATATTCTCTATTATTGCACAACAAGTAATTATTTCACGCTCTTTTATTTTTTAGTAATTCAAACTGATAATTATAATTGATCTCCTGACTAAGAATAATAAAATAACCATATCTTGCTTCAAGCCAACAATCTTCGTGGGATCGACCCTTACTCACGTAAGGTATTACTTGGACGACCCAGTGCACTTGTTTATTAGTTGTGCAGATTGCAAAAGTGTGATTGCAATTTCGTTCACCAAGTTTTTGGCGCCGTTGCCGGGGATTGTTTGAGTTTGAACAACTAAAGGTTTATTTTGTTGCTTAGATTAGGAATAGAGTATTGATGCTATAGAGTCATTAAATTTGAGTCCTTTAATTTCTCTTCAAAAATTTTTCAAAAATATTACTTTTCCTTATTAATTTTTAATTTTTCGTGAGTTAGTGTCTTGTTATAAGTTTGGTGTCAATTGCATATTTTATATTTTCCTTTTTAATTTTTGAATTTGTGTTCTTTGATCTTTAAGTTGTTCTTGTTTATTTTTCTTGTTTGATTTTTAGTTTTTCTTCTTTTGTGTCTTTTCTTGTTTTTCTTGATCTTTTCCAAAGCATTAGTCTTCCAAATATATATATATAGAAGAGTGCAAATGGAGTTCAATTGAAGTACAATTAAGAAGTACAATTGAAGCAAACAAAACAGCAGTTATCAAAATAAATAATAGAAGAGTGCCAAGCAGTTCAATTAAGAAGTGGGAAAACATTAAATACCTCACTTCAAGATAATTTTGAGGACAATAAGAGCCCAGAGAGAAATAATTTTGGTGCTCAAACACCAGAGAATGGGTGGAAAGCTGGCGTTGAACTCCCAAATCATGCTCAGTCCTGGCATTCAACGCTAGAAACAAGTAAGGATTTGGCGTTGAACGCCCAAAGGGAGCACAGTTCTGGCGTTCAGACGCCAGAAACAAGTAAGGAGTTGGCGTCTAACGCCACTCCAGCTTCCACCCCTGGTATTCAAATGCCAGTGGGGGATCAGACACATACAAGTACTGATAATAACCCATCTAAAAAGGCTTCTCAACCCACATCTGTAGGCAATAAACCTGTAGCAACTAAGGTTGAGGAATACAAAGCCAAAATGCCTTATCCTCAAAACTTTGCCAAGCGGAACAGGATAAGCAATTTGCCCACTTTGCAAACTATTTCAGGACTCTTGAAATAAAGATTCCGTTTGCAGAGGCACTTGAGCAAATACCCTCTTATGCTAAGTTCATGAAAGAGATCTTAAGTCATAAGAAGGATTGGAGGGAAACTGAAAGAGTTTACCTCACTGAAGAATGCAGTGCAGTCATTCTGGAAAGCTTACCTAAGAAGCTCAAAGATCCCAGAAGCTTTATGATACCATGCACATTAGAGGGTACTTATACAATGCAAGCTCTATGTGGTCTTGGGGCAAGTATCAACCTAATACCTGCATCTACTATCAAAAAGCTTGGTTTGACTGAATAAGTCAAACAAACCCGGATATGTCTCCAGCTTGCTGATGGCTCCATTAAATACTCATCATGCGTGATTGAAGACATGATTGTCAAGGTTGGGTCATTTGTCTTTTCTACTGACTTTGTAGTGCTGGAAATGGAAGAGCACAAGAGTGCAACTCTCATTCTAGGAAGACCTTTCCTAGCAACTAGCCGAACCCTTATTGACGTCCAAAAAGGGGAAGTAACCCTGAGAGTTAATGAAGATGAGTTCAAGTTGAATGTTGTCAAAGCTATGCAGCATCTAGACACTCCAAATGACTGCATGAGCATTGATATTATTGACTCTCTGGTAAACGAGACCAATATGACTGAGAGTCTCGAATTAGAACTGGAGGATATCTTTAAAGATGTTCATCCTGATCTGGAGGAATCAGAGAGAATAATAGAACCTCTGAAAATCCCTCAGGAAGAGGAGAAACCTCCTAAACCCGAGCTCAAACCATTACCACCATCCCTGAAATATGCATTTCTGGGAGAAGGTGATACGTTTTCTGTAATCATAAGCTCTACCTTAGAGCCACAGGAAGAGGAAGCACTAATTCAAGTGCTAAAGACACACAAGACAGCTCTTGGGTGGTCCATCATGATCTTAAGGGCATTAGCCCAGCCAGATGCATGCACAAGATCCTATTGGAGGGTGACGCTAAGCCAGTGGTTCAACCACAAAGGCGGCTAAATCCAGCCATGAAGGAGGTGGTGCAGAAAGAGGTCACTAAATTACTAGAGGTTGGGATTATCTATCCTATTTCCGATAGCCCCTGGGTAAGCCCTATCCAAGTCGTCCCTAAGAAAGGTGGCATGACAGTGATCCATAATGAAAAAAATGAACTGGTTCCTACAAGAACAGTTACAGGGTGGCGTATGTGTATTGATTACAGAAGGTTCAATACAGCCACCAGAAAGGATCATTTTCCTTTACCATTCATAGACCAAATGCTAGAAAGACTGGCAAGTCATGAATACTACTGCTTCCTGGATGGATATTCAGGTTATAATCAAATTGCAGTAGATCCCCAGGATCAAGAGAAAACAGCATTCACATGTCCATCTGGAGTATTTTCATACAGAAGAATGCCATTTGGTTTGTGCAATGCACCTGCAACCTTTCAAAGGTGGATGCTCTCAATTTTCTCTGATATGGTGGAAAAATTTCTGGATGTCTTCATAGATGACTTTTCAGTATTTGGAGACTCATTCAGCTCCTGTCTTGACCATCTAGCACTTGTTCTAAAGAGGTGCCAAGAGACTAACCTGGTTTTAAACTGGGAAAAATGTCACTTTATGGTGACTGAAGAAATTGTCCTTGGGCACAAAATTTTGAACAAGGAAATAGAGGAGGATCAAGCTAAGGTAGAGGTAATTGAAAAATTACCACCACCTGCCAATGTTAAGACAATCAGAAGCTTTCTAGGGCATGCAGGATTTTATAGGAGGTTTATAAAGGATTTCTCAGAAATCGCCAAACCTCTAAGTAATCTGCTAGCTGCTGACACGCCATTTATCTTTGATAAGGAGTGTCTGCAGGCATTTGAGACTCTGAAAGCTAAATTGGTCACAGCACCAATCATCTTTGCACCAAACTGGACATTACCATTTGAACTGATGTGTGATGCCAGTGACCATGCCATTGGTGCAGTGTTGGGACAGAGGCATGACAAGCTTCTGCACGCCATTTACTATGCCAGTCGTGTTTTAAATGACGCACAGAAGAACTACACAACCACAGAAAAAGAGCTATTTGCAGTGGTTTACGCCATTGACAAGTTCAGATCCTATTTAGTGGGATCAAAAGTGATTGTGTACACAGACCATGCTGCTCTTAAATATCTACTCACAAAGCAGGATTCAAAACCCAGACTCATAAGATGGGTGTTGCTTCTGCAAGAGTTTGATATAGAAATAAGAGACAGAAAAGGGACAGAGAATCAAGTAGCAGATAACCTATCCCGAATAGAACCAGTAGAAGGGACGTCCCTCCCTCTTACTGAGATCTCTGAAAACTTTCCAGATGAGCAACTCTTTGCCATCCAGGAAGTGCCATGGTTTGCAAACATTGCAAACTACAAGGCAGTGAGATTCATACCCAAAGAGTACAGTAGGAAGCAATCAAAAAAGTTGATCATGGATGCAAAGTACTATCTTTGGGATGAACCATATCTCTTCAAGAGATGTGCAAATGGAGTAATCCGTAGATGTGTGCCTAAAGAAGAAGCACAGAAGATCCTATGGAATTGCCATAGATCACAATATGGAGGACATTTTGGAAGTGAGCGAACAGCCACAAGAGTCCTCCAATGTGGCTTCTACTGGCCGACTCTCTATAAAGACTCCCGAGTGTTTGTACTTAACTATGACAGTTGCCAAAGATCTGGCAATCTACCTCACAGTTATGCCATGCCTCAACAAGGGCTCTTGGAGATTGAGTTGTTTGATGCATGGGGTATTGACTTCATGGGGCCTTTCCCACCATCATACTCAAACATTTATATTCTGGTGGTAGTAGATTATGTATCCAAATGGATGGAAGCTATTGCAACACCCACTAATGACACTAAGACAGTGCTAAAATTCCTCCAGAAACACATCTTCAGCAGATTTGGTACCCCTAGAGTATTGATCAGTGATGGGGGCACTCATTTTTGCAATAAACAGCTTTACTCTGCTTTGGTTCGTTATGGAGTTAGCCATAGGGTAGCCACTCCATATCATCCACAGACAAATGGGCAAGCTGAAGTCTCTAACAGAGAACTTAAAAGAATCCTGGAACGGACTGTAATTAACCGTAGAAGGGATTGGGCAAGAAGCCTGGATGATGCTCTATGGGCATACAGAACAGCATTCAAGACTCCCATAGGAACTTCTCCATACCAGCTTGTGTATGGAAAAGCCTGTCACTTGCCAGTGGAACTGGAACATAAGGCCTACTGGGCAACCAGGTTCCTAAACCTTAATGCCAAGTTAGTTGGAGAAAAATGTTTGCTCCAGTTAAATGAGCTAGAAGAATTCAGACTCAATGCTTTCGAAAATGCAAAAATTTACAAGGAGAAAGCAAAAAGATGGCATGATAAGATTCTGGGATTGGATGACTGTGACGAGCTTCAAACTCGCGAAAGTTGGGCATGATGACAAATGCAAAAGAATCAATGGATTCTTGGTGCACGAAATTGTGATCATCAATGGCGCCATCAACATGGTACGCTCAATCGCAATCTCAACTCTTTATCACAACTTCGCACAACTAACCAGCAAGTGCACTGGGTCGTCCAAGTAATAAACCTTACGCGAGTAAGGGTCGATCCCACGGAGATTGTTAGTATGAAGCAAGCTATGGTCACCTTGTAAATCTTAGTCAGGCAGATTCAAATGGTTATGGATGATATACGAATAAAGCATAAAGATAGAGATACTTATGTAATTCATTGGTGAGAACTTCAGATAAGCGTATGGAGATGCTTTGTCTCTTCCGTCTTTCTGCTTTCCTACTGTCTTCATCCAATCCTTCTTACTCCTTTCCATGGCAAGCTGTATGTTGGGCATCACCGTTGTCAGTGGCTACATTCCCGTCCTCTCAGTGAAAATGTTCAACGCACCCTGTCACGGCACGGCTAATGATTTGTCGGTTCACAATCAGGTTGGAATAGAATCCATTGATTCTTTTGCGTCTTTCACTAACGCCAAACCTTCAGGAGTTTGAAGCTCGTCACAGTCATTCAATAAATTGAATCCTACTCAGAATACCACAGACAAGGTTTAGACCTTCCGGATTCTCTTGAATGCCGCCATTAATTCTAGCTTATACCACGAAGATTCTGATCAAGGGATCCAAGAGCTAAACATTCAAGCTTTGTTTGCTTGTAGAACAGAAGTGGTTGTCAGGCACTCGTTCATAAGTGAGAATGATGATGAGTGTCACATAATCATAACATTCATCATGTTCTTGGATGCAAATGAATATCTTAGAACAAGAATAAGCTGAATTGAATAGAAGAACAATAGTAATTGCATTAATACTCGAGGTACAGCAGAGCTCCAAACCTTAATCTATGGTGTGTAGAAACTCCACCGTTGAAAATACATAAGTGATAATGGTGATCATTGGCTTCGGTCCCAGAGAGGGAACCAGAAGAACCAAGATGAAAATACAATAGTAAAAGGTCCTATTTGTAGAGAACTAATAGCCTAGGGTTTACATAAATGAGTAAATGACATAAAAATCCACTTCCGGGCCCACTTGGTGTGTGCTTGGGCTGAGTATTGAAGCTTTCATGTGTAGAGTCTTTTCTTGGAGTTAAACGCCAGCTTTTGTGCCAGTTTGGGCGTTTAACTCCCATTCTTGTGCCAGTTCCGGCGTTTAACGCCGGGCAATTTTGAGCTGATTTGGAACGCCAGTTTGGGCCATCAAATCTCGGGCAAAGTATGGACTATTATACATTGCTGGAAAGCCCAGGATGTCTACTTTCCAACGCCGTTGAGAGCGCGCCAATTTGGCTTCTGTTGCTCGAGAAAATCCACTTCGAGTGCAGAGAGGTCAGAATCCAACAGCATCAACAGTCCTTTTCAGCCTCTGAATCAGATTTTTGCTCAGATCCCTCAATTTCAGCCAGAAAATACCTGAAATCACAGAAAAACACACAAACTCATAGTAAAGTCCAGAAAAGTGAATTTTAACTAAAAACTAATGAAAATATAATAAAAACTAACTAAAACATACTAAAAACATACTAAAAACAATGCCAAAAAGCATATAAATTATCCGCTCATCACAACACCAAACTTAAATTGTTGCTTGTCCCCAAGCAACTGAAAATCAAATAAGATAAAAAGGAAGAGAATATGCAATGAATTCCAAAAACATCTATGAAGATCAGTATTAATTAGATGAGCGGGGCTTTTAGCTTTTTGCCTCTAAACAGTTTTGGCATCTCACTCTATCCTTTGAAAATCAGAATGATTGGCGTGGCCCAAAGCACTCTGTCTTCCAGTATTGCCACCGGATACATACATGCCACAGACACATAACTGGGTGAACCTTTTCACATTGTGGCTCAGCTTTGCTAGAGTCCCCAATTAGAGGTGTCCAGGGTTCTTAAGCACATTCTTTTTGCCTTGGATTACAACTTTATTCTTTTTCTCTCTTTTTTTTCGTTTTTCTCCTTTTTTTTGTTTCACTGCTTTTTCTTGCTTCAAGAATCATTTTTATGATTTTTCAGATCCTCAGTAACATGTCTCCTTTTTCATCATTCTTTCAAGAGCCAACATTCATGAACCACAAATTCAAGATACATATGCACTGTTTAAGCATAAATTCAAAAGACATATGCACTGTTCAAGCATACATTCAGAAAACAAAAGTATTGCCACCACATCAATATAATTAATCTGTTATAAAATTCAAAATTCATGCAGTTCTTCTCTTTTTCAATTAAGAACATTTTTCACTCAAGAAAGGTGATGGATTCATAGGACATTCATAACTTTAAGGCATAGACACTAAGACACTAATGATCATAAGACACAGACATAGATAACATAAGCATGGAAATTCGAAAAACAGGAAATAAAGAACAAGGAAATTAAAGAACGGGTCCACCTTAGTGATAGCGGCTTGTTCTTCCTCTTGAAGATCTTATGGAGTGCTTGAGCTCCTCAATGTCTCTTTCTTGCCTTTGTTGCTCATCTCTCATGATTCTTTGATCTTATCTAATTTCATGGAGGAGGATGGAATGTTCTTAGTGCTCCACCCTTAGTTGTCCTATGTTGGAACTCAATTCTCCTAGGGAGGTGTTGATTTGCTCCCAATAGTTTTGTGGAGGAAAGTGCATCCCTTGAGGTATCTCAGGGATTTTATGATGAGTGGGATCTCTTGTTTGCTCCATCCTTTTCTTAGTGATAGGCTTGTCCTCATCAATGAGGATGTCTCCCTCTATGTCAACTCCAACTGAATAACAAAGGTGACAAATGAGATGAGGAAAGGCTAACCTTGCCAAGGTAGAGGACTTGTCCGCCACCTTATAAAGTTCTTGGGCTATAACCTCATGAACTTATACTTCTTCTCCAATCATGATGCTATGAATCATGATGGCCCGGTCTATAGTAACTTCAGACCGGTTGCTAGTGGGAATGATTGAGCATTGGATAAACTCCAACCATCCCCTAGCCACGGGC
>NC_029772.3:60752742-60754285 GCF_000817695.3 Arachis duranensis | reverse complement strand
CCTCTTCACAGATGTCTATGAGGACTTGGTCTAACTTTTGACCAAAGTTGACCCTTCTAGTGTAAGGGTGTTCATCTCCTTGCATCATGGGCAAGTTGAATGCGAACCTTACATTTTTCGGACTAAAATCTAAGCATTTTCCCCGAACCATTCTAAGCCAATTCTTTGGGTTCGGGTTCACACTTTGATCATGGCTCTTGGTGATCCATGCATTGGCATAGAACTCTTGAACCATTAAGATTTCGACTTGTTAAATGGGGTTGGTAAGAACTTCCCAACCTCTTCTTCGAATCTCATGTCGGATCTCTGGATATTCACTCTTTTTGAGTTTAAAAGGGACCTCGGGGATCACCTTCTTCATGGCCACAACTTCATAGAAGTGGTCTTAATGCACCCTTGAGATGAATCTCTCCATCTCCCATGACTCGGAGGTGGAAGCCTTTGCCTTCCCTTTCCTCTTTCTAGAGGTTTCTCCGGCCTTGGATGCCATAAATGGTTATGGAAAAACAAAAAGCAATGCTTTTACCACACCAAACTTAAAAGGTTTGCTCGTCCTCGAGCAAAAGAAGAAAGAAGAGAGTAGAAGAAGAAGAAATAGAGGAGATGGAAATGGCTTTGTGGTTCAGCCAAAGGGAGAGAAGTAGTGTTTAGGTTGTGTGAAAATGAGGTGGTAAAGATAGGTTTATATAGGAGTGGAGAGAGGGATAAGGTTCGGCTATGTGAGGGTGGGTTTGGGAGGGAAAGTGGTTTGAAGTTGAATGGTGAGGTAGGTGGGGTTTTATGAAGGATGGATGTGAGTGGTGAAGAGAAAGATGGGATTTGATAGGTAAGGGGTTTTTAGGGAAGAGGTGTTGAGGTGTTTGGTGAATGGGTGAAGAAGAGAGAGAGTGGTGGGGTAGGTGGGGATCCTGTGGGGTCCACAGATCTTGAGGTGTCAAGGAAAAGTCATCCCTGCACCAAGTGGCGAGCAAAAATGCTCTCTATGCCAATTCTGGCGTTAAACACCGGGCTGGTGCCCATTTCTGGCGTTTAATGCCAGCTTCTTGCCCTTTCCTGGCGGTTAACGCCAGTCTGGTGCCTTTTCTGGCGTTAAACACCCAGAATGGTGCCAGACTGGGCGTTAAACGCCCATTTGCTGCCCTTACTGGCGTTTAAACGCCAGCAAGGTCTTCCTCCAGGGTGTGCTATTTTTCTTTCTGTTTTTCATTCTATTTTTGCTTTTTCAATTGATTTTGTGACTTCCCATGATCATCAACCTACATAAAACATAAAATAATAAAGAAAAATAGATAAAAATAACATTGGGTTGCCTCCCAACAAGTGCTTTTTTAATGTCAGTAGCTTGACAGAGGGCTCTCATGGAGCCTCACAGATACTCAAAGCAATATTGGAACCTCCCAACGCCAAACTTAGAGTTTGAATGTGGGGATTCAACACCAAACTTAGACTTTGGTTGTGGCCTCCCAACACCAAACTTAGAGTTTGACTGTGGGGGCTCTATTTGACTCTATTTTGAGAGAAGCTCTTCATGCTTCCTCTCCAT
>NC_029772.3:60750944-60752700 GCF_000817695.3 Arachis duranensis | reverse complement strand
ACTGGGGACTCTAGCAAAGCTGAGTCACAATCTGAAAAGGTTCACCCAGTCATGTGTCTGTGGCATTTATGTATCCGGTGGTAATACTGGAAAACAAAATGCTTAGGGCCACGGCCAAGACTCATAAGTAGCTGTAGTCTCTAGGACTATGAAATCAGTAGGGATGTAATGGTCTTCAACTTTTACCAGAACATCCTTTACAAATCCATATGCTTGTTTTCTTGAATTGTCTGCCATCTCCAGTGAGATTCTTGCAGCTTGTACCTCAAAGATCCCTAGCTTTCTCCATTACAGAGAGAGGCATGAGGTTTACACTTGACCCTAGGTCACACAAGGCCTTCTTGAAGGTCATGGTGCCTATGGCACAAGGTATTGAGAACTTCCCAGGATCTTGTCTCTTTTGAGATAGTTTTTGCCTAGACAAGTCATCCAATTCTTTGGTGAGCAAAGGGGGTTCATCCTCCCAAGTCTTATTACCAAATAACTTGTCATTTAGCTTCATGATTGCTCCAAGGTATTTAGCAACTTGCTCTTCAGTGACATGCTCATCCTCTTCAGAGGAAGAATACTCATCAGAGCTCATGAATGGCAGAAGTAAATCCAATGGAATCTCTATGGTCTCTGTGTGAGCCTCAGATTCCCATTGTTTCTCATTAGGGAACTCATTGGAGGCTATTGGACGTCCATTGAGGTCTTCCTCAGTGGCGATCTCTGCCTCTTCCTCCTCTCCAAGTTCGGCCATGTGGGTCATGTTAATGGCCTTGCATTCTCCTTTTGGATTCTCTTCTGTATTGCTTGAAAGAGTACTCGATGGGAGTTCAGTAATTTTCTTGCTCAGCTGTCCCACTTGTGCCTCCAAGTTTCTAATGGAGGACCTTGTTTCAGTCATGAAAAGATCAGAGACCATGGTTGCTAATGAAACTTTGAGTGGTTTTGATTAGATCAGAGACCATGGTTGCTAAGTCAGAATGGCTCTGCTTAGAATTCTCTGTCTGTTACTGAGAAGGTGATGGAAAAGGCTTGCCATTGCTAAACTTGTTTCTTCCACCATTATTGTTGTTGAAACTTTGTTGAGGTCTCTGTTGATCCTTCCATGAGAGGTTTAGATGATTCCTCCATGAAGGATTATAGGTGTTTCCATAGGATTCTCCCATGTAATTCACCTCTTCTATTGAAGGATTCTCAGGATCATAAGCTTCTTCTTCAGATGAAGCGTCCTTAGTACTGCCTGGTGCAGCTTGCTTTCCAGACAGCCTTTGAGAAATCATATTGACTTGTTGAGTCAATATTTTTTTCTGAGCCAATATGGCATTCAGAGTATCAATCTCAAGAACTCCTTTCTTCTGATTTGTCCCATTGTTCACAGGATTCCTTTCAGAAGTGTACATGAATTGGTTATTTGCAACCATTTCAATGAGTTCTTGAGCTTCTGCAGGCGTCTTCTTCAGATGAAGAGATCTTCCAGCAGAGCTGTCTAATGACATCTTGGACAGCTCAGACAGACCATCATAGAAGATACCTATGATGCTCCATTCAGAAAGCATGTCAGAGGGACACTTTCTGATCAATTGTTTGTATCTTTCCCAAGCTTCATAGAAGGATTCACCTTCCTTCTGTCTGAAGGTTTGGACTTCCACTCTAAGCTTACTCAATTTTTGAGGTAGAAAGAACTTTGCCAAGAAGGCATTGACTAGCTTTTCCCAAGAGTTCAAGCTTTCTTTAAGTTGTGAGTCCAACCATATCCTAGCTCTGTCTC
>NC_029772.3:60749414-60750252 GCF_000817695.3 Arachis duranensis | reverse complement strand
GAAAGAAATTGATTTTGAAAATATATGATTGAAAAGATATGATTTGAAAAAGATTTGATTTTGAAAAATATTGAAAACTTGAAAAAAATTTGAATTGAAAACAAAATCTTCCCTCTTGTGCCATCCTGGCGTTAAACGCCCAGACTGGTATCCATGCTGGCGTTTAACGCCCAAAGCTCTACCCTTTTGGGCGTTAAACGCCCAGCCAGGCACCCTGGCTGGCGTTTAAACGCCAGTTTTCCTTCCTCACTGGGCGTTTTGAACGCCCAGCTTTTTCTTTGTAATTCCTCTGCCGAATGTTCTGAATCTTTAATTCTCTGTATTATTGACTTGAAAAGACACAAATTAAAAATTTTTTGGATTTTTAATAATGAGGAATAATCAAAATGCAACTAAGATCAAATAAACAATGCATGCAAGACACCAAACTTAGAAGATTGTATAATACTGACACTAACAAAATGAGAATGCATATGAAAAACAACAAAACACTCAAGACAAGAGAATTTAAAGATCAGAACAAGGAAATCATCAAGAACAACTTGAAGATTAATGAAGACACATGCATGAATGCAAGAAAAATAGAAACATGCAGTTGACACCAAACTTAAAATGAGACACTAGACTCAACAAGAAACATAAAATATTTTTTTATTTTTATGATTTTGTATTTTTTTGGATTTTTCGAAATTTTAGTGGAAAAGTAAATAAAGATATCAAAATTCTTAATGAGAATTCCAGGAATCATGCAATGTTAGTCTAAAGCTTCATTCTAAAGGAATTAGACATGGCTAGCCAAGCTTCAACAGGACATTGCATTCAAGAGCTAAATTGATGA
>NC_029772.3:60741607-60748405 GCF_000817695.3 Arachis duranensis | reverse complement strand
GGAGTTAAACGCCAGCTTTTGTGCCAGTTTGGGCGTTTAACTCCCATTCTTGTGCCAGTTCCGGCGTTTAACGCCGGGCATTCTTGAGCTGATTTGGAACACCGGTTTGGGCCATCAAATCTTGGGCAAAGTATGGAATATTATACATTGCTGAAAAGCCCAGGATGTCTACTTTCCAACGCCATTGCGAGCGCGCCAATTGGGCTTCTGTAGCTCCAGAAAATTCACTTCGAGTGCAGGGAGGTCAGAATCCAATAGCATCTACAGTCCTTTTCAGCCTCTGAATCAGATTTTTCCTCAGGTCCCTCAATTTCAGCCAGAAAATACCTGAAATCACAGAAAAACACATATCTTTTAGATCCCTTAATCAGAATCTTTTTGGTATAAGCTAGAATTGATGGCGGCATTCATGAGAATCTGGAAAGTCTAAACCTTGTCTGTGGTATTCTGAGTAGGATTCTGGGATTGGATGACTGTGACGAGCTTCAAACACGCGAGTGTTGGGCATGATGACAAACGCAAAAGAATCAATGGATTCTATTCCGACATGATCGAGAACCAACAGCTGATTAGCCGTGCTATGACAGAGCATTTGGACCATTTTTACTGAGAGGATGGAAAGTAGCCATTGACAACGGTGACACCCTACATAGAGCTTGCCATGGAAGGAACTTTGCACTTTTGCATGAGAGGAAACATTATGTTACAGGAATTCAGAAGACAAAGCATCTCCAAAACTCCAACATATTCTCCATTATTGCACAACAAGTAATTATTTCACGCTCTTTTATTTTTTAATAATTCAAACTGATAATTATAATTGATCTCCTGACTAAGAATAATAAAATAACTATAGCTTGCTTCAAGCCAACAATCTCCGCGAGATCGACCCTTACTCACGTAAGGTATTACTTGGACGACCCAGTGCACTTGCTGGTTAGTTGTGCGGATTGCAAAAGTGAGATTGCAATTTCGTGCACCAAGAAGTCAGACCATTCAGAGTAGCAGTAAAGTTGTTTTCCATGGCCTGTTGTCTCCGATCAATAGATTGTAGTAACTTATCATTAGGAGATGAAGAGGGATAAGTGATCTGAGAGGGCTGCTAAGATGCTTGAGACTGTCTTAGATGAGGTGCTCTGTAGGCTTGATTCTGATTCTGCTGCCTGAAGTTGTTATTATTATTCCACCTCTAATTTCCATTGTTATCTCTGCCTCCTCTGTTGTGATTGTCCCTCCAACCCTGGTTAGAATTATCTCTCCAACCTTGGTTAGAGTTATCCTGCCATCCTTGGTTATAGCTGCTACCTTGATTGTACCCTTGATTGAGGCGGTCATAGAAGTTATGAGTGGTTGCTACAGTATGGTCTTCTGGTTGGAGTTGCGGACACTCATCAATATAATGACTGTAATCTGCACAGATTCTGCATACTCTTTGTGGAACCAATTGCTGGCTGTGCTGTGGTGGAGACGGCTGAACTTGCTGAGGCTGTTGTTGATTCAGTTGCATCTGCTTCAGCAAGTTAGTCATTTCACATAAGCTCTGAGCTATAGCAGCAATCTCATTGCTAGTGGATACCTCTGCAACAGCTCTTGACCGACTTTGTTTCTACCTGTGATTCCTAGTAGATTCAGCTAAGTCGCTGATCAATTGCCATGCTTCTTCCGTAGTCTTGTACTTTTTCATAGACACATTCTAGCACCTTCCAATGTGGTCCTATCTTGAGATCTCATGCCCTGTGTAAAGTAGCCGAGCAACACTATCTTGTCAATCATATGGTGGGGACATGCCTCTCGAAGATTATTGAATCGTTCCAAGTATTCATAAAGAGTTTTAGATTCATCCTGAACGATCATGGACATGTCTTTCCTCAGTTTATCAGCAACCTCAGCTGGGAAGAATTTCTCGAAAAATTCTCTTCTGAGCGTATCCCAGTTGGAAACAGTTGTTCTGGGTTGAGTGTAGTACCACTCTCTTGCCTTTCCCTCAAGAGAGAATGGGAAGGCTTTTAACAGAATGGAGATTTCATCAGTGCCATCACGCTTAATAGTAGAACAAGCAGTCTGAAAGTCCCTAAGGTGCTTGATAGGCTCTTGAGCAGGTAAGCCATGAAACATGGGCATCAAGTTGAGTAGCGAAGACTTTATTTCAAAATCCACAAGCACTGCTGGATGGTGTTCCTGGAATGGTTGTAGTGTAAAATTAGGGGCACCTTCCTCTTGGATAGTGACTCTCCTTGGCGCTGCCATGTTACCTGCACGTAAATCAACTAGATCAGTAGAGATGGAGCTTGTTTCTCCCTTAAATGACGTTTCAGGTTTGTCCTCAGAGAGGACTTGCCGACGCCGAGCTTGCCTTATATGTGAAAGAGTTCTTTCAATCTCAGGATCAAATACTAGCAAGCTTGGAGCAGGAAGTGAACGCGTCATTTAACGAAAGAAACGTACAGCTCATAGTGACAAAATAAAAAGAAAAAATTGCAATAAAATAAATACCAATCAATAAATTAGCACACTGTTGCAACTCCCCGGCAACGGTGCCAAAAATTGACATGGCGGAAACTGGCAAGTCAAGAAATTGTTAATAGAAATACGTTGCAAGTACAATCCTTAACCAGCCAAAAATCCGCTTATCAATTTAAAAAGGGTTGTCACAAAGATTAAAATTAAAATACTGGGAGTATGAATCCCAGGTCGTCTCCCAACGAGTTATAGAGAGATGTGCTATTTTATCAATCGGGTGTTTTCAAAAATGGTTGAGTTGATAAACAGGAAATTAAAATAGAGAATTTAATTAATTCTAAATAAAAGCCTTGACTGGGAGTAGATTAGTTGGAAGCCCTATTCTTGTTGAAGTACTCTCAAGATTAATTGATAATTGAAGGTTGCTCTATTTAGTTACCCCTTACTAGGTAAGGGAGAGTCAAACACGTTGGAAGGTTGTTTCTGTTCACAAGTCCCAATCCGCTCATTGAAAAGGATTAGTGTCTGTGAATAGAGGGCATTCCAACAATGAGCCCAATTATAATTATCCTTTCAAGCATACCAACCCAAGGGTTCCTTTCAATCAACTCCTGATGCCAGGGCATCTAGGCCAGTTTCACTGACCTTTTCTTTACTGTTTTAGGGTAGTTTCATGCATTCTCCTAGTAAACAAGGCAAGTTTTGGGTGAAAATACACTTACACCTTCATTTAAGCAACTATTGTGAAATTTTGCATGATTTCATGAGATTTTTGCCAGAATTGCATGATAATTTAATGATGCATAATCTCATGACTTTGGCTAGAGCTTTGATGCACTTTAATTCCTTGATTTCAGGACAAATGAAGCATGGAAGAATCACGTTAGCATTCACGTTAACTTAGTTAACGTGACTACTAACGTGGGATGGCAAATAGCTTGCAACATTAATGAGAAAAGTGATCACCAATAACGCCTGCGAAGCCATTCATAGCCTACGTTAAGAGCCACGTTAACTAAGTTAACGTGGTACTTAACATAGAAGAAAAAGAGGACTCCACGTTAATGAGAAACGTGAACTCCAATAACGTTTCTCCTCAATGTTAGTGGTAAAAGTGAACACCACTAACGTTGGGAAACTAGGCAATGCTCCACGTTAAGAGTCACGTTAACTAAGTTAACGTGAACTCTAACGTGGAAGAGGATCAACAATGCCAATGTTAGTGACATTCACTTTTGTCACTAACGTTGGATCACTAGCGTTGCCTACGTTAACTCTCACGTTAAGATTGTTAACGTGGAAGTTAATGTGGAGTGGGGTTCAAAGAGCCAACGTTAGTGACACTCACTTTTGTCACTAACGTTGGGAGAGGGCTTCATTACTACGTTAAGAGCCACGTTAACTTAGTTAACGTGGATTCTAACGTAGGGGCTTAAGGCAATTGGAGCATTAGTGACAAAGGTGAGTGTCACTAACGCTCTCGAAGGTGGTAGATGCCCACGTTAAGAGCTACGTTAGCTAAGCTAACGTGAGACCTAACGTAGGGGGCAAGAGGCAAGCAACGTTAATGGGAAAAGTGATTCCCATTAATGTTTGCGAAGAAGGGGCACAAGCCAACGTTAATGGGAAAAGTGAGTCCCATTAACGTTGGCCAAGAATTGAGAAGGAACGTTAGAAGTCACGTTAAGACTTCTAACGTTGAGAATAACGTGGGCATATAAAGGTGGAACGTTAGTGGAAAAGGTGAATGCCACTAACGTTCTCACACCCAGAAATGTATTCCACGTTAATCTCATTAAATTCCCAAGCCTAATTCATATTTCTCTGCAAGCTGGGCCCACTAAAGATGAGAATTGCTTCAACTCAAGGTCCAAAACCCACATCCAAGACTTGAAGAACTCACTAGAAGATCATGAAGAGTAGTATATATAGGAGTAGTTTTGAACTAGAGAAGAGCTTTTAGACTTTTGAGAACTACTCTCTGTATATTTTACTTTTCTGTACTTCTAGCATGGATTCTTTTTTTCTGCCAATTTTGATTCCTAGAGCTATGAACAACTAACCCTCTTTCATTGGGTTAGGGAGCTCTGCTGTAATTTGATGGATCAATATTAGTTTTCATTCTTCTTCTTCTATCTTTTCTCTTGATTTTACTAGAAAGCTTTCAATCTTAATTCCATTGGTTAGTTGTCTTGGAAAAGAAACTCTCCATAGTTGGATCTCTTCGGAACCTTGGAAGAGGAATGAAGAGATCATGCTAGAAATGCTTTCTCATGCTGGACCAATTTGGGTTTGGATGGATATGTGACTATAATCCTACCAATACTTGATTTGGGAAATGTATGTGGTATAATCAGTGACCATACTTCATGTCTTCTCATGAGCAATTGACCAAGGAATTGGCTATTGATCAAGATTTGAGAGATTGGTTTACCAAGGAATTGGAATCCAATCACTTAAGATTGCCAAGGAGATCAATGAATGCATTGATTGAGGAAGAGATGAGAATGAATTTGATCTGGAGAATTGCAACATCTCCTAAACCCAATGATCTCCCCATTTCTGATCTTACCCATTCTTTTTAGTTTCTGTCATTTACTTTTATGAGCATTACCCCAAATTCCCCATTTAAGATTCTGCACTTTAATTTCTGCTATTTAATTTCTAGTCATTTAAATTTCTGCATCTCAATCTCAATTCTGTTTAGCTCAACTAGCATAATCTTCTAACTAAAGTTGCTTGACCAATCAATCCTTGTGGGATTCGACCTCACTCTATAGTGAGTTTTACTTGACGATAATTCGGTATACTTGCCGAAGGGAGATTTGTTGAGAGACAAGTTTCCATGCTGAGGAAGAGGAAGAATATTTTGAACCCAACATGGAAGAGAATTTGGAGAACAATCATGAAGAAGAAGCTCATAATCACGCCAGAGAAGGCCATGCAAACCGGACTGGGCACGAAAGGAGGGTCTTAGGATCCTTTATCAATCCTAATCCAGGAAACTGTGGAAGCAGCATTCAGAAACCCACCATACATGCCAACAATTTCGAGCTAAAACCTCAGCTCATCACTTTGGTGCAAAATAATTGCTCATTTGGGGGAGGTGCTGATAAACCCATATTTTACGGTTTATCTTATACTCAATTGAGTGGATTTTATCAACTCTTTACCCACTTATTCATACTATTTGCATGTTTTACATTTCCCTTCCTAATTATGTGCTTTGATTGAAAACATGCTTCTTTGGACTTATATTTGCTTATTATTAATCCTCTCTTATCACCATTAGATGCCTTAATATGTGTGTTAAGTGTTTTCAGAGATTACAGGGCAGGAATGGCTCAGAGGATGGAAAGGAAGCATGCAAAAATGGAAGGAATAAAATAAGTTGGAGAAATTGCTAAGCTGTCCAGCCTGACCTCTTTGCACTCAAACGGCTATAACTTTAGCTACAGAGGTCCAAACGACGCGGTTCCAGTTGCGTTGGAAAGCTAACGTCCGGGCTTCGATTTGATATATAATTTGCCATAGCTGCCTCGATGCCAGGCGACGCGAACGCGTGAGTCACGCGGATGCGTGACCTGGCAGAAACGCAACCCGCGCGGCCGCGTGAGCCATGCGGCCGCGTCACTTTTTTGCGACCTGTACGGACCAGAAAGCCCTGGAACTGACTTCTGGGCTATTTCTGACCCAGTTTTCGGCCCAGAGTACACAGATTAGAGGCTATAAAGTGGGGGAATGCATCCATTCATCATCATGCACTCATAATTCACTTTCCATGATTTAGATTAGTTTTGAGAGGGATTCTCTCCTCTCTCTCTTAGGATTTAGGACTTCTCTTAGTTTTAGGAGTGACTCTCAATCCCAGGTTCAATTTTCTTTGTATTTATTTACTTTCAATGTTCCTTTTATTTATTTCCTCAATTTAGTTTATGGATTCCTATGTTTAACTTAACTTCTTTATTTGGCTACAACTGCCCATGTTACTTTTGATATCTTTACTAGTGCTAATTGTGGTATTTCAGATTTATGATTGCTTTCTTTAATTTATGCTATTGGTGCTTATCCAAATTATTTTCATTCGAGTAGATTTTCTTCCCTTTTGGCTTTGGTTAAATAATTGGTAACTCTTGAGTTATCAAACTCATTGTTAGTTGAGAATTGGAATTAATTCATCCACTTAACTTACCTTCATAGTTAGAGGTTAACAACGTGGGAGAAAAATCCAATTCTCATCACAATTGATAAGGATAACTAGGAAAGGACCTCCAGTTCTTATACCTTGCCAAAGGTTTATTTTACAGCTATTATTATTTTATTTTACTTGTCATATAA
>NC_029772.3:60740796-60741576 GCF_000817695.3 Arachis duranensis | reverse complement strand
GTTACTTGTGACAACCAAAACATTTGTACGAAGGGATTTTTGTCGGTTTAGAGACTATATATACAACGCGACTGTTTTTTATGAAATTCTTTACTGGCAAAAATCTTAACGTCAAAATGGCGCCGCTGCCGGGGAATTGCAAACGTGTGCCTTATTATTGGTTATTGTAAATAATTTTCAAAAAAAATATATATATATTTATCTTTTTTTTTAAATCTTATCTTTTTCAAAATATTTTCTTTTTGTTGATTTTTATTTTTATTTTGTCTCACTACTATGAACTCTCACCCATTTGGCTATGAGTCTGGTCAACAATCACCACCATATGCCTATGAACCCCCTCCTCAACATGACTTTAGACCACCATACTCACAAGCCCCTTTCCGCTATTCACCTCCATATGACCCTAATCCTTATCCACTACACCAACCACCATATGAACCTTACCCAGAACCACCACCTCAATATTCACCATCTCCATATCCTTATCAAAAAGAACCACCTCCGTATTATGAATCTGTTTCCCAAAATAATGAACCCTCCTATCCACCCAAAACCTCCATGGAGAACACACTTAAATCCTACTTATGAAATCCGAGTGCATCAAGAGGCAAAGGATCGTGTCAAGGAAACAATGGATCGATTTCAGGCAACCACTCAACAACTGGGGCAAGTATTAATTCAATGGGCTTCTAGACACTTAAATACACAAGGATCAGCCACAACCCCATGTGGACAGTCTAGTGAAGAGCGTAGCATGAAGGAGATACCAGAAACCCC
>NC_029772.3:60735121-60740637 GCF_000817695.3 Arachis duranensis | reverse complement strand
TGAGGAGGGTGTACAACCTCCAAGGCATATCACAGTTGAAGACTTGGAAGATGTTGGAGTTGATCAAGTGATGGAGATTCAAGAAGCACAACCTCCCATGCCCTTGGAAAGCAATGAAGAGGAGATTGATTTGAAAGAGAGCTACCAAGAGGAAGAGGTTGAAATTGAAGAAGTTTGCAAAGAGGTGGTAGTTATCCGAAAAGAGCATAAGGGAGTAGAGCTTGCAATTTCATTAAAAATACCTCCCCCTAAGTTGCCATCATCCTTCACAACATTCAAGTGGGTAAAATTCATATCCCTTAGATTTCTAATTCCATTTGAATATGGGCTACTGGAGACGGATGGTCAACTTAGAGCTCTTTGTGACATTAAGAGTAAGCGGAAGATGGCCAGTGGTAAGAATTGTCCTGCAAGGTTCATCATGGTTGGAAGCTTTAAGTTTAAATGCAAAGGTTGGTATAGAGCTCAACTGAATGGGTCTAAGAAGCTGTTTGGTCGCTGCAGTGAGAATTCATATCACCTTTCACCCGGCTGGAAAAATACAGATCAAGACAAAAACGGGTGTAAAGGTAAAGTTTGGGATCCTGGGATCTGTTCTAACATTTGTCACCCCGGGAGCCTAAGAATCTATTTGAAGCATCATAAGGGCTTTACGTGCTTAGTCTGGGACCCCAGAGGTTACTGGAGATACAAACATTGGTGGAGATTCCTGGATCAGTACAAGCATAAGCCACCATGACAGGAAGCTCATCAAATGTCCGACTTAAGGACTTTAACTAAAAGTGCTAGGTGGGAGACAACCCACCATGGTATGATCGTTCATTTTTCATTTTTATTTAGTTTTATTTGCTTTTTATTTTTATTTTATTTTATTATATTGAACCTGGAGTTTTGCATCACATTCATATTAACACTACATTCTGCATCTTTTCATGTTAAAAAAAAAGTGAGCACGCGACGCGACCGCATCAGCGACGCGTCCGCGTCGCAAGGAGATGAGAGAATAATAAATTGAACAGAGAGTTACGTAAGAACAGGGCTGGGGGTGCGCTATTAGCACAAATTGACTCCATGCGAACGCGTCGATGACGCGTTCGCGTCATTTGGAAAAATAGCCTCCCACACGACCGCGTCACCCACGCGGCCGCGTGACCTGAAAACGGCGTAAAAATGGTATATGGCCGAAAGTTGAGCTGGAATTGGGCTGGACCCGTGCTAGTAGGACAAGCCCTGCCACACGAACGCGTCACCCACGTGTCCGCGTCATATTGGAAATAAGGCCATCCGCACGATCGCGTCGACCACGCGACCGCGTCACCCTGGATTTTGGCAATACTAACGTTTTGAACAGAGAGTTGTGCGGCCGCGAGGCTGCACTCGCGCCACTAGCACAAATCGAGTCACACGATCGCGTGCCCCACGCGTCCGCGTCACCCAACCTTATCGCGTACGACGCGACCGCGTCACCCACGCGACCGCGTCACCCACGCGACCGCGTCGCCAGCGTCGCACAACCTATCCAGATTAGTGCCAATTTTTTATCTTCTCTTTTCTAATCCTAATTTCTTCCTTCTCTCTCCTTTCTCACTTTCTTTTTTCTTCTCATCCTTTTTCCCTCTCATTTTATTTTACTTCATTTATTTGCATATTTCATTCATTGCATTATTCTCATTGGTGTTGGAGTTTTATTTAGATAAGTGCCTTATTTTATTTGAGCACGTGGCTACTCGGAGAAGAGATTTGACAATTGACATTTACTTATGGCTCTAATATACATTTGGATTACATTATTTTCATCCCTTTTTTAACTTGCACACCCAATGTATTTGGGATTATCATTCACAATTGTCATCATTACACATGCTCTTTAATTTGGCACATTTATTACTTGATGCTTGAGCTATGCCTCTCATGCCTATTATTTGCATGTTTTTACCCTCTTGCATCTAATTATTTTAAATTTCTCTTTATTGTTGTCTTTCCTACATGTTGTAGCTACCATGTAGATGGACTATCATCTTTCCTTTGGCATTCTTTATCACTTGGAATTTCCTCCCTTCTGGTCTTAGTTTTCTATATTTCACACTCTTCCTTTTTCTTCTTCCTTAGGCATGGGTACCAAGAAAGGAAAAGAGAAGGCCACTGACAAGACACCAGCAAGGAAAGGAACCAAGAGATCTCCAACTAAGGCACCTCCATCTACAAGCGTCATTTGGAGCAACCCGTCCACCTGCACATCTCAGTATGCACCGAGGACGGTGCAATCTTTAAGTGTGGGGAGGTCGATACCGATCTCCATGGGTTAGTTACTCCTTGACTCAACACCAATATTTTATTTTATTTTTTTGTTCATCGTTGCATTTGCATGTTTGTTTGATTTTTGTGCATATTTTACTACTTGGTTAAAGTAATATTTTCTTTTTCAAGAAACCTTTTAGAAAATTTCACTAATTTGAATAAAATTTAATGTTACACTTGTTTGAAGAGATATTATACTGGAACATGGTTTAGAACTCGAACACACAAAACCTGTGAGATTTGAGCTTAATTACATGGTTACATTATTTAACCATAAATTTTTATTCTTGTGTGTTCACTTCTCTATGATTGTAATCTTTATTTTGTTCCATTCTATATGTCCAATATTTAATATATTTGCATGCTTGCATATGATTGAGGCCATTGTTTGATTCTAGCTCACTTATCCCAAAATTAACCTACCTTTTACATCATCCTTGTTAGCCCCCTTGAGCTTTTAAATCCCCTCTTGTTTTATAACCATATTAGCCTTAAGCTTTTAAATCCCCTCTTGTTTTATAACCATATTACTAGCCTTAAGCAGAAAAATAAAATAAAAATCCCAAGTTGAATCCTTGGTTAGCTTAAGATAGATATTGTGTATAATTTAAGTGTGGGGAATTTTATGGGAACATGGGATGATATGAAAAAAGTAGGGAATTAAATTGAATAAGTTATTTGAAAATTTGGGAAGCATGCTCATGTGAAATCAAAATAATTAAATTACCATGTGCATTGAAAAAAAAATATTAAGTAATTAAATAAGGGGATACAAAAAAAAAGAAGAAGAAAAATAATATTACCCCAAAATACAAAATAAAAAGAATCAATGCACATGGGACAAAATTCAACAAAATAAGTTTGATACATGAGCATGTAATACAAAAAGTGGGAAAATTTGGGTAGCTAGGTAAAGCATTTTAAATTTTATAAAGTATGTATGTGTTAGGTGAGATCTTGGACTAATCAAGGATTCACTTTACTAGCTCACTTAGCCTTATATATACCCTTACCTTTACCTTGGCCCCATTACAACCTTAACAAAAGACCTCATGATGTTTGCATTGGTATGCTAAATAATTGTTGATTGGTTAGATGAAGAACAAGGTTTAGAAAGTATGATTAGAGAAGAGTAGAGTGATTAACCCTATACACTTGAGAGATTAGAGTGCATATACACTTCCTGTGAGGGTTCAGTGCTTAATTCTATGTTCCCTGCCTTGTACTCAATTGAGTGGTTTTTATCAACTCTTTACCCACTTATTCATACTATTTGCATGGTTTTACATTTGCCTTCCTAATTATGTGCTTTGATTGAAAACATGCTTCTTTGGCCTTAAGTTCCCTATGTTTAATCCTCTCTTATTACCATTATATGCCTTGATATGTGTGTTAAGTGATTTCAGAGATTACAAGGTAGGAATGGCTTAGAGGATGGAAAGGAAGCATGCAAAAGTGGAAGGAATACAAGAAGTTGGAGGAACTACTAAGCTGTTCAGCCTAACCTCTCCGCACTCAAATGGCTATAACTTTAGCTAGAGAGGTCCAAACGATGCGGTTCTAGTTGCGTTGGAAAGCTAATGTCCAGGGCTTCGATTTGATATATAATTTGCCATAGCTGCCCCGACACCAGGCAACGCGAACGCGAGAGTCACGCGGACGCGTGACCTGGCAAGAACGCAACCCGCGCGGCTGCGTGAGCCATGCGGCCGCGTCACTTTTCTGCGACCTGTACGGACCAGAAAGCGCTGGAAGTGACTTCTGGACTGTTTCTGACCCAGTTTTCGGCCCAGAGTACACATATTAGAGGCTATAAAGTGGGGAAATGCATCCATTCATCATCATGCACTCATAATTCACTTTCCATGATTTAGATTAGTTTTGAGAGGGGTTCTCTCCTCTCTCTCTTAGGATTTAGGACTTCTCTTAGTTTTAGGAGTGACTCTCAATCCCAGGTTCAATTTTCTTTGTATTTATTTATTTTCAATGTTACTTTTATTTATTTCCTCAATTTAGTTTATGGATTTCTATGTTTAACTTAACTTCTTTATTTGGCTACAACTGCCCATGTTACTTTTGATATCTTTACTAGCGCTAATTGTGGTATTTCAGATTTATGATTGCTTTCTTTAATTTATGTTATTGGTGCTTATCCAAATTATTTTCATTCGAGTAGATTTTCTTCCCTTTTGGCTTTGGTTAAATAATTGGTAACTCTTGAGTTATCAAACTCATTGTTAGTTGAGAATTGGAATTAATTCATCCACTTAACTTACCTTCATAGTTAGAGGTTAACAACGTGGGAGAAAAATCCAATTCTCATCACAATTGATAAGGATAACTAGGAAAGGACCTCCAGTTCTTATACCTTGCCAAAGGTTTATTTTACAGCTATTATTATTTTATTTTACTTGTCATATAATATATTCGCACCTTACTTCCAAAACCCCAATTTTACCTTTTTCATAGCCAATAATAAGAACATACCTCCCTGCAATTCCTTGAGAAGACGACCCGAGGTTTAAATACTCGGTTATCAATTTATTTAGGGGTTTGTTACTTGTGACAACCAAAACGTTTGTACGAAGGAATTTCTGTCGGTTTAGAGACTATATCTACAACGCGACTGTTTTTTATGAAATTCTTTACTGGCAAAAATCTTAACGTCAGGTGCTCAAGAAGACCCTAACCAACACTTGACCACCTTCTTGAGGATTTGTGACACGGTGAAGTCCAATGGAGTCCACCCCGATGTCTATAGGTTTCTCTTGTTCCCCTTCTCACTCAGGGACAAGGCAACAAAGTGGCTTGAATCTTTCCCAAAAGAAAGCCTGACAAATTGGGAGGAGGTAGTGAACAAGTTTTTAGCAAGATTTTATCCTCCTCAAAGGATTAATAGGCTAAAAACTGAGGTGCAGACTTTCAGGCAACAAGATGGTGAGACACTTTATGAAGCATGGGAGAGATTCAAAGACTTGACTAGGAGATGTCCACCAGAGATGTTTAATGAGTGGGTTCAACTTCACATCTTCTATGAAGGTCTTTCCTATGAGTCAAAGAAGGCTGTAGATCATTCATCAGGAGGTTCTTTAAACAAGAAGAAAACCGTTGAAGAAGCCATAGATGTCATTGAAACAGTTGCTGAGAATGACTACTTCTATGCCTCTGAAAGAAGTAACACTAGAGGAGTAATGGAGCTGAACCACATGGATGCACTG
>NC_029772.3:60729732-60734292 GCF_000817695.3 Arachis duranensis | reverse complement strand
GAGCTACTATCTTCCCACAGATTTTGTTGTTCTGGAAATAGATGAGAATCCTATTTACCGCATCATTTTGGGAAAACCATTCCTAGCCACAGCTAGAGCACTCATAGATGTAGAACGAGGAGAATTAGTGTTGAGAATACATGATGAGCAGCTCTCTTTCAATGTTTTCAACCTCTCACAAGAAGCAAATCATGAAGACAATAAGTTGATGGAGGAGCCAAACAAGGAAGCACAAACAACACAATTGGAAGCCCCATTAGTTGGGAAGCCATATAGTCAAGAAGAACCATGTTCAAGGATGATCCAAGGGGAACCAGAACCATCAGAGTCATGCAAGATCAATAACAAGAATCCACTAGAGAAAGAATCCATAGAAAACAAGACAACATCAATGGAAACAAAGAAGAAAGTTCCAAGGAGATGGAGAAGCAGAAAGATACCTACAGAAGATTTCTCCCCCAGGAGACGAACTTCTCAACAATTCCACTGGTGGCAAACACACTGCAAGAGGGGAGGACTTCAAACACCACCAACCACCTTGACAAGGGACAATCGTCAAGCTAATGACGTTAAAAAAGTGCTTCATGGGAGGCAACCCATGTAACTCTTTTCTTAAATTTCTAATAACAGCAATAAGGTAATTTCCATGGAAAGTTCAAATCAATCTTGACAACTAACATAAAGCCCCTCTACATGTAACTTATAGTACATGATATGTTTGGTGTTCAAAGCACACCGAGTGTGGTTTGAACACACCTTACGAGGAAAGTTCATTTCCCAAACTTGTTGCATCATGTGATCACAAACAAGTTTGGTGTACCAACGTGCATGCATGGAAAGCTTAATGTTTGATTGATTTGCTTTCATGGAAAAACTTTAGTCATATAGAAACAAAAGAAAAAGAAAAAGAAACATTTTATTAGTTCACACTTTTTCCCACCAAAAGTTCAAATAACCCATTGCATCTACTGTTTGTATATAGGGAATCAAAAAGGACATTGATGGTACTTGATAGGAAAAGAGGTTTGGCCACTACACCAAGGGAATTTCACACTTGTCCTCATAGGGAATGTCCTTGGAAGAGTTGCCATGCAACATTGGAAATGGATGGCTTTGGAGACCAAATCAAGACCCTCATAAAGGAGCTGATCCTTGTGCTCCTTCAATCCTAAAACCCCAACCGTCCACTATCAAACACCATCATCAATCCACACCCTTCAAGCAATTGCCATTTTCCTATTTAAACCTCTTCACACAACTCTTCCGTACACACCCTTTATCCCCATTCTTTTCTTTTCACTTCTTTCTCTCGGCCATACATACTTCACGTATACCTTATATACTCACCTCTTCTCTTCTCCCTTCAAAACTCATTCCCTCAAAACTCATTCTACCTCAACCCAACCGAACTCCATCTTCAACCCCTTAACCTCTACTATTCAATTCTCACTCATGGCAGCATCAACACCCTCCTTTTGATGAAGTGCGGTTTAGAACATTTCATTATGCGCTCCAATATGGGTGGATGGCTGACAAAGAAATCATTTATGAACTGGGCTTCCAAGTAACAAAAACTGAGTGTCCAGAGATCATAGAGAAAGTGGAGCAACGTCGCTGGGAGCTCTTTACCGATCCGATCACAAGGGTAAATGCAACTCTAGTAAGAGAGTTCTATGCAAATGCAGTTAGGCAAGACAAGGCGGATGACTCATACACAAGTTTTGTGAGAAGGGTCATGGTAGATTTTAGTCCTATGACTATCATGAGAGTCCTGAAGTTGAGAAGCATTTCTTTTGAAGAGGATAGCTATCACTCAAGAATGGACAAACATCCCAATTATGACCAGATTATACAAGATATATGTGTGCCAGGAGCCGATTGGGAAAGAGGTCCCAAGAGAAAACCCAAATTTATAAAAAGATGGGATCTCCTCCTAGAGGCTAAAGGGTGGTTCGAAATTGTAAGGAGATCCATCCTCCCAGCCGGAAACAACTCAGAGGTAAATCTCAAGAGAGCAACGATGTTACAATGTATAATGAAAGGAGGAGAGATCAAGGTCTAAGCAATGAAATTCTAAACAGGGCGGAAGTTCTAGATAAGGAATTTATACCATTGAATATATTCCAAAAACGAATTAGATTATGCAATGAAGAGACTCAAACAAAAAACTTACCTAAACTATATGATCCTTTCTTGAATGGACCCTGTCGGGGCCGAATGAACAATTTTTTGTTATCCTCAATTAATAATAAAACTTCTAAAAAAGATGATATTTGGATAAATAAGATTCATGGTCTCCTTCTTTCTAGTATTCAAAAAACTAGTTATTTTGAAGAGAACATGGATATATTTTATCAAAAGTTATTTTTAACTGAAATTAGTTTTTTTTTTAACTTAATCCATAAATTTTCGGAAAATCAGTATCAGCCTTGAATTTTGAAGGACTTGTGTACCAGAAACAATAGGAACTTCTGGTAGGAACTTCTGTACCATAAACAATGGTATCTCCAATTATAGCCCCTCTGGGGTGTAAAATATATCTTTTCTCACCATCCCCATAGTGTATGAGACAGATGTATGCATTTCGATTAGGGTCGTATTCTATGGTTACGATTCTACCATATATGTCTTTTTCATTCCGGCGAAAATCGATTTTACGGTATAGACGCTTATGACCTCCCCCTCTATGCCCTGCGGTAATGATTCCTCTGGCATTACGGCCTTTACCACAACGATGTTGTCCATAGATCAAATTATTTCGTGGATTTGATGCTGTCCATAGATCAAATTATTTCGTGGATTGGATTTGACTTGACTGTCTACGGCTCCATTGCGTGTGCTCGGGGTAGAAGTTTTGTATAAATGTATCGCCATGCTATTAAGTATTTTGATTTAAGTTCATTTCTTTTTAAGAGGTGGAATAGAATAACCCGGTTGAAGCGTAATGATCATACGTCATAGCCCAAGGCATTCGGAAGTTTGCTGAGAAGAGTGATTCTGGAGGAAAGTTGGGTTATCCCAGCACTATTTTTCTTCTTTGCAGACTGGCCAGGGTGATATTCGAGGATGCGAACTCTCAGTGGATAACAGTTGGTCTTCCAATCACTTATCGTCGGATGCATGCAGCTGCAGCTCCACTACCTCCACAGAAGGTACGAAAGAGGCCAGCCCTTCAAACTGAAGAAGAACAACCTCCCCAAGAGCAACCCCCAGCCACCTTAAGCATGCACCAACTGCAAGAGGCTATTGATGCCTTATCTAGGCAGTGTATGGAAAATCAAGAGACATATAAGGAGTTTCAAATGCAATTAATGGACCGCCAAGAAGGATCAGTCTCTAGATGGATGGATCAACAAAAAGAATGGCAAAAATAATGGATGGACCAGCAATTGGAACAAGGGAGACAATAGA
Source organism: Arachis duranensis (assembly GCF_000817695.3). Lineage (NCBI taxonomy): Eukaryota > Viridiplantae > Streptophyta > Magnoliopsida > Fabales > Fabaceae > Arachis > Arachis duranensis. Next base: position 60,730,881 of record NC_029772.3, on the reverse strand, counting down.
GTGAATCCTTCCACAACCTGAGTCAAAAACAAGATCAGCAACAAGAAGCCATCCAAAGGCTAACCAACATTCAAGCACATCAAGGTGCACACATCCACGAGATGCATCGAACACAAAGAGAACAAGTAGATCTTTTTGATGAGCATAGAGCATTTTCGGAACATGTTTATTTGAGTGAGGCTGGGCATCATGTGAATACCCAAGCCAGGCTTGGATACCTAGTCGGATAACTGCCTGTTTTACATCCTAGAATAACAAAATATGAAGATGTAAAAGATGAGTTAGCACGAGTGGAGCGCGAAAGGATAGAACAAAGTCATGAATCAGTCAAAAAGGCACTGGAGGACTGGAAGATAGCCAGAATGAACCGAATGAGGAGAAGCACAAGTAGACAAAGTAAACTTCAAGAGGGCAAGGGAGCAGAAGAGAATGAGCAGGCCAACAAGTGAAAGGTGGTGAAATTCCTTCTTAGTTTACCTTCTTCTTCAAAGCTTTAAATAAGGAAAATCATGTATGAAATAGAACATGCTTCCATGGTAGCTTAGGAACCTTTTCAATTCTGCATTTAATTCTCCTCGCTTAAGTCTATGTTATTGAGCCTAATTTCTTGAATGTTCACTTGCACCTTTCTTACTTGTATGCTTGTCTCTTTAAGTTAATCAAAAAGAAAATGTTATGAAAAGAATGAGAGTGGAGTTATTTTGTAAAGTGCATTCTGAATGTTTGTGGTAGGATGATTAGTAAGCTAAGTTGGTTCACCAAGAAAGGAAAGAAAGCAACTATCCATCCTAAGTCCTAAGTTTGAGACACATTCCTTGAGGCTAGCTAAACAATAAGATCCCAGCAAGAAAAGAAAAAAAAAGAAGAGCAATACAAGTGAAAATAAGAAAGGGAACACAATAAGAAACAATGCTAGGCACCAAGGGTTTTGAAACTGAGGCATGTGTCTGTGGTGTTTATGTACAAGGGATATACTTGGATGAATAAGCTCTTAGGGGTGTCTTATCACTTGGTAACTTGGATTAACTAATCCGGGATTATCAGCTGAAAGTCCACTATCAAGAGTAACCCTTGTTACAGAGCACTTAGTAACCCAAAGAGGTGCTGGACACCAAGGTCTCAAGAAAGAAAGAATAACAAACCATGTGC
>NC_029772.3:60714234-60729328 GCF_000817695.3 Arachis duranensis | reverse complement strand
TTAATGAGAAAAGTGATCACCAATAACGCCTGCGAAGCCATTCATAGCCTACGTTAAGAGCCACGTTAACTAAGTTAACGTGGTACTTAACGTAGAAGAAAAAGAGGACTCCATGTTAACGAGAAACATGAACTCCAATAACGTTTCTCTTTAACGTTAGTGGTAAAAGTGAACACCACTAACGTTGGGAAACTAAGCAATGCTCCACGTTAAGAGTCACGTTAACTAAGTTAACGTGAACTCTAATGTGGAAGTGGATCAACAATGCAAACGTTAGTGACATTCACTTTTGTCACTAACGTTGGATCACTAGCGTTGCCTACGTTAACTCTCACGTTAAGATTGTTAACGTGGAAGTTAACGTGGAGTGGGGTTCAAAGAACCAACGTTAGTGACACTCACTTTTGTCACTAACGTTGGGAGAGGGCTTCATTACTACGTTAAGAGCCACGTTAACTTAGTTAACGTGGGTTCTAACGTAGGGGCTTAAGGCAATTGGAGCGTTAGTGACAAAGGTGAGTGTCACTAATGCTCTCGAAGGTGGTAGATGCCCACGTTAAGAGCTACGTTAGCTAAGCTAACGTGAGACCTAACGTAGGGGGCAAGAGGCAAGCAACGTTAATGGAAAAAGTGATTCCCATTAACGTTTGTGAAAAAGGGGCACAAGCCAATGTTAATGGGAAAAGTGAGTCCCATTAATATTGGCCAAGAATTGAGAAGGAATGTTAGAAGTCACGTTAAGACTTCTAACGTTGAGAATAACGTGGGCATATAAAGGTGGAACGTTAGTGGAAAAGGTGCATGCCACTAACGTTCTTGCACCCAGAAATGTATTCCACGTTAATCTCATGCCTAATTCATATTTCTCTGCAAGCTGGGCCCACTAAAGATGAGAATTGCTTCAATTCAAGGTCCAAAGCCCACATCCAAGACTTGAAGAACTCACTAGAAGATCATGAAGAGTAGTATATATAGGAGTAGTTCTGAACTAGAGAGGAGCTTTTGGACTTTTGGGAACTACTCTCTGCATATTTTACTTTTCTGTACTTCTAGCATGGATTCTTCTTTTCTGCCAATTTTGAATCCTAGAGCTATGAACAACTAACCCTCTTTCATTGGGTTAGGGAGCTCTGCTGTAATTTGATGGATCAATATTAGTTTTCATTCTTCTTCTTCTATTTTTTCTCTTGATTTTACTAGAAAGCTTTCAATCTTAATTCCATTGGTTAGTTGTCTTGGAAAAGAAACTCTCTATAATTAGATCTCTTCGGAACCTTGGAAGAGGAATGAAGAGATCATGCTAGAAATGCTTTCTCATGCTGGACCAATACTTGATTTGGGAAATGTATGTGGTATAATCAGTGACCATACTTCATCTCTTTTCATGAGCAATTGACCAAGGAATTGGCTATTGATCAAGATTTGAGAGATTGGATTACCAAAGAATTGGAATCCAATCACTTAAGATTGGCAAGGAGATCAATGAATGCATTGATTGAGGAAGAGATGAGAATGAATTTGATCCGGAGAATTGCAACATCTCCTAAACCCAATGATCTCCCCATTTCTGATCTTACCCATTCTCTTTAGTTTCTGTCATTTACTTTTATGAGCATTACCCCAAATTTCCCATTTAAGATTTTGCACTTTAATTTCTGCTATTTAATTTCTAGTTATTTAAATTTCTGCATCTCAATCTCACTTCTGTTTAGCTCAACTAGCATATTATTCTAACTAAAGTTGCTTGACCAATCAATCCTTGTGGGATTCGACCTCACTCTGTAGTGAGTTTTACTTGACGATAATTCGGTATACTTGCCAAAGGGAGATTTGTTGAGAGACAAGTTTCCTTGCATCAACTCCCCATCATGTTAGGGAACTACTCGCTCATTGTTAATGTAAAACTCATAACATATAAAAAGGAATTAAAGGAAGACATGATAAATAAAAAGATGAAAAGGGATTAAATAAAAATATTATTCTATATTAATAACTTGTGAAAACAATCCAATGTCAACTCTAGAGAGAATAATGATATGGAAGAATAAGAAAAAGTAAATAGCAAAGTATAATGACTAGTACCGGAGGTGGCCTCTTCTCAAAAGCTAAAAAGCAAAATCTTCCAAAAATCCTAATTATGAATGTCAAGTGATAAAAACCTAGGGGAGGAGCCAATTCAGATCTAAAACTAAAAATAATGTGGAATGAATTGTTTTCCTCTGTTTCTGTATGTTCCTTGGCTCTAGTCTGTGTTTTTGGGCCGAAAATTGGGTTGAAATCCGGCCCAGAAACTCTACCAGCGACTTCTAAAATTCTGCAGATCGCGCACGCCAGGCAGTCGCGTCATTCATGCGAACGCGTCATTCGGCCTTTTGCTTTCCAACGCAGGCGCGTCGTCCATGCCTCCACGTCACTTATGCTTTTCCAATCTGCGCGGTCGCGTGAGCCATGCAGCCGCGTCACTTCTCGCTGGTCATCTCCTTAATTTCTTGTATTCCTTCCATTTTTGCAAACTTCCTTTCTAATCTCCAATTCATTCATGCCCTATAAAGCCTGAAACACTTAACACACAAATCACGGCATCGAATGGGATAAAGGAGAATTAAAATACCTAATTAAAAGTCTCTAGGAAGTAAGTTTTCAATCATGTAGTAATTTTAGGAAGGAAATATAAATGCATGCTAATTATATGAATAAGTGGGTAAAGATGATGATAAAACCACACAATTAAACACATTATAAACCATAAAATAGTGGTTTATCAGCGGGACTTAGTAGCTTTTTGCTTTTGAACAGCTTTGGCATATCACTATCCATTGAAGCTCAGAGATGTTGGTATCCTTAGGAACTTAGAATCCAGATGATATTATTGACTCTCATAGTTTAGTTTTTTTGGAGTCTTGAACACAGCATTTTGGAGTCTTGGATGTGGCCCTAAGCACTTTGTTTTCCAGTATTACCACCGGATACATAAATGCCACATAAACTTTAACTGGGTGAACCCTTTCAGATTGTGATTTAGCTTTGCTAGAATCCCTAGATAGAGGTATCTAGAGTTCTTAAGTACACTCTTTTTGCTTTGGATCACGACTTTAATCGCTCAGTCTCAAGCTTTTCACTTGACACCTTCACGCCACAAGCACATGGTTAGGGGCAGCTTTGTTTGAGCCGTTTAGGTCAGGACTTTATTTCCTTTAGACCTTCCTAAACATTAATGCTCAAAGCCTTGGATCCTTTTACCCTTGCCTTTTGGTTTAAAGGGTTATTGGCTTTTTCTGCTTTTTATTTTTTTCTTTATTTTTTTCACATGCATATATATATTTTTCTTTTTCTTTTGCAACATGATTTTTCTTTTTCTTTTTGCTACTTTTTCTTGCGTCAAGAATCAATTTTTGAGATTTTTCATATTACCAATAATACTTCTCTTTTTTCATCATTCTTTCAAGAGCCAACATTCATAAATTCCAATTTCAAATATGCAATGTTCATTCATACATTCAGAAAACAAAAGCAATACCACCACATCAAAATATATGACTTTTTGAAAGCTTACGTTTCTTGGTGTCTCAACATGGTTTTGGCGATCGTGGGTGCTTCCGATGGCAACTTCTGGCATCTTCATCTTCGACCTTCTTCTGCATTCTTCTTCTTTTTTCAAGTTGGTTTTTTTTCTTCTGTCGTCTATTTTTCTGCTCTGTATTTGTTTTTTTGATGTTCTGACTGAGTGCATGTTGGAAAGCTTGAGTCTTTGTATATTAGTATGTTCGGTTTATCACTGTGATGCACGCCTTCTGGTCTTTTTTTTTGTCCTTATGTTTGCTTCTGGGTGTTTTCTCCTGATTTGATTTTTTAGGGCTTCGTATGCTACTCCTGTTTTGCTTTCCTTTGTTGTTTTGAGTAAGTTTTCTCCTTTTGATGGCTTTTTGATCTTCTTCGCGTTTATTTTTCTTGGAAAGGGTTTCTGCTGAGACATTAGTCTTGTGAATTTTTGATTTCGTCTGGGATGTCTTTATCTTTTTAGTAATCCAATCTTTTTCTTGTTTGTAGGACTAGTTGGCCATGTCTTCCAGAAAAAATATTGTCAAGGCATCTCCTCTGGTTCCTGAAGGGATGTCTGATTGGCTGGACTCTCTTGTCTTGCTGTGTGTTTCTTTAGCCGATTCTGAATTTTGTGTGACGCTTAGAAGGCATCATCGTGTTTGTAGCAGTGAAGATCAGGAGAGCAATTACGAGTTAATAGCACTTGATTCTGGTGATAGAGTTTGCTTCCCGGTCCTGACCCAGGGGGAGCGTCCTTTCTTCTATGCTTATGATTACTTTTTTGGCCCAATGAACATCACCTTTCCTTTCACCTCTTTTGAAATTGACCTACTATGGTCTTGTAATGTGGCCCCTTCGCAGCTCCATCCGAATTCGTGGGGTTTCATTAAGATTTTTCAGCTTGTTTGTCAAGATTTTGGTGTTACACCTTCTTAAACTCTTTTTGTGTATCTTTTTGTGTTGACCAAGCTTGGGACTACCAAGAAGAAGGCATCTTGGATTTCTTTTAGGTCTGCCCAGGGGCACAAGGTTTTTTCCATGTATGATGAATCTTTCCGGGATTTTATGAATTACTTCTTTAAGGTCCGGGCTGTTGAAAGAGCCCGACCTTTCTTTTTGGATGAAAATAACGAGCCCTGCTTTCCCTTAGAGTGGCAGAGGAACGTAGTGGTATCCCGATATACTTGGGAGATGTTGAGCGAGGTTGAGCAGGCCTTTGTGAATGTTTTGGAGGAAATTTGGGGGGAACCTCCTCATTTGGATACTAAAAAATCTTTGGGAGACCCGTCCCTCAGTCGAACTGCTTTGGGTACTGCCTTGATATATTTTGTTTCTTGTTTTCTTTCTACTTTTCTCCCAGTGTGATAAATTGTTGTTTTTTGTTTTTCAGATATGGCCAAGAATAATGATGCGATGAAGGATTTCAAGAAGGCGAGGAAAGATACTACAGCTCAAAACATCTCGGCCCGGGCTGATGGGGAAGGAACTTCCCAAGCTCCTTTGAAACCATCCGTGCCGAGCTCTCCTGGCCCAAGGAGAATGATCCCTACACCTCGGGTTCGTTTAGTGGATCCCCCTCAATCTTCTACTGCTGCTGTGGTTTCTTCTTCGGCCGCCCCTCCTCAAAAAAGACCTCAAACTGTTGAACCTTTCAATCTAGATGCCTTAGATTTTGATCCTATTGGTTTTGTGGACCAGCAGATCACTCCTTATGGTGCTCTTTCAATGGATGATGTATCTCTCCTTCATCACTTGGATTTTATAACTCAGAGTAGTGTTAAGATGGCTCATATGGGAGCTGCTTTGTATCGCACTGCCCAAAATCTGCCTCTACATGCTACCAAAGCTTTTATGGAGGAAGCTAAGCAAGAATTTGATCGGATGAAGGGTCTAAAGGAGGAGTTTGAAGCGGAGGTGACTAAACTAAAGAAAGAGCTGGAGGGGGAGAAGGCCAGCTCTCTTGCCTTGGCGGCCTCTGTGCGATTGGCTGAGGATGTGGCTTTGAAGCACAAAGAAAGCTACGTCACGTCCTACCGAGAAGTGATGCGTCTTTGGGAGGAGCTAGAGTCGGTCCGGGTTGATTATTTCGAGCACTAGGGTCATCTAGTGGGTAGCGTAACTGCTGCTTATGAGAACCTGAAGGAGCAGGTTCAGGTTATCGCCCCGGGAGCTGATCTTGCTTTATTTAGTTTGGATAATGTTGTGAAGGATGGTAAGATCGTTCCTGAGGACCCTGATGATGATGATGTTGAACCCCCCTCTGAGCATATTGCTAAAGCTTCTGTCGTGTTGGCTTCTTCAACTCCTGCTTGTTCTGTGGCCGATCCTGAATGCCAGATTTTGAATCGGGATGACGGGATAGTGAACGTAGTGCCTCTCCAGACTCGCCCTCCTTCACCATGTGCTGATGCTGCCGAGAAGCCCTTGGGTGCCTGATTTGACTTATGTATCTATCCTGTGTAGATAGCCCGGTTTGTGGGCGTTTAAACTCTTTATCTTTGTAAATGGTGTTTTGCTGACTGTTGATACTTTTGGGTTGCTTGTTTAGCAACTTTTATTTTGCAAAAAACAAAGTAGTTTCTGAGCTTCCGGGGCTGATTTTGGTGGCCTCTGAAGCTTGCTATTTATCATAACTTTAGTAGTTTTTATATCATGTCTGCTTGTGCTCGTCTTGGTACCTTTGTAGGCTCGGACTTTGTTTGTAATCCTCCTTTTGGACCTTATTTAGGTTTCTTTTGGGAATTACCTTTTGTAGCTTTATATCCTTCTGGGCCGACTACGTCATGTCTGGCGTTGTCGAGTTGCTTGGTAATCCTCTTTTCTTGGACCTTGTTCAGGTTTCTTTCGAGGATTACTTTTTGTAGCTTTACCTCTTTCTGGGCCGACTTCGTCATGTCGGGCCCTGTCGAGTTACTTGATAATCCTCTTTCTTGGACCTTGTTCAGGTCTCTTTCAGGGATTTATCTTTTATAACTTATCTTTCTGGGCCGACTTCGTCACGTTGGGCCCTGTCGAGTTACTTGATAATCCTCTTTCTTGGACCTTGTTTAGGTCTCTTTCAGGGATTATTCTTTGTAACTTTGTCTTTCTGGACCGACTTCGTCACGTCGGGCCCTGTCGAGTTACTTGATAATCCTCTTTCTTGGACCTTGTTTAGGTCTCTTTCAGGGATTATCTTTGTAACTTTTTGTAGGAGTCCGACTTCGTCATGTCGGGCTCATCGAAGTTATAGTAATCCTCTTTTATAGGGTTGGCCATACCTCTTTCAAGGGCTTTACTTATAACTTGGGTTGTTGTGGCTGGTTCGACTTTTCATGCTGGCCAGTCTTTAAGATATTTTATAGCGATCCATTTTTAAGACCTCGTCAGGTCCTTTCTATGGATCACTTTCTATAACTTCTTGCATTATTTTGTTTTCATCTCTGCCGATTTTGTAGAATTTGGGTTTTTATCCCTCGTTTTTATCGTGATCGCACAGTGAATTTGGTTTTCACTTTCTGTCAATCTGAAGCTTTATAATCGGACGATGAATGTTTTCAGAATAATACGACTTGAGCGTTTGTAGAGAACCTGAACAAATTTTATTAAAAGAGAATGCAAATATACATGAGGAGTTAATTTCCTAAGTCGGGTGATTTGTAGATCTTGGCTGGGCGCCTCATTAAAAAACTTTTTTTTTAAGGAAAAAGAGTTCGCCTTGTCCAAGATCTTTTATCATCCCTAGCTATAGTACCTTCTTAGGTTGCAGGCGTGCCATGACCTAGGAAGCTCTCGCCTGTCGAGTTTGGAAAGCCTGTAGTAGCCCTTTCCCTGTACTTCTATGACTCAGAAGGTTCCTTTCCAGTTTGCTGCCAGCTTTCCTTCTCCAGGTCGAGTTGTTCCTATGTCGTTTCGGATTAAGATGAGGTCATCTTCAGCAAAGGCCCGATGTATTACTTTTCGGTTGTATCTGGAGGCCATTCGTCGTTTCAACGCCTCTTCCCTTATCCGATCTCTTTTTTGGATTTCTGAAAGTAAGTTGAGCTCTTCCCTTTGAAGTTGGGAATTGGCTTTTTCATTAAAAAGGATTACTCTGAGTGATCCTTCTTCGACCTCCACTGGGATCATTGCCTCCATTCCGTAAGCTAGCCGGAAAGGTGACTCTTTTGTCGTGGAAAGTGGAGTCGTTCGATATGCCCATAGGACTTGCGGGAGCTCCTCATCCCAGGCTCCCTTTGCATCCTATAATCTCCGTTTTAACGCTGCTAATATAACTTTGTTAGCAACTTCAGCTTGCCCATTGGCTTGGGGGTGCTCAACAGAGGTGAATTATTGTTTTTTATTCAAGTCGGCCGCTAGTTTTCTGAAGCCTGCGTCTGTGAACTGGGTATCATTATCAGTAGTGATGGAGTGTGGAACTCCGAACCTTGTGACGATGTTTCTATATAGAAATTTCCGACTTCTTTGAGCTGTGGCGTTGGCTAGGGGTTCTGTCTCGATCCATTTTTTGAAGTAGTCTATTACTACTATGAGGAATTTGACTTGTCCCGATCCTTGAGGGAAAGGTCCGAGGAGATCGAGTACCCATTTTGCGAATGGCTAAGGTGAGGTTACGCTGATAAGTTCCTCTGGCGGGGCGGTGTGAAAGTTGGCATGTTTCTGGCATGGTGAACATGTCCTTACAAATTCTGTGGCTTCTTTTTGTAGATTTGGCCAATAAAATCCTGCCCGAAGTACTTTTTTGGTGAGTGCCTGCGCTCCGAGGTGATTCCCACAAATGCCACTATGTACTTCTTCTAGGACATCTTTTGTATTGGAAGTCGGCACGCATTTTAGCAATGGTATTGAAATCCCTCTTTTGCATAAAGTATTATTTATGATGGTATAGTATTGTGCTTCCCGTTTTAACCTCTTTGCCTCTTTCTCATCTATAGGGAGGGTTCTGCTATGAGGTAATTAATTATGGGGGTCATCCATCCCTGATCGTGACTTGTTATGGATAGGACATTTTCTTCTTCTGAGATTGATGGATTCTGCAGAATTTCTTGGATAAGGCTTCTATTGTTGCCTCCTGGTTTGGTGTTGGCTAGTTTTGAGATTGCATCGGCCTGGGCATTCTGTTCTCGGGGTATGTGACGAATCTCATACTCTCCGAGTTGTCCGAGCTGTTCCCTGGTTTTGTCCAAGTACTTTTTCATAGTGGGATCTTTGGCTTGGTAGCTTCCTGTTATTTGTGAAGTGACTACCTATGAGTCGCTAAAGACGATAAGTTTTTGAGCTCCAACCTCCCTAGCCAGCTTCAAACTAGCTAGTAGTGCCTCATATTCTGCTTGATTGTTCGAGGCAGGGAACCCAAATTTGAGGGAGAGTTCGATTTGGGTTCCCTGGTCACTTTCAATTATTACGCCTACACCACTTCCCGTTTTATTTGAGAAACCGTCCACATATAGATTCCATTCTGTGGGGATTTTCGGTGTGTCCGTGAATTCCGCAATGAAGTCGGCCAGATATTGAGATTTGATGGCCGTCCGAGCTTCGTATTGAAGGTCGAATTCGGACAACTCGACTGCCCATTGCAAGATTCTGCCTGCCAAGTCTGTTTTCTATAAGATATCTTTAATGGGCTGGTTAGTCCGAACTTCAATAGTGTGAGACTGGAAATATGGGCAAAGTCGTCGAGATGTTATTATGAGAGCGTAACCAAACTTTTCTATTTTCTGGTAGTTCAGCTCGGATCCTTGTAATGCTTTGCTGATAAAGTATATGGGTTGTTGCCCGCTGTTGTCTTCTCGGACCAATGCTAAGGCTATTTCCCGATTTCCCACTGCAAGGTACAATATAAGTGGTTCTCCTTCCCGTGGCTAACTTAGTATAAGTGGCCATCCCAAGAATCTTTTGAAGTCTTGGAAGGCTTGCGCACATTCTGCTGTCCATTCAAACTCCTTTCCCTTCCTTAGAGTGGCGTAGAAGGGGAGAGATCTTATTGCTAATCCGGCCAAGAATCTAGATAAGACTACCAACCTCCTGTTGAGTTGTTGTACCTCTTTGACACAAGTCGGAATTTTCATGTCAAGTACGGCCCTGCACTTGTCCGGGTTTGCCTCGATTCCTCTTTGTGTAATCATAAAACCCAAGAATTTACCAGCTTCTACCGCGAAGGTACATTTTGCGGGATTGAGTCGCATGCCGTGTCCTCTTAGGGTGTTGAATACTTGTGTCAGATCGTATAATAACATCTCTTCATTTTGCGTCTTCACCAGCATGTCGTCTACGTAGACCTCTATGATCTTTCTGATGTGATCCGAAAATACCTTGTTCATTAATCTTTGGTAAGTGGCTCCCGCGTTTTTAAGACCGAAGGGCATAACAATGTAGCAGTAATTTCCCTTTGGGGTTAAGAATGAGGTTTTTTCTTGGTCGGCTGGGTACATTGGGATTTGGTTATATCCTGAGTATGCATCCATAAAGGAGAGGTATTTATATTCGGAGGAGGCATCTACCAGAGCGTCAATATTTGGGAGCGGATAAGGATCCTTCGGGCAGGCTTTGTTTAGATCGATATAATTAGTGCACATTCTCCACTTCCCGTTTGACTTTTTTACCAATACGACATTAGTAAGCCATAGCGGGTATTTGAGTTCACTTATGAAACCTGCCTCCAGTAGAGCTCGAACCTGTTCTTCCATAGCTAGAGAGCGTTCTGGTCCTAGCTTTCTACGCCTTTATTGTACCGGTCGAGATCCTGGGTAGACTGCTAGCTTGTGGCATATTAATTTGGGATCTACGCCTGGCATGTTTGCGGCCTTCCACGCAAAGAGGTCGGTGTTGTCTCATAGAAATTGTATGAGTGATTCTTTTATGTCTCCTTTTAGGAGTGTGCCGATATTGGTTGTTTGGTCCGGGGTATCCCCGATCTGGATTTTCTCTATTTCTCCTTCAGGTTGTGGGCGGAGCTCTTCCTGCCTCTAAACTCCACCGAGCTCAATTGTGTGGAATTCTTCTCCTCTACCTCAAAGGTTTAGACTTTTGTTGTAACAGCAGCACGCCATCTTCTGATCTGCCTTTATCGTGGCTATTCCTCCTCCAGTTGGGAACTTCATGTATAGATGCGGAGTCGAGACTACTGCGCCGAGCTGATTTAACGTTTTCCGACCTATTAGGGCATTGTAGGCTGAGCTTACGTCGACTACGATGTAATCTATTTGGAGTGTTCTTGACTGACTTCCATTTCCGAAATTTGTGTGGAGCGAGATATATCCCATCGGTTGAACTGGGGTATCTCCTAGCCCGAACAGGCTGTTCGGATATGCTCTAAGTTCTTTTTCTTCCAAGCCGAGTTTGTCGAAAGCAATTTTGAATAAGATATCGGCGGAGCTCCCCTGGTCTATCAATGTGCGGTGAAGATTTGCGTTTGCCAGTATAATAGTGATGACCATGGGATCGTCATACCCTGATGCGACGCCGGATGCATCTTCCTTGGTAAAAGTGATCGCCGGGATGTCGGGTGCTTCCTCCTATTCTGCAACGTGATATACATCTTTGAGATGTCTTTTGCGAGATGATTTGGAGATTTCTCCCCCAGCAAATCTGCCGTGTATCATGTGGACATGTCTTTCTGGCGTTCGAGATAATTGCGCGGTTGGTCCAACATCTTTTGCTCTTCTTCTTTTTCTTTGTTCATCATCATGGGTGGCCAGATATCGTCTAGCTTTCCTTCTCGTACGAGCTTTTCTATGACATTTTTTAAGTCGAAACACTCATTGGTGGAGTGTCCGCGGATTCGATGGCATTCATAATATTCAGCCCGATTTCCTCCTCCTTTTTTTCCTTTGAGTGGTCGAGCTGGTGGTATATTTTACGTGTTGCAAACCTCTCTGTATACATCCACAAGAAACACCCGAAGAGGGTTATAATTGTGGTATTTTTTATTTTTTCTCCATGTCGATCTTCCTTCTTTCTGGATTCTTTGTCTTTATCCCGGGGGGTGAACCCGGCCTTCGAGGTTTCTCCTAATCGGGAGTTTTCCTCCATGTTGATGTACTTTTCCGCTCGTTCCTGTACCTCGTTCAGAGATGTGGGGTACTTTTTTGATATAGATTGACTAAAGGGCCCTTCTCGTAAGCCATTAGTGAGGCCCATAATAGCGGCTTCAGTTGGTAAGTTCTGTATATCCATACATGTCTTGTTGAATCTTTCCATGTAGTTACGCAGGGTTTCCCGTTCTCCTTGCATGATTCGTAGTAATCTCGGAGCAAGTTTAGCTTTGTCCTTTTGGATAGAGAATCTGGCCAGGAATTTCTTAGCCATGTCATCAAAACTTGAGATGGACCTAGGAGGGAGATTGCCGAATCATCTAATTGCTGTTTTTGTTAAAGTAGTTGGAAAGGCTTTGCAACGAACTGCATCTGAGGCGTCGGTGAGATACATTCTGCTTCTAAAGTTGCTGAGATGATGGCTGGGATCTGTAGTGCCGTCGTATAAGGTCATGTCTGGGAGTTTAAAGTCCTTTGGGATTTTCATCTTCATTATCTATTTTGGTGAATGGGTCTTGCTCCTTTCGTGCGTTATCTTCGGGGGTGGGTCGGCTGGCTTTGGTCTTGACATCGGCTTCAAGTTTTAGGAGTTTGTTTTCCAATTCCCGGCGTCGCCTTATTTCTCTTTGTAGATCCTTCTCGGCCTCTCGTTGATGTAGAGCATCTTCCTCAAGTTGTTTTAACCAATCTTGAAAGGCATCCATGGCTCTCTCGTTTGGGGAGTTCTTCTTGTTGTTGTTTTGGGAAGTATCTTTTGGTGTGGTGTCCGCGTTTTTATGCGGTGTTCTTTCTTCTAGATCTGAGGTGGGATCGTTGTCATGGTTGTCCGCCATGGTAATAGGATGACTTCCAGGGTCCTCGACAACAGCGCCAATGTTCCGAGGGTTACCTGAAATTGTAGGTCGATCTCGGATGAGATCTTCTGTGTTGGTCGGAACGGTTGTATCCGATTTGTTGGACTTGATGGTGGTGCTGATTCCTTCGTCCCCAGAGGGTGGAGGGTACCTGCAAGGGACTCTGATGCTTAAGTTAGCAAGGGTATAAGCAGGTATTGAGTAGAATTAGAGTATGAGTTATACCTGGGTGCTCCATTGTATTTATAATGGTGTAGAGTCACCTTTTTAGATAAGATAAGTTAGTTATCTTATGTTATCTTTATCTTTCAAGTGAGGTCACCTTATCCTCAAGGGAACCGCCTTTATCTCTACGGGTTTTGGGCTGCCCTTGGATTTTGGGACGTGTTCCTCTGTTTGGGCCCTTTTATTGGGCTTTCCTGTGACTTGGCCGAGCTCTTTGAGAAGAGGTCAGGTCATCCTGACCTGAAGAGGTCGGTCGCTTTGTCTGTGGAACATCCCGGGTCGGACAGCTTTGACCTAGGGGATGAACAGATACTGTTCTGAGGGTTTACCTGAAACTGTAGGTCGATCTCGGATGAGATCTTCTGTGCTGGTCGGAGCTGACGTGTCCGACAGGTGTGTAGCAGCCGGAGCTCGTGTGTCTGACTTGTGGAACTAAGAATGCTGCTGATCCCTTGTAACTGAAGGGTGGGGGGTACCTGCGAGGGACTCCGATGCTTAAGTTAGCAAGGGTATTAAATAGGTATTGAGTAGAATCAGAGTGTGTGTTATACCTGGGTGCTCCAGTGTATTTATAATAGTGAGATGTGACCTTCTTTAGATAAGATAAGTTAGTTATCTTATCTTATCTTATCTTTTGTCGAGGTTAGCTTATCTTTTAGGCTGCCCTTGGATCGGGATCGTATTCCTTGAGTTGGGCCCTTCTTTGGGCTTTCCTGTCGATTTGGACCGAGTTCTTTGCGAAAAAGTCGGTCCGCTTGACCTAAAGAGGTCGGTCACTTTGTCTGTAGAACATCCCGGGTCGGACAGCTCGACCCAGGGTATGAACAGTGCCCCTGCTTGAGCTAGATCTTTTTGTTGAGGTCGAGTCCTGGACTTCGGTCCTTCTCTAGTGAAGCTGAACTCAAGCATTTTGTCGATTCCTTTGTAGAAGCTTTTGAATGTATAACGTTTATCCTCTAAAAGCGTGCGCTTTTGTATCGGTGCTTTGGGAACGTGCGAGGGTTTAATGCCTTCATTAATTTTAACATTAATTGCCCCGTTTCCCTTAGGCTCTTTATTTTGATTTTGAAAACCCAGAAATGGTTTCTCTTCTTCACCCTTTTCGTAACTTCTTTTCTCCGCTCTCTTTGCTCTCTGTTTTTTATTTGCGTTTCTACTTTCTTGTGTTGTGGCTTTCGTTTGACAATTTTCTGGGCAACTTTCATTTCTGCGCCTCCATTTTTCTTTCTCGAAGCTTCTTTCATCTCCAGGTTAGTCCCATTTCGTGCTTTCTCTTTGTTTTTATTTTTGTGATGAGGTTTTGCTTTTGATCCTCCTTTTAGAGAAAGTTTGGATCTTTCTGTTTCCATTGTGCCCTAGATTTGTTGAAACGTGTGTTCTGGGAGTTTCTCCATCTTCTGCATGATCCTTTTAGCTTTTGCTTGATGCTTTTAGGGCTTTGCATGTTCTTTGTTGTTTCTGTTCTGATACCGCTGTCCGCATCTGTTCCTCATTTTATTTGAAGGTTGCTTTTGTCTGATTCTGAAAAAGGTTGCATCTTTAATGGTCTCTGCTTGGCGTGTTTGATGTTTTAGGGATGGTTTTTGCTGGCTTAGACTGTAAGGCAATGTTTTTGATGACTTTTTGTGTTTTGCTTTGATGAAAAAATGCTTATTGTTTGAAGCCTTCTTTTCTTGTTTTGAGAGGTGCTGGGATGCGAGAAGTAGATTTTTCCTAGAAACCTTGCTTTATTAGTTGCTCCAAAGGATGCCCCAGGACTTTGGTTTGAGTCTTGGGGTTTTCCTTTTTTGTGTGTTTGCCTGTATCGTATTGAGTTGTTTTCTCCTTTGTCCGAGATGTTTTTAGTAACCCCATCTTCTTTTCTTACTTGTAGGATTAGTTGGCCTCATGTCTTCTCGAAATAACATTGTAGAGATGTCTTCCAGAGTTCCCGAGGGGATGTCTGATTGGCTGGACTCCCTTGTTTTGTTGTGTGTTTCTATTGTGGATGCTGAATTTTGCACAGAGCTGAGGAAGCGCTATAGAATTTGTGGTAACAGTGCTCGTGAGGAGGATTATGAGCTTGTTGCTCCTGATTCTGATGAGAGAGTTTGTTTTCTGACTTCCATTGAGAGGGAGCGTCCCTTCTTCTATGCCTATGAATACTTCTTCAGTCAATTGAACGTTATTTTTCCTTTTACTGCTTTCGAGACCGACCTGTTGTGGTCGTGTAATATTGTCCCATCCCAGCTTCACCTAAATTCCTGGGGTTTTATTAAAATTTTTCAGCTTCTCTGCCGAGAATTAGATGTAACACCCTCTCAGACTCTTTTCCTTTATTTGTTTGTTTCCGCCAAGCCTGGCGGTTCTTCAAAAAAGAAAGCTTCCTGGGTTTCTTTCAGGTCCGCCCAGGGCCATAAAGTTTTTGCTATGTATGATGAATCTTTTAAGGATTTTAAGAATTACTTCTTTAGGGTTCGTGCT
>NC_029772.3:60709661-60712106 GCF_000817695.3 Arachis duranensis | reverse complement strand
TTTTTGGCGTCGTTGCCGGGGATTGTTTGAGTTTGAACAACTAAAGGTTTATTTTATTTCTTAGATTAGGAATAATTTATTTTTTTATTGTTATAGAGTCATTAAATTCTGAGAGGATAATTTCTTTTCAAAAATTTCTTTTCGAAAATATTATTTTTCTTCATCAATTTTTAATTTTTTTCGTGAGTTTAGTGTCTTGTTCAAGGTTTGGTGTCAATTGCATATTTTATATTTTCCTTTGATTTTTGACTTTGTGTTCTTTGTTCTTCATTGATCTTTAACTTGTTCTTGTTTATTTTTCTTGTTGGTCTTAAGTTTGTCTTGTTCTGTGTCTTTTCTTGTTTTTCTTGTGCTTTTTCAAAACATTAACTTTCAAAAATTATACTTTTATCCATAAATATAATACATCTTTAAAATCAACATTGAAGTTACTGCCCAATTGGCTAGAGCATTAGTTTATGTTCTTGATAATTGGGTATCTTCTTTAAAATCTTTTTCAAAAATAATTTTTCTTTGATTGAATCTTGTGCCAAACTCTAAGTTTGGTGTTTTCTTGTTTTTTTCTTTTATTGAATCTTGTGCCAAACTCTAAGTTTGGTGTTTTCTTGTTAATTTTTCTTTAATTTCCGAAAATTTGTCTTGGTTTTTTTTTAAATTTTAAGTTTGGTGTTCTTTCTTATGTTCTTGTTGTTCTTGTGAATCTTCAAGGTGTTCTTGAGTTTTTCTTGTGTCTTGATCTTAAAATTTTTAAGTTTGGTGTTCCGGTAATTTTTAATTTTTAAGTTTGGTGTTCCGGTATTTTTAATTTTTCTTGTCCTCAACTCATTATCATGGTGCAGCAAAGTTGCCAGTATTCCGGTCTTCCACAGGAAGAACCTACAGAGTTTCTGGCACAATTCTTACAAATTGCTGACACAGTACATGATAAGGAAGTAGATCAGGATGTCTATAGATTACTACTGTTTCCATTCGCAGTAAAAGATCAAGCTAAGAGGTGGTTAAATAACCAACCTAGAAACAGCATAAGGACATGGAAACAACTGTCAGAAAAATTCCTGAATCACTATTTTCCTCCTCAGCGGATGACACAGCTAAGGCTGAGCATCCAAGGCTTCAAACAAGGAGATAATGAATCCCTTTATGATGCTTGGGAGAGATACAGAGAGATGCTGAGAAAATGCCCCTCTGAAATATTTTCAGAGTGGGTGCAATTAGACATCTTCTACTATGGGCTTACAGAAAAAGCTCAGATTTCTCTAGATCACTCAGCTGGTGATCTATACATATGAGAAAAACAATTGAAGAAGCCCAAGAACTCATTGATACAGTTGCCAGAAATCAGCATCTGTACCTAAGAAGTGAATCTTCCATGAAAGAAGAAGCTAAAACAGTAACTGCTGAACTCAGTCTTGTAGATCAGGCTAATGAATTCAATTAGCAATTAGACTTTCTTACTCAGCAGCTAGCCGAATTCAAGGAAATACTACAGGAAACAAGAATGGCTAACAGGAATATGGAAGTACAGTTAAAGCAAACAGAAAAGCAACTTTCAAAACAAATAACAGAAGAATGCCAAGCAGTTCAATTAAGAAGTGGGAAAACATTAAATACCTCACTTCAAAGCAGCAGGAAGCTAAGAAATGAACAAAAGGCCACTCAAAATCCCTCTGAGGACAATTAGAGCCCAGAGAGGAATAAGGCTGGCGCTGAACGCCCAGACCATGCTCATTCCTGGCGTTCAACGCCAGAAACAAGCATGAATCCGGCGTTGAACGCCCAAAGGGAGCACAGTTCTGGCGTTCAGACGCCAGTAACAAATAAGGAATTGGCGTCTAACGCCACTCCAGCTTCCACCCCTGGCATTCAAACACCAGTGGGGGATCAGTCACATACAAGTACTGATAACAACTCTTCTAAAAAGGCTTCCCAACCAACTTCTGTAGGTAATAAACCTGCAGCAACTAAGGTTGAGGAATATAAAGCCAAAATGCCTTATCCTCAAAAACTCTGCCAAGCAGAACAGGATAAGCAATTTGCCCACTTTGCAGACTATCTCAGGACTCTTGAAATAAAGATTCTGTTTGCAGAAGCACTTGAGCAAATACCCTCTTATGCTAAGTTCATGAAAGAGATCTTAAGTCATAAGAAGGATTGGAGGGAGAGTGAAAAAGTTTACCTCACTGAAGAATGCAGTGCAGTCATTCTGAAAAGCTTACCTGAGAAGCTTAAAGATCCCGGGAGCTTCATGATACCATGCACATTAGAGGGTAATTGCACCAAGCAAGCTCTATGTGACCTTGGGGCAAGTATCAACCTAATACCTGCATCTATTATCACAAAGCTTGGTTTGACTGAAGAAGTCAAACCAACCCGGATATGTCTTCAACTTGCTGATGGCTCCATTAAATACCCATCAGGAGTGATTGAAGACATGATTGTCAAGGT
>NC_029772.3:60709341-60709643 GCF_000817695.3 Arachis duranensis | reverse complement strand
AGAAATAGAGGAGCACAAGAGTGCAACTCTCATTCTAGGAAGACCTTTCCTAGCAACTGGCCGAACCATCATTGACGTCCAAAAAGGGGAAGTAACCTGAGAGTCAATGAGGAGGAGTTCAAGTTGAATGTTGTCAAAGCTATGCAACATCCAGACACCTCAAATGACTGCATGAGTGTTGATATCATTGACTCTCTAGTAAGAGAGGTCAATATGGCTGAGAGTCTCAAATCAGAGCTAGAGGACATCTTTAAAGATGTTCAGCCTGATTTGGAGGAAGCAGAGAGAATAATAGAACCTCT
>NC_029772.3:60708878-60709062 GCF_000817695.3 Arachis duranensis | reverse complement strand
ACCAGAAAGGATCATTTTCCTTTACCATTCATAGACCAGATGCTAGAAAGACTAGCAGGTCATGAATACTACTGCTTCCTGGATGGATATTCAGATTATAACCAAATTGCAGTAGATCCCCAAGATCAAGAGAAAACGGCATTCACATGTCCATCTGGAGTATTTGCATACAGAAGGATGCCAT
>NC_029772.3:60708460-60708852 GCF_000817695.3 Arachis duranensis | reverse complement strand
AGGATGCCATTTGGTCTGTGCAATGCACCTGCAACCTTTCAAAGGTGCATGCTCTCAATTTTCTCTGATATGGTGGAAAAATTTCTGGAAGTCTTCATAGATGACTTTTCAGTATTTGGAGACTCATTCAGCTCCTGTGTTGACCATCTAGCACTTGTTCTAAAGAGATGCCAAGAGACCAACCTAGTTTTAAACTGGGAGAAATGTCACTTTATGGTGACTGAAGGAATTGTCCTTGGGCACAAAATCTCGAACAAAGGAATAGAGGTGGATCAAGCTAAGGTAGAGGTAATTGAAAAATTAACACCACTAGCCAATGTTAAGGCAATCAGAAGCTTTCTGGGGCATGCAGGATTCTATAGGAGGTTTATAAAGGATTTCTCAAAAATCGC
>NC_029772.3:60677708-60707713 GCF_000817695.3 Arachis duranensis | reverse complement strand
ATTGACTTCATGGGACCTTTCCCACCATCATACTCAAACACTTATATTCTGGTGGTAGTGGATTATGTATCCAAATGGGTGGAAGCTATTGCAACACCTACTAATGACACTAAAACAGTGTTAAAATTCCTCCAGAAACACATCTTCAGCAGATTTGGTACCCCTAGAGTATTAATCAGTGATGGGGGTACTCATTTCTGCAGTAAACAGCTTTACTCTGCTTTGGTTCGTTATGGAGTTAGCCACAGGGTAGCCACTCCATATCATCCACAAACAAATGGGCAAGCTGAAGTCTCTAACAGAGAACTTAAAAGAATCCTGGAACGGACTATAATTAACCGTAGAAAGGATTGGGCAAAAAGCTTAGATGATGCTCTGTGGGCATACAGAACAGCATTCAAGACCCTTATAGGGACCTCTCCATACCAGCTTGTGTATGGAAAGGCATGTCACTTGCCAGTAGAACTGGAACATAAGACCTGCTGGGCAACCAGATTCCTGAACCTTGATGCCAAGTTAGCTGGAGAAAAACGATTGCTTCAGTTAAATGAGCTAGAGGAATTTAGACTCAATGCTTTCGAGAATGCAAAAATTTACAAAGAGAAAGCAAAAAGATGGCATGATATAAAATTTGTACCTTTTGGCACATGAGTCTCTAAACTCCATTGTTGGGGGTGAGGAGCTCTGAAGCGTCTCGATGAATTAATGCAACTGTTTCTGTTTCTCCTTTCAAACATGCGTGTTCCTATCTAAGATATTCATTTGCGCTTAATTATGGAGAAGGTGATGATCCGTGACACTCATCACCTTCCTCAATCCATGAACGTGTGCCTGACAAACACCTCCGTTCTACATCAGATTGAATGAGTATCTCTTAGCTTCTTTAATCAGAATCTTCGTGGTATAAGCTAGAACTGATGGCGGCCACTCTTGAGGATCCGGAAAGTCTAAACCTTGTCTGTGGTATTCCGAGTAGGATTCAAGGATTGAATGGCTGTGACGAGCTTCAAACTCGCGATTGCTGGGCGTGATGACAAACGCAATAGGATCAATGGATCCTATTCCAACATGATCGAGAACCAACAGCTGATTAGCCGTGCTGTGACAGAGCATCTGGACCGTTTTCACTGAGAGGATGGGAGGTAGCCACTGACAATGGTGATTCCCTACATACAGCTTGCCATGGAAGGAGCCTTGCATTTATGAAAGTGAGTAAGCATTATGTTGCAGGGATTCAGAGGACAAAGCATCTCCAAAAACCCCAACATATTCTCCATAACTGCACAACAAGTAACTATTTCACACTCTTTTATTTTTCTAATAATTCCAACTGATAATTTTAATTAATATCCTGACTAAGAATAATAAAATAAACATAGCTTGCTTCAAACCAATAATCTCTGTGGGATCGACCCTTACTCACGTAAGGTATTACTTGGATGACCCAGTGCACCTGCTGGTTAGTGGTACGAAGCTGTGTTAAATAGTCCATTAATATTGGCATACACAATTTCGTGCACCAGTGAAGTTGGCGAAGGTAGAGAAGGAACTGGAGGGTGAGAAGGCCAGCTCTATTGCCTTGGCTGCTTCTTTGAAGTTGGCTGAGGACATGGCACTGAAGCACAAGGATAGCTATGTCTCAACTTATAGGGAGATGATGCATCTCCGGGATGATTTGGAAAACTGCTCGGGTTAATTATGCCGAGCTTCAGGGTCACCTTGCGGGCAGCGTGACTACCGCCTCTAAGAACCTGATGGAGCAGTTCTGGATTGTTGCTCCTGATGCCGATTTGACTCTTGTTAGTCTTGATAACATAGTAAAGGATGGCAAGATTGTCCTAGATGATCCCGATGATGATGTTGAACCTCCCCCAGTGCCTTCTATCAAGGTGTCGACCTCCTCGGTTCCTCTAGTTATGTCTGATCCGGATTGTCAGATTCTGAACCGGGATGATGGAACTGTAGATGCTGTGCCTATTCAGACTCGCCCTCCTTCTTCCCGTACTGATGCTACCGGGAAGGCTCTCGATCTTTGCTGATATTCTTTTTAAGTATTTGTGTAAATAGCCCGATTTGTGGGCTTTTGAACTTTATTGTTTTGTTTAACTGCTAGCGCTTGTTAGTTGCCTGCCTGGCAACTTTTACTTTGAAAAACAAAAGTAGCTTTCTGAGGTAGATTTTGGTAGCCTCTTGAAGCTTTATTATATTATGCTTCCATTGCGCTTTAACATGGTATCTCTTCTGGTTTCTGAGAGTGTTGGAATCTTGCTGCTTGACCTCTTTGGATTGCTTTTGCACTTATTGTTTGTAACTTGGATCCTTTGAGGCCGTGACTGTTTGGGTCCAACTTGTTTCTCGATTTTCTCACTTTTGCTTGTATTTTTAGCGTCCCATAACCGATTTCTTTATGTTGGTCCCCTTCTAGGTTATTTTTGTAATCCTCTTTCTTGGACCTTTGTCAGGTCTCTTTCAGGGATTACTTTTATAACTTGTCTTGTAGGAGACCGACTTCGTTAGGTCGATCTCTTCTAAGTTATTTTTGTAATCCTCTTTCTTGGACCTTTGTCAGGTCTCTTTCAGGGATTACTTTTATAACTTGTCTTGTAGGAGACCGACTTCGTTAGGTCGATCTCCTCTAAGTTATTTATGTAATCCTCTTTCTTGGACATTTGTCAGGTCTCTTTCAGGGATTACTTTTATAACTTGTCTTGTAGGAGACCGACTTCGTTAGGTCGATCTCTTCTAAGTTATTTTTGTAATCCTCTTTCTTGGACCTTTGTCAGGTCTCTTTCAGGGATTACTTTTATAACTTGTCTTTTAGGAGACCGACTTCGTTAGGTCGATCTCTTCTAAGTTATTTTTGTAATCCTCTTTCTTGGACCTTTGTCAGGTCTCTTTCAGGGATTACTTTTATAACTTGTCTTGTAGGAGACCGACTTCGTTAGGCCGATCTCTTCTAAGTTATTTTTGTAATCCTCTTTCTTGGACCTTTGTCAGGTCTCTTTCAGGGATTACTTTTATAACTTGTCTTGTAGGAGACCAACTTCGTTAGGTCGATCTCTTCTAAGTTATAGCAATTCCTCTTTAATAGGGTTGGCCAGACATCTTTCCAGGGATTTGCTGATAACATGGGTTGACTTGGTCCGACTTTTTAGTGTCGGCCAGTCTTTTTAAGTTATTATATAGCAATCCATAAGACCTCGTCAGGTTCTTTTTGGGATCACTTTCAATAACTTCTTGCATTATTCTGTGTTCATCTTTGCCGATTTGTAGATGGTGGTTTTTGTCCCGGTTTGATCGTCCTTTAGGTGAATCGCGTTTTCACCTTTGTCGGTCGATCATTCCTATCAAGATCGTACAGTAAATCTGTTCTTCACTTTCTGTCGATCCGTTGCTTTATAATCGGACGATGAATGCTTCAGATTAATGCATCTTGGGAATTTTTATAATATCTGAAATGTATTTTATTTAAAGAAAGTGCAAATATATACATGCGGGAGTTTTCCGCACCCTTAAGTCGGATTAAATCTCAATCTTGACGCCTCATTAAAAAACCTTTTCAGGAAAAAGAGTGCATCTTGTGATGAGATCTTTTACCTGTCCTAGCTATAGTACCTTCTTAGGTTACAGGCATGCCATGATCTAGGGAGTTCTCGTCCCTCGAGTTCGGACAGTCTGTAGTAGCCCTTCCCAAGTACTTCTGTGACTCAGTAGGGTCCTTTCCTTCTCCGGGTCGAGTTGTTCCAATATCATTTCGGATTAAGATGAGATCTTTCTCAGCAAAATCTCTTGGCACTACCTTTTGATTATACCTGGAAGCCATTCGCCGCTTTAGTGCTTCTCCTCTGATCCGAGCTCTTTCTTGGATTTCCGGAAGTAGGTCGAGCTCTTCTCTTTGAAACTGAGAGTTGGTTTGTTCATTATAGTGGACTACTCGGGGAAACCCTTCCTCGACTTCTATTGGAATCATTGCCTCCACTCCGTATGCTAATCAAAATGGTGATTCGTTTGTAGTAGAATGGGGGTTTATTCGATACGCCCATAGGACTTGTGGAAGTTCCTTGGCCCAAGCCCTTTTTGCTTCTTGCAGTCTCCGCTTCCGCCCGGCTGGTGCACGAAATTGTGATCATCAATGGCGCCATCAACATGGTACGCTCAATTGCAATCTCAACTCCTTATCACAACTTCGCACAACTAACCAGCAAGTGCACTGGGTCGTCCAAGTAATAAACCTTACGCGAGTAAGGTTCGATCCCACAGAGATTGTTGGTATGAAGCAAGCTATGGTCATCTTGTAAATCTTAGTCAGGCGGATTCAAATGGTTATGGAGGATTAATGATTAAAAGATAAATAAAACATAAAGTAAAGATAGAGATACTTATGTAATTCATTGGTGAGAATTTCAGATAAGCGTATGGAGATGCTTTGTCCCTTCCGTCTCTCTGCTTTCCTACTGTCTTCATCCAATCCTTCTTACTCCTTTCCATGGCAAGCTGTATGGTGGGCATCACCGTTATCAATGGCTACAGTCCCGTCCTCTCAGTAAAAATGTTCAACGCGCGAAGATTCTGATTAAGGAATCCAAGAGATAAACATTCAAGCCTTGTTTGCCTGTAGAACGGAAGTGGTTGTCAGGCACGCGTTCATAAGTGAGAATGATGATGACCGTCACATAATCATCACATTCATCAAGTTCTTGAGTGCAAATGAATATCTTGGAACAAGAATAAGCTGAATTGAATAGAAGAACAATAGTAATTGCATTAATACTCGAGGTACAGTAGAGCTCCACACCTTTTGCATTAATACTCGAGGTACAGCAGAGCTCCACACCTTAATCTATGGTGTGTAGAAACTCCACCGTTGAAAATACATAAGAACAAGGTCTAGGCATGGCCGAATGGCCAGCCTCCCATAATCTAAGAACTATATGTCCAAAGATGATCCTAAGATCTAAAGTGATCAAAAGATTCCAGGATGTAAAATACAATAGTAAAATGTCCTATTTGTAGATAACTAGTAGCTTAGGGTTTACAAAAATGAGTAAATGACATAAAAATCCACTTCCGGGCCCACTTGGTGTGTGCTTGGGCTGAGCATTAAAGCTTTCATGTGTAGAGACTTTTCTCGGAGTTAAACGCCAGCTTTTGTGCCAGTTTAGGTGTTTAACTCCCATTCTTGTGCCAGTTCCGGCGCTAAACGCCAGAGTTCTTGAGCTGATTTGGAACGCCGGTTTGGGCCATCAAATCTCGGGAAAAGTATGGACTATTAAACATTGCTGGAAATACCAGGATGTCTACTTTCCAACACAATTGAGAGCGCGCCAATTGGGCTTCTGTAGCTCCAGAAAATCCACTTCGAGTGCAGGGAGGTCAGAATCCAACAGCATCTGCAGTCCTTTTTAGCCTCTGAATCAGATTTTTGCTCAGGTCCCTCAATTTCAGCCAGAAAATACCTAAAATCACAGAAAAACACACAAACTCATAGTAAAGTCCAGAAATATGAATTTTTCCTAAAAAATAATAAAAATATAATAAAAGCTAACTAAAACATACTAAAAACATACTAAAAACAATGCCAAAAAGCGTATAAATTATCCGCTCATCACCAGCCAATATGATTTTGTTGGCCGCTTTGGCTTGTCCATTGGCTTGGGGATGTTTGACGGAGGTGAACTGGTGTTTTTTATTCAAGTCGGCCACTAGTTTTCTGAAGCCTGCATCTGTGAATTGGGTGCCATTGTCTATGGTGATGGAGTATGGGACCCCGAACCTTGTAACGATGTTCCTATATAGGAATTTTCGGCTTCTTTGAGCAGTGGCATTGGCTAGGGATTCTGCCTCGATCCATTTTGTGAAATAATCTACCCTACTATGAGGAATTTTACTTGTCCCGATCCCTGTGGAAAGGGTCCGAGAAGATCGAGTCCCCACTTTGCAAATGGCCAGGGTGAGGTTACACTGATGAGTTTTTCCGGCGGGGCGATGTGAAAGTTGGCATGCTTCTGGCATGGTGGA
The DNA here is from genome assembly GCF_000817695.3 of Arachis duranensis. Lineage (NCBI taxonomy): Eukaryota > Viridiplantae > Streptophyta > Magnoliopsida > Fabales > Fabaceae > Arachis > Arachis duranensis. The sequence goes on along the minus strand of NC_029772.3, from coordinate 60,701,695 downwards.
CATGTCTTTACAAATTTTGTAGCTTCCTTCCATAGAGTTGGCTAATAGAATCCCGCCAGGAGTACCTTTTTGGTGAGAGCTTGCGCTCCAAGATGATTGTCGCAAATGCCGCTGTGTACTTCCTCCAAGACTTCCTTTGTTTTGGAGGTCGGTATGCACTCTAACAATGGTATTGAGATCCCTCTTTTGTACAGGGTGTTGTTTATGATAGTGTAGTACTGTGCCTCCCTTTTTAACCTCTTTGCCTCTTTTTCATCTGTAGGGAGAGCTTCTGTTTTGAGGTAATTAATTATGGGGGTCATCCATCCTTGATCCCAACCTGTTATGGCTAGGACTTTTTCTTCTCCTGATATTGACGGGTTCTGCAGTATTTCCTGGATGAGGCTTCTATTGTTGCCCCCTGGTTTGGTGCTGGCTAGTTTTGAGAGTGCGTCAGCTCGGGCGTTTTGCTCGCGGGGTATGTGGCAGATCCTATATTCCCCGAGTTGTCCGAGCTGTTCTTTGGTTTTATCCAAATACCTTTTCATTGTAGGATCTTTGGCTTGGTAGCTCCCTATTATTTGTGAGGTAATGACTTGTGAATCGCTGTAGATGTTGAGTTTCCAAGCTCCAACTCTTCTAGCCAGCTTCAAACCAGCTAATAACGCTTCATATTCTGCCTGGTTGTTTGAGGCCGGGAATCTGAATTTGAGGGAAAGCTCATGTTGGGTTCCTTGGTTGCTTTCGATTATCACACCTGCACCACTTCCGGTTTTATTCGAGGAGCCGTCCACGTATATATTCCACTCTATGGGGATCTCCGGGGTGTCTGTGAATTCTGCAATGAAGTCGGCGAGGTATTGTGATTTAATGGCTGTTCGCGCCTCGTATTGGAGGTCGAACTCGAACAACTCGATTGCCCACTGTAGGATTCTTCCTACTAGATCTGTTTTCTGCAATATCTCCTTTATGGGCTGGTTGGTTCGAACCTTAATGGTATGCGCTTGGAAGTATGGGCGAAGTCGTCGAGATGTGAGTATGAGAGCGTAGCAAACTTCTCTATTTACTAGTAGTTCAGCTCTGACCCCTGCAGTGCTTTGCTAATGAAGTAGACGGGTTGTTGCCCACCCTCGTCTTCTCTAATTGGTGCTGAGGCTATTGCCCGGCTTCCTACTGTGAGGTACAATATGAGTGGTTCTCCTTCTCGTGGTCGAGATAGGATAGGTGGCCATCCCAAGAATTCTTTGAAGCCTCGGAAGGCTTGCTCACATTCCGTTATCCACTCGAAGTTCTTTCCCTTCCTTAAAGTAGTGTAGAAAGGGAGGGATCTTATCGCTGACCCTGCTAGGAATCTGGACAAGGCCGCCAATCTCTCATTGAGTTTTTGTACCTCTTTGATGCAGGTTGGGCTCTTCATGTTGAGTATGGCCTGGCATTTATCTGGATTTGCGTCGATTCCTCTTTGTGTGAGAATAAAGCCCAAGAATTTACCTGCTTCCACGGCGAAGGTGCATTTAGCCGGGTTAAGTCGCATGCCATGCTTCCGTATGGTGTCGAATACTTGAACCAAGTCGGACAGTAATGTTTCTTCACTTTGTGTCTTTATCAACATGTCATCCATGTAGACCTCCATGATTTTTCTGATGTGATCTGAGAAGACCTTATTCATTAGCCTCTGATAAGTAGCTCCCGCGTTACGATGTAACAATAGTTTGCTTTGGGTGTTAAAAACGATGTTTTTTCTTGATCCGGTGGATACATTGGGATCTGGTTGTACCCCAAGTATGCGTCCATAAACAAGAGATACTTATATCCCGATGAGGCATCCACTAGAGCATCGATGCTTGGGAGTGGATAATGGTCTTTTGGGCAGGCTTTGTTGAGGTCGGTGTAGTCGGTGCACATTCGCCACTTCCCATTTGACTTTCTCACCAAGATGACGTTTGCTAGCCATAGTGGGTACTTAACTTCTCTTATGAACCCAGCCTCTAGTAGTGCTTGCACCTGTTCTGCTACAGCCTAAAACCGTTCTGGCCCGAGTTTTCTTGGTCTTTGTTTTACCGGCTGGGATCCCAGATAGACCGCCAACTTGTGGCTCATCAGTTCGGGATCTATGCCTGGCATTTCGGCAACTCTCCATGCGAAGAGATCAACATTAGCTCATAGGAACTGTATGAGTGATTCCTTTGCATCTCCTTTCAGGATCATGCCAATATTAGTTGTCTTATCTGAGGTGTCTCCGATCTGAACTTTCTCTACTTCACCTTCGGGCTGTGGACGGAGTTCTTCTCGCCTCTGAACTCCACCAAGTTCGATTGTGTGGAACTCTCCTCCTTCGCCTCTGAGGTTTAGAATTTCGTTATAACAGCGACGCGCCATCTTTTGATCTGCTTTTATTGTGGCTATCCCTTCTGCAGTTGGGAATTTCATACATAGATGTGGAGTTGAAACTATTGCGCTGAGTTGGTTTAACATTGTCTGACCTATTAAGGCATTGTAGGCTGAGCTTACGCCGACCACGATGTAGTCTATCTTGAGTGTTCTGGATTGGTTCCCCTTTCCGAAGGTTGTATGTAGCGATACGTATCCAGGTGGTTGTACTGGGGTATCCCCAAGTCCGAACAGGCTGTTCGGGTATGCTCTTAGCTCTTTTTCTTCTAAGCCGAGCTTGTCGAAGGCAGTTTTGAATAAGATGTCGGCGGAGCTTCCTTGGTCAATTAATGTACGGTGGACGTTGGCGTTTGCCAGTATGATAGTGATGACCATGGGGTCGTCGTGTCCTAAGATGATTCCGGATGCGTCTTCTTTGGTAAACGTGATTGCTAGGATGTCTGGCGCCTCCTTCTTTCCTTCGACATGGTATACTTCTTTGAGGTGTCGCTTGCGAGATGATTTGGAGATTCCTCCTCTCGCAAATCCGTCGTGTATCACGTCGACGTGTCTCTCCGGTGTGCGAGGTGATTGCTCAGACCGTCCGACATCTTCATCCCTTCTTCTTTTTCTTGGCTCTTCGTCCCGTTGGCCAAAAACCGATCTAGTTTTCCTTCTCTTACTAGTTTTTCTATGACATTTTTCAAGTCGAAGCATTCGTTGGTGGAATTTCCTCAGACTCGATGATACTCACAGTATTCGTTCCAATTTCCTCCCCCTCTTTTGCCTTTGAGTGGCCGAGCTGGGGGTATTTTTTCCGTATGGCAGACTTCTTTGTAAACATCTACCAAGGATACCCTAACAGGGGTGTAGTTATGATATTTTTTTATTTTCTCCCCGGAACAATCTTCCTTTTTCTTGGATTCTTTATCTTTATCTCGGTAGGCGGAATCGAACCTCGAGGCTTCCCCAAGTCGAGAATTCTCCTCCATGTTGATGTACTTCTGCGCCCGTTCTTATACTTCGTCCAGGGATGCAGGGTACTTCTTTGATATAGATTGGCTAAACGGGCAGCTTCTGTTGGTAGACTTTGTATGTCCATGCATGTTTTGTTGAATCTTTCCATGTAGTTACCAAGACTCTCCCGATCTCCTTGCTTGATTCCTAGTAGGCTGGGTGCGTGTTTAGCCTTATCTTTTTGTATGGAAAATCTGGCCAGGAACTTTTTGGCCAGGTCGTCGAAGCTTGAGATGGACTTTGAAGTCCTTTGGGATTTTGGTCTTCATAATTTCCCTGGTGAATGGATCTTGATCCTTGCAAGAGCTATCCTCTGGAGTGGATCGAGTAGCTTTAGTTTTGAGATCGGCTTCGAGTTTTAGAAGTTTATCTTCTAATTCTCGGCGTCGCCTTATCTCCTGATGCAGATCCTCTTCTTTTTCACGTTGATGTTGGGCTTCTTTCTTGAGTTGCTTTAATCGATCTTGAAGCGCCTCTATCACTCCTGGATTTGATGAATTTTTGTCCCCGTTGGGCTCCGGAGTATCTTTGAGTGTAACATCCGTGTTCTTATACGGCATTCTATCTTCCAAACCTGAATCGTGGTCATTGTCATGGTCGTCCGCCATGGTGATGGGATGACTTCCAGGATCCCCGGCAACGGCGCCAATGTTCCGAGGGTTTACCTGAAACTGTAGGTCAATCTCGGACGAGATCTTCTGTGCTGGTCAGAGCCGACATGTCCGACAGGTGTGTAGCAGCCAGAGCTGGTGTGTCCAACTTGTGGAACTGAGAATGCCGCTGATCCCTTGTCACCGAAGGGTGGGGGGTACCTGCAAGGGACTCTGATGCTTAAGTTAGCAAGGGTATTAAACAGGTATTGAGTAGAATCAGAGTATGAGTTATACCTAGGTGCTCCAGTGTATTTATAATGGTGAGATGTGACCTTCTTTAGATAAGATAAGTTAGTTATCTTATCTTATCTTATCTTTTGTCGAGGTCAGCTTATCTTCCATGGAACCGTCCTTATCTCTATAGGCTTGGGCTGCCCTTGGATCAGGATTGTATTCCTTGAGTTGGGCCCTTATTTGGGCTTTCCTGTCAATTTGGACCGAGTTCTTTGTGAAGAAGTCGGTCCGCTTGACCTAAAGAGGTCGGTCGCTTTGTCTGTAGAACATCTCGGGTCGGACAGCTCGACCCAGGGTATGAACAGATACTAATTTGAAATTAAAATCTAAAATTTTGTCTCTAATTTTCGAAAATTGACTTAAAATAAAGATAGAGAAGATATTTTTATTTTTTGAATTTAATGAAGAGAGAGAAAAACAAGTAAATGACACCAAACCCAAAATTTTTAGATTTAAAACACAAAAATTTTGAAAATTAAAAGGAAAAACACTTAAGGTCACCAAACTTAAAAATTTTAAGATCAAAACAAAAAGAAAACACAAGAACACATTGAAGATTAAGATGAACACCAAGAACAAAACTCAAAAGTTCAAAGAAAATAAGAACATGCAAAAGACACCAAACTTAAAAATTGACACTAATTTTTGAAAATTTTTAGAAGAAAAGACTCAAAAAGACACCAAACTTAAAGATTAACACTAAACTCAAACAAAAGACACTAATTTTGAAAATTTTTAGAAAAAGACTCAAAGGATTCAAAAATTCAAGCAAGAACAAAAACAAAAGACTCAAACCAAAAACAAATATTAAGAAAGAAAACAAAGATTTTTGAAACTTTTTTTGGATTTTTTTCGAAAAATAAGAAGAAAATAAAATAAAAGAAGATAATACCTAATTTAAGCAACAAGATAAACCATTAGTTTATCCAAACTCGAACAATCCATGGCAACGACACCAAAAACTTGGTGCACGAATTTCCACACTTCGTACACCTGAACCAGCAAATGCACTAGGTCATCCAAGTAATACCTAAGCGAGCCAGGGTCAATCCCATGAGGATTGTCGGCTTGAATCAAGCAGTGGTTATCTTGTTGATCTTAGTCAGGCGGATAGAAGAGTTGTTGGATTTGTTTAAATGCATAAAAGAGGATAAAGAGATCTAAACTAGGTTGACCTGTTTGCAATGATAAGAAGATGGTTAAGGCTTGGAGTTCTTTGTCCTTCTAGATTAACTCTGGTCTTACTATCTTCTTCAATTGTGAATGATTTCTTCAATGGCAAGCTGTATGTGATGGATGCTGGTTTGAGCAGTCGCCAATACTCCTCTAGATATGAACACCAGGGTTAGTGCGCATCCAGTCTGATTGAGGGTGAAGCTCCTGTAGTCCATTCTCCTTAATGATCCTACTCAAAATGCCACAGACAAGGTCGGATCTTCTGGATCAGAGAATGCTGCTCCTTTGGGTTCTAGCCACTACCATAGAGACCTTAATCTCCCCATACCTCGGCTGAACTGGTGTCTCGAGAAGTCCCCAACGAAGTCGTGGATTATCCGTTTAAGAGATGTATGATCAAGCTAGTGGTTCATCATTGTCCGATGAAAGACGCACTCTGAAAACCCATGTAGAATGAGAAAACCTTGTGCCGGTTCAATGTATTCATATTGGTAAAGAACAAAGATACATCTTAGAGAATCAAGCACGAGTTGAAAAAGAACAGTAATACTTTTGTTAATTCATGAAACTCTGCAGAGCTCCTCCCCTCAACCTAGGAGGTTTAGTGACTCATGCTGATAGAAAATAAAATATGAAAAACGTGTAAGTGGGCAAGAGTGCAAAGATCTTTAACAATGGTGAACTCTTGTATATATATACGAATCTAATTACTAAGGATTATATAAGAAAGGGAAAACAGTCTTTTAGTGCTAAAATCCACTTCCGGGGCCCACTTGGTGAGTGTTTGGGTTGAGCTTCAGTGTTTTCCATGTGCTTGTGCCTTCATGGGTGTTGAATGCCACCTTTGGCACCTCCTTGGGCATTGAACGTTGGCCCTGACACTCCCTTGGGAACTGGACACCAATATAGGGCTGGGAACTGGCGTTGAACGCCAGTTTTGGGCCTTCTAATCTGAAGCAAAGTATGAACTATTATATATTGATGGAAAGCTCTGGATGTTAGCTTAGATAACGCACCATTTAGACTTCTGTAGCTCCAAAAAAGCTCTTTCGAGTGCAAGGAGGTCAGATCTTGATAGTATCTGCAGCACTTTCTCTATCTCTGAATCAGACTTTTGCTCCAGTTCCTCAATTTCAGCCAGAAAATACCTGAAATTGCATAAAAACACATAAACTCATAGTAGGACCCAAAAATGTGAATTTTACACTAAAACCTATGAAACCTTAATAAAAATTAAATAAAACAGACTAAAAACTATATGAAAATGATGTCAAAAAGTGCATAAAATATCCGTTCATAAGCATGCTCACACTAAGAGGAAAAGGCTGTGGTGCCGACGCAGAGATGGATGTGAGTCCTCCTAGCAGTGGTTGTGCAGACTAGTGTGCGTACGCACAAGACATAGAATCTTAGTTATTGTGTGCGCATGCACAATGGTGTGCGCGCGCACAATGCCCTGTTTTTTCAAAAAAAATTCCTCAATTCTAAGGAACCCGACTTGAACTCAACAAAAGTTTCAACTCCAAAACATTCAAAAATTTATAAACTCATGATCCATATGAAAATTAACCTAACTAAGCTCAAAATTAAACTAATCCTAAGTTAACTCAGGGAAGTAAAAATGCAATGAAGTTGAATGACAAACAAAGAGAAGGGTTAGAACAATGTTACCATGGTGGGGTGTCTCCCACCTAGCACTTTTATTTGAAGTCCTTAAGTTGGACTTTTTGAGGAGACTCTTGTTAGGGTGGCTTATGTTTCCATTCCTCCTTGAATCTCCATCCAATCTTGCACTTCAAAGCTCTTCTAGGATCCCATATTCTAGTTTCCCGTACTCCTTCTTGTTGATCTCTATACTTCAAGCCAGATGGATAAACTCTCAAATTACTCTTGAAGCAACCCAACACTCTCCAAAATCCACTCAATGGTGTTTTACACCACCCTTGTACTCCAATTCCTGAATTGGATTCCTTGAAGAGCCTTGGACTCCCCTGGCAACTAACACTCCTTTCTCCACCATGTATGATGAGCGGATATTTTATACGCTTTTTGGCATCATTTTCATATAGTTTATGTTTTGTTTAGTTTTTATTGAGTTTTTATAGGTTTTAGTATTAAATTCACATTTTTGGATTCTACTATGAGTTTTTGTGTTTTCGGACATTTTCAGGTAATTTCTAGCTGAAATTGAGAAGTTGGAGTAATAGTCTTATTCAGAGACAGAGAAAGCACTGCAGATGCTGTCTGGATCTGACCTACTCGCACTCGGATGAGCTTTCATGGAGCTACAGAAGTCTAAATAGAGCGTTCTCAACAGCTATAAAAAGCTAACTTTTAGAGCTTTCCAACAATGTATAATAGTCTATACATTGTTTTAGAATAGAAGGCCCAAAACTGGTGTCCAACACCAGCTTCCTGCCCCTTTCCTATTGTCACCAACGCCCAAAGAGCAGAGACCAGCGTCCAAACGCCCAAAGAGGACCCCCTGGCCAGCGTTCAACACCCTAGAGGTCCTCTCTAAGATGTGGATTTCATCAAAGCTCAGCCCAAACACTCACCAAGTGGGCCCCAGAAGTGGATTTTAGCGCTCAATAGACTGTTTTACCCTTACTAGTCATCTGTTTAGTATTTAAAGTGTATTTTACATAATCATTCGAACAACATCTAGAGTTTACATGTTTTACATTGTATTTCTTTTTAGTATGACTTTCTAAACCTCCTAGGTTGAGGGTAGGAGCCCTGCTGAGTCCTATGAATTAATAAAAGTATTAATATTTCTTCTTGGATCCGTGTGTGATTAATTTTAAGATGTATATTCGTACTTCAACATGGTGAATAAGATGATCAATGATAATCAGCTCTATTTATCATACTAAGATGAACGTGCCTGACAAACACCCACGTCTACATAGGTTCGTGTGAATACTTCAGTGGAAAGCACTAACCATCAGCTTGAACTATACATCTCTCTGACGGCTAATCCACGACTTTGTTGGAAACTTCTTGAGACACTAGTTCAGCCGATTTATGGGGAGATTAGCATCTCTGTGGTAGCAGCTAGAACCTCATGATGTAGCATTCTCTGATCCGGAAGATCTAACCTTGTCTGTGGCATTTTGAGTAGGATCATTAAGGAGAATGGACTGTACGCACTTTACCCTCAAGCAGAGATGGATCCATACTAACCCTAGGGTTCAGATCTGGAGGAGTATTGACCACCTCTCAATAAAGGCTTTAATCACTTATAGCCTGCCATTGAAGAGATCATTCACAAGCAAAGAAGATAGTAATACCAGAGTTAACTCAGAAAGGCAAAGCAACTCCAATCCTTAAGCATATTCCTATTACTGATTCCATCCCGATTCATAGATACAAATTAAGAATAGTTTCCCCTTTTCATGAAAACACATAAACCTTCTGATTCGCCTGACAAAGACCTGCAAGATAACCATAGCTTGCTTTAGACCAATAATCCTCTTGGGATCAACCCCGACTCGCTCAGGTATTACTTTGACAACCTAGTGCACTTGCTGGTACAGCTATACGTAAGTGTTGGGATTCGTGCACCAATATACCAACCCAAGAAGGGCCTTAAGTTGGTAATTTGCCACCCACTTAATCTGCCCTTGGAATGGAATTTCTTCCCTCGGTTCTTGCATAAGGACCTCCACTTCTTGGTTGTCAACTCCTTCTTCACCAACCTCTTCCTCCTCTTCTACATCACTTAAATCATACCTTGGTGGTTGTGTGAAGTCCACATCAACCTCTTATTCAAATCCAAGGGGGAAGGTTCATCAAGATTATTGAGGAGATTGACCAATGTGGAAAAAAATCTTCAATGATGGAATCCAAATCTTGGTCAATCTCCCTCAATTCTCCCTTTCTCCCCTCCGATTCAAATACTCCACTTTCTTCCTCTTGTTTCAATTCATGCTCTAGCTCTTCTTCTTTCTCTTGAGGCTCCATGTTCTCCTCTTCACTACACTCGTTAGTAGATCCTTCACATTCTTCAAGAGGAGTGCCTTGATTGGATGAGCGTAGGATGACTAAACGGTTCACTGCTTTGGCTATGGTAGCCACAAATTGCACTTGTATCCTTCGGAATTCTTCTTGTTCTTCTTGGGACAATGGTTAGAGAACTCCATAATTAGATAAGAGGGAAGGTTGATTAGGTGGAATAAAGGTTGTATATGTGGAAGGCAGTTCATGTTGATGAGTATCTTGAGGTGGTATGTAAAGAGGTGGATGGTGGTATTGGTGTGGTGTTTGAAGATGTGGTGATTGAGGATTATGTTGGGAGTATAGGTCATAGGTATATGGTGGTGGAAATAAATAATCGTTGTGAAACCCACCATATCTTTTGTTTGGGTATGCTTATTGGGAAGGGTTTGGCTCATTGTAATAAGGAGGAGTTTGCTCCTTCCTCGTTTGATTTTTCGATCCCATGATGCAATCGAAAGCTAAAGTTATCACTCCCTACAAAAAGATCACAACCATACTCCAAGCAAAGAGGGTGATAACTGATGACAAGTTATCTTAGCCTACTTTCACTAGTCTTTTTCGTTTGTTTTCAATAGATTTTATGCACTTTCTTGAGCCATAAGTAAGCCAATTGGGTAAAATTTCAGGTTTCCTTTGATTCAATCAATCATGGATAAATTGATGCATTTTCATGAGATTTTGTGCTATAATTGTCGTATATTATGAAAGAGAAACAATCTCATAATTTTGAGCATAGCTTTGATGCTTTTGATTGATTGATGATAGGTGAAAAAGCTTCGAAGAAGGTTGAAGAAAAGGAGATGGCAAAGGCAAAAAGGAGGACTCACGTTTGAGCTAAAGTTTGCTTCAAACTTAAGCTCAAACGTGAGGAAGAGCATAATTTTCACCCAGGGAGGCCAAAGTTTGCGCCAACGTTTGCCTCAAACTTGAGGTCAAACGTTGGCGCCACAAGCATAAAAGATGAACACCCTGGAGCCATGCAACGTTTGCGCCAATGTTTGCCTCAAACTTGAGGTCAAACGTTGGCCACATCTCAGCAAGCAAAAGCACCCCTGAGCACAGCAACGTTTGCGCCAACGTTTGCCTCAAACGTGAGGTCAAATGTTGGCTACATTTTAGCATGGAAGAGCATGGAAGAGCACCTTGTTTGATGCCTTGGTTAAGCCATGTTTGTGCCAACGTTTGCCTCAAACATTAGGCCAAATGTTGGCCAAAAGAGAAGCTTGGAGGGAGCCACGTTTGAGCTCACATTTGACCTCAAACGTTGACTCAAACATGGATGACAGCAGAGTGGCCAAACTGCATAATGCCACACATGAAGACATTTGAGTCAACGTTTACCTCAAACGTTGACTCAAACGTGAATGGTTCATGGCCTGGTTCACAAGTGGACTTCTTCCCAACACCAAGAGCAATCAACGAAGGCTACTATCAACCCAATTCCATCAAGGCCAAGGCCCAAATTCAAGGCTCCATGATCATTTGAAGAAAGTGTATAAATAGCTTAGGATTTGATGTTTTGGAGAGCTTTCCTTTTAGTTTTGCTGGGTAGTTTTAGAGAGCTTTTGGTTTTGAGTTATTTTGAGGTTCTGAGTCTTGGAAAAGGAGAATTGAATTCTCTTCCTCTTAGTTTTCTTGTTTTAAATTTCATTTACACTTGTCTTGAATCTGGGGTTGAAGAATTGAGAAAATTCTATCTCAATCTCACCTTGAGATCTCTCTGTCTCACTTTACTGCAACTTTTGGAAACTGAATTTGGATTTGTTTCTTCTTCTGTTTGATCTTTAATTCTCTTGAAATTGCTTTCTGAATTTGGATCTAGGAAGGCAGTGAGATCTAGACTTGGCTATCTAGTCTCTTGAGTCCTGAGATCTATGTTTTTCAATCTTAATTTCTCTATTTAATTGCTACACCAAGCTCATTTTCATTTTCGTTTAAGATCCAGTTTAATTGAACCCATCTTCTACTCTTCTGGTTGTTGAATTTTACTTGTCCTGATTAAATTTCTGCAATCCCAGTCCCTTGACACATTTACAATTCAAGCAATTTACATATCTTGCATTCTAAGCTTCAGCACTTTACATTTCTTGCACTTTAAATTTCTGCTATTTACATTACTTGCACTTTAAGATTCAGCTCTTTTAAGTTTTCTGCACTTTAAATTCTTGTCAATTATCCCTCTCCCTTTAAATTTCATGTAATTTAGCTTCTGTCAATCACAAATCACGCAACTCAACTCTTGTTTGCTTGACTAAATCAACCACTAAGCTAAAATTTCTCAATCCTTCAATCCCTGTGGGATCGACCTGACTCCCGTGAGTTTTATTACTTGATGCGACCCGGTGCACTTGCCGGTGAGTTTTATGTCGGATCATTTTCCGCACATCAAGTTTTTGGCGCCATTGCCGGGGATTGAAATAGATTGACAATGATTAAGTGAAGTGGAGGTCTAGATTAAGCACTTTTTCTTTTCTGTTTCTTTGAATTTTGACTAACACACTAACTGTTTGACTATTTGCCTAAGCTAACTAAAACTTCATTCTAGCAATAGATTGAAGTTTCACTTGTTTTCTGGTTCTGTGTGATTCTTGTGTAGTGTTTGTATGTCAGATACAAGGAGAGCTACATCTGTCTTTTGTGAACAAGACAAAAGAACTCTGGGACAAAGCCACTCAATGGCTAGAAACATTTTCGAAGGAAAGCATCAACACTTGGGATGATTTGGTGAGCAAGTTTCTTGCCAAGTTTTACCCCCCTCAAAGGATCGTTAGGCTGAAGACTGAGGTGCAGACATTCACCCAAATGGATGCTGAAAATCTATATGAGGCATGGGAAAGATATAAGGCTCTATTGAGGAAATGTCCACTTGAGATGTTCACTGAGTGGGACAAGCTGCAGAACTTCTATGAAGGACTCACTCTAAAGGCTTAAGAGGCACTTGATCACTCAGCTGGAGGATCATTACAACTGATGAAAACTGCAGAGGAGGCTCAAAACCTCATTGATATGGTGGCCAAGAACCAATATTTCTTTGCTCACCAAAGGCAGCGCCAACCATCACAGAGGAAGGGAGCGCTAGAATTGGAAGGAGTAGACACAATCCTAGCCCAACACAAAGTAATGCAGCAGCATATTCAGCAACAATTTGAACAAATGGCCAAAAGGATTGATGGCCTACAAGTAGCATCAGTGAGTGCCACAAGCCAACCAACAACTCCTTGGGGGCAGAATGAGGAGAACCAAGAAGAGCAGCAACAAGAGCAAGTGCAGTATATGCACAACCAAGGCTCTGGACCGAATGGATCAAATGAGGTGTATGGTGACACTTACAATCCATCTTGGAAGAACCACCCAAACCTTAGGTGGGGAGATAACCACAACCAAAACCAACAACCATGGCAAAGGAACTCAGCTCAAAACACTCTAATAAACAACTAAAATCACAACCAGCAGCCAACTAACCAAAATCCTTACAGAAAACCCCAAAACAATTACCTCAACTCCAACCATTATCCATCCAATAATCAACCCACTAACCAAAATACTTACCATCAACCATCAACACCCCACAACCAACCAATCTCACAAGACTCTCAGAGGATTACTAATCTGGAGATGCTTATGGAGAAGATGATGAAGAACCAAGAATTGACCACAAAGAACCAGGAAGCCTCCATGAAGAGCCTAGAGAGGCAGATTGGGCAAATCTCCAATCAGATTTCTGTTGAGAGACCTTCAAGCTCACTACCAAGTGACACCATTCCTAATCCAAAAGAAGAGTGCAAGGCTATACAATTAAGGAGTGGAAAGACACTGGTGGATAGCAACAAGGAGGTAACCAAGAAGTCTTTGGATAGCAACAAAGAACCATCAGAGAAAAGGAAAGCCAGCAATAAGGACATGACAACAAGCAAAGATGTCCCAGAGAAGCTCAAAGAGAAAGACAACCAGCCACACAGTTCAAAGGAAGAAGTTCAAGGTGTAACGACCCAACTCCCAGTATGCCATGGTCATACAAGAAGCTAAGTGTTACTAACTTATCCTTCCTAATTGTTATCTATTATTTAATATTTGAGCCTGTTCCTTGTTAGAGCGATGCCAATTTTATGAGTAATTTTTTTTATTTGTTACGGACGTTCAGGTAAAATAAACAAGCATACAATGAGAGTAATAGAAAAGTGGCATAAAGAAACATAGAAATACAGCTGATAATATACATCATGTACACTATAACAAAACATGTAGCGTTTACACAAGATCAAGTCAGTTTACATCCTCGTCATCCTACGTAGCTAATATTTACATGACACTCCCAGGGCTTGGCCTATACAAAAAGCCGCAAAACTGGCACCCAGGCTAGCCTAACCACTATATAGCTCCTAGCTCTCGGGTGTACTAACACAAGTGAGAGACTAACTATCAGATAATGTTAGACTAGAGTGTCATCAAAGAATGCCCCTTCCGCAGTCAAACTATATCTACTCGTAGCCGTTCGAAGAATTGCCGTGAGGCTCGTCCATCTCCTCATCCTTCTCTATCTCTATCTCAGGATCCTCCTCCTCCTCATCATCCGCAGCTACAACTATACCCTCAGATCCACCAGAAACACTACTGTCACTATGTACAAAACCATTCGCAAGCACAGGTCCGTTCGCATATATAGGAGCTACCCCATCGTCCGATAATGCCGGCTCATCAGGCTGTGGAAAGTCAGGGATCGGCTCAGGGGGAAAGTCCTATTCTGGTGGTATCACAGGTACGTAGTCACCAGCTAACTCAGGCTCATCAGGAATGATAGGCTCAGGTTCCACATCATTCAAAGGTTGAGCTGGTATAGGGTGCTCGTGGTCATCAGGAAAAGGATGTACAGGTGCGTCAGGATGTAACCAGGATAAGGGAAAGTCGTAAGGAGCATCAGGGTCAAAATGCGGGCTAGACAGAGGATGTTGAAAAGCTCGATTAGGTAACACATATCGTCTAATACGAGGCTCCAATCCCAGGATGAAGTAACTGTGATGTACCGGATCCTCGTAGACGTAAGGGTCCTCGAATTCATAGAAGATCACGCCCATCTCCATCTGAGGGGGAGGAAGGGAGGGAAGGGGTAAGAACTGGGGAGTCCTTAGTAGGGTCGGGGTTATTAGTTACATTCATTTATTTGGGGTCGATTAGCAGACGAATAACATAATATAGCGAAACGGTAAACAGAAGATAAAGATTGAAATAGAAAGTAGAGACAACAGAACACAAACAGAAGAACACAAGGAAATAAAGCACACACATAGCGCTCAAGCAGACAAACATAAAGAAATAGTTCACACACAAGAAGAAAAGCAACAGAGAATGATGCGCAGACAAGAATGATGCATGTCTAGCCCTAGTACAGGCCATGAGCTCATGTGTCGGTTGGCTGCCCGCAATCCCGACATTTATCCGGTCACGAGTAATCCCAATTTCCCGGATACGATTTTCTGTTCCTAAATAAATGCACATATAATAATAGCCGCTCATTTGAGACAGCCTCTGCTTACTACATGAAAATATATATTTACTCTGCTCTGCTCTGGGGAAGCGGAAAATAGCTGTAGGTAACTTAGTTTCTCTACAGAAGCTCTGGGTTGCATTAAGCAACTAATATATATTAAATATAGCTCTGGGTTGCATCAAGCAACTAATATATATTAAATATAGCTCTGGGTTGCATCAAGCAACTAATATATATTAAATATAGCTCTGGGTTGCATCAAGCAACTAATATATATAAATATCTCTTTACTCTGTTCTGGTTTCCCTTTTCTCTGTATCTCTTTACTCTATTTTAATTACTCTGTTCTCTGTATCTCTTTTCTCTTCTCTGATTACTCTTTTCATCAGTATCTATATTACTCTTTTTCTCTTTATCTCTTTATTTTATTCCGGTTACTCTATTTTCTGTGTTTCTCTACTCTACTCTGATTACTCTGTTCTCTGTGTTTCTCTGCTTAACATATGTATTTAAAGCTTATGTAAACTTCGGTATGAATAGTTAACCTGTCCCAAATATAGGTTCATTAAGTCTATACTGAAACAGTTTAACTTTTCATATTATACCTAACCCTAGTCGCAACTCAAGTACTAACTAAGTTGCCCTAGTTCGTTCACTAGTCTCTGTCTGTTTTTCTGTCGTTAAAACGTTACAGACTTTTTCTTTGGTTTTTATCTTTTCTTTGGCTTTTATCTTTCTTTTATCTTTACCTTACTAATATGTTCTTACCACTCTCTAAGTGTTTTATGAAAGTAATTAGGAGAATTCTGCACTTAAAGTTGTCTTTCTAAAGCTTTTACGGAAAACTGCCTTTTTCGCATTATTTTATTATTTTTATTAAACTATTATTTTTATTTAAATATTATTATTTAATATTTTATTATTTTTTATTATTTTATCATTAAATTTTCGAAAATTAACTTAGCTTTTACTTTTAACCTTTAAAATTCACTTTTTACCACCCGTAACTTTTAATATTTCTACTTTTACCACCCTAACTTTCAGAAATTACAAAATAACCCCTCAAACACCAAAATAATTACTTCCTTGCCCTTTTATGAATCAAAAAGGTGTTCTTCATTGTTCTTCACCACACTCAAAGTGTTCTTCGTGTTCTTCGTAAATTCTTCAGATTCTTTCTCTATTTTTACCCGTTTTTCAGTCTTTTCAGCAACCGATTTGCAGATTCTTTCTCTGTTTTTACCCATTTTTCAGTCTTTTCAGCAACCAATTTTTACTACAATTCATAATAAATTAGCAGCAACTAAAACCCCATCTTTTCTTCATGATTTCAACACAAATTGAACCTCAATTTAAGCTTAGGGTTTCGTTTTCCAGCTGCCCAAGAACATGAACTTTAAAGCTTGAATTTCATCAAATTTCATTAGGATTTCACCAAATTTTCACCAAAAATCAATCATATATGCAACCAATTTTTTAGCACAGCCAAATAATACAACATTCACACATCTCAAACACAAATAATCAAGATTAATTTCGTGACACCCTACCTGGTTTTGCTGCTCCTAATTCAGTTAAACTTTCAGGTGGTCCGTAAGCACTTTTTCCTCATAATTCAATTAAACTTTTAGGTGGTCCCTAAGCACTTTTTCCTCCTAAATCACATCAAGAAAACACATATTTAACCATGTTTCCTTGAAATCTAATCAAAAGAGAGATGGTGCAGACAACTCACCTTGATCCCAGCCTTGATAAGTCATATGATCATGTAGAGAAAGAAGAGAGGATCATTTTGGTCGGATTGGAATTTTGATTTGAGTTTTAGTTCAGCAGAAATCAAGCTTTGAAGATTTGGAACTAAGAACTTTTCTCTCTTTTTCTTTCTACCTATTTTCGGCCACAAAGTGAAAATGAGCCAGCCTTGGGGGTTTTCGGGGTGTAGGGTGAGTTGTGATTGGTTGGCTTGGAGGTGGATTAAAATAATATTAAAATATCTCAGGTGTATAACTACTAAAACTAGATGTATCGGAACACTTGCAAAAACATCTCTAAAAATTATTTTCTGAGCTACTAGCATAAATGACACTAGTAACATATTTATTATGAGAATAAAATATGAATAATGAGGCCTTAGCATTGCTAAAGTCATCAGAGAGTACTGGTGCTAAGCTGCACCAGTAAACTGTGAACCCGGTTAAACTGATTTTCTATTTTTAACTAAAACTGACCAGGTAACCTTATAATATCATTCAAGAAGCTTCTAATACTCATATAATGATGATATTACCCTATTATCTCTCTTCTCTCATGAATCGAGTCCGGTTTGTCAAACTGAGACTATTTACAAAAAACCGGATCAAAACTCCTAACCGATACGGTTCAAAAACTATGTTCTTCATAACTGCATTATTGAGCTTTCCTCATAAAAGGTTCTAGATTAAATATGACATAATGACAATTAGGATTGATATTCTTGATGATATATCAAAGGTTTTCCCTTTACTGATCTTCCGGAGAAATTCGTGCTTTCAGAAAAGGTCTCGCGTACTCGAAAATCGGGGTTGTTACATTCTACCCTCCTAACAGAAAATTTTGCCCTCAAAATTTCAGTTACCTGAGAATAGATGTGGGTAATCAGCTTTCATCTTATCTTCGAGTTCCCAAGTGTGCTCTTCTTCTACTCTTTGTCCCCAAGCTATTTTGACCAAGCGAACAGTTTTGCCTCTTAGCTGCTTATCACTTCTTTCTACAATCCGAACTGGTGATGCTTGATATGTCAAATCGTCTCGTAACTGTAGTGTCTCTGGTTTGTAAAATGTGACTCTCGTCGGGAATATATTTCTTAAGTTGCGAGACATGAAAAACAACATGAAGGTTTGATAGATATGGAGGAAGGGCTACTTGATAAGCTACTAGACCGACTCTTTTAAGTATTTGGAAAGGTCCTATGTATCGAGGGTTAAGCTTTTTAGTCTTAAGGGCTCTACCTATTCCAGTAGTCGGGGTTTCTTTAAGAAAGACATGGTCTCCCTCACTAAACTCTAAGGGTCTACGTCTATTATCGGCATAGCTCTTTTGATGACTCTGTGCTGTCTGGATCTTCTGGCGAATCCCCTTTATCTTCTCAGTAGTTTCTTGCACTAAGTCTGGACCCAAGACACTAGCTTCTCCGTCATCATTCCAACACAATGGTGTCAGACATCTCCTTCCATAGAGAGCTTCATATGGTGCCATCCCGATACTTTGTTGGTAACTATTGTTGTAGACGAACTCGACCAACGGCAAATATTTATCCCAACTACCTTGGTTATCCATCACACAAGATCTTAGCATGTCTTCCAATGTCTGGTTTGTCCGCTCTGATTGTCCGTCTGTCTGATGATGGTATGCTGTACTTATATGCAATTCTGTTCCTAAAGCTTTCTGGAAAGCTCCCCAGAATCTGGAAGTAAACCTTGGATCTCGGTCTGAAACAATTGATGAAGGTATTCCGTGCAATCGTACAATTTCTTGAATATATATCCGTGCCAGTCTTTTTAAGGTATAATCAACTCGAATCGGAAGGAAGTGCGCTGATTTTGTCAACCTGTCCACAATTACCCAAATGGCATCGTGTCCCGTTGAAGTCCTTGGCAATCCCATGACAAAATCCATAGTGATTGCTCCCATTTCCATTGTGGTATTTCTAAGGGTTGCAGGGTTACTGACGGTTTCTGGTGTTCCACCTTCACCTTCTGGCAAGTTAAACATTTTGAGACATAATCAGCTACCTCTTTCTTTAAGCCTGGCCACCAGAACATTTGTTTCAAATCCCGGTACATCTTTGTTACTCCAAGATGCATAGAAAATCTACTTTGATGAGCTTCTGCAAGAATCCTTTGCCGTAAATCTCCAGAGCTAGGCACACAAATTCTGTTCTTGTATCTCCAGAGACTGCTACGATCTAGTCTTACAGCTTCTGGTTCTTCTACTTTCATCCGACTCAGCATCGTCATCATTTCTGAGTCCTGTGCTTATGCTTGCTGAATCCTAATGTTAAAATCTGGTGTTATATGCAACTGCGCCAAACAGACTCCATTTGACGTCTCAGTCATAGCCAACTTAAGGTCCTCAAATTCCGCAAGTAGCTTCTCTTCCTTTATCATCATCCAAGAGATACTCAAATTCTTCCTGCTCAAGGCGTCTGCCACCACGTTTGCTTTTCCTGGGTGATAACTTAACTTAAAATCATAGTCCTTCAGGAACTCCATCCACCTTCGCTGTCGCATATTAAGATCCTTCTGGTCAAAGATATACTTTAAACTTTTGTGGTCAGAGAAAACTTCTAGTTGAGCGACATACAAATAGTGCCTCCAGATCTTCAGAGCAAACACCACTGCAGCCAATTCTAAGTCATGCGTCGGATAATTTCGTTCATGAGGTCTCAGTTGCGGGGAAGCATAAGCCACCACATTTTTGTCTTGCATCAGCACACATCCAAGTCCTTTATGAGAGGCATCACAGTATACTTCAAAAGGCTTCTGTGGGTCGGGTAGTACTAATACAGGTGCAGTTGTTAACGACTCCTTGAGCATCTTGAAACTTCTATCACACTCAGCCGTCCAAACGAACGGAACTTCCTTTCGTGTAAGGTAAGTCAAAGGTAAGGCTATCTGTGAAAATCCTTTGATGAACCTCCGATAATATCCAGCAAGTCCGAGAAAACTCTGAACTTCTGTAACAGTCGTAGGTGGTTCCCATTGCACTACTGCTTCAATTTTTGAAGGATCCACCGCAATTCCTCCCTGTGATATAACATGTCCCAAAAATGCCACCTTCTCTGTCCAGAACTCGCACTTTGATAGTTTAGCATATAACTTTTGAGTCCTCAGTATCTGCAATACAGCCCTTAGATGCTCTTCATGCTCTCTTTCTGTCTTCGAATAGATAAGAATATCGTCTATGAAAACTACTACGAAGTGATCAAGGTACGGACGGAAAATACGATTCATGTAATCCATGAAAATCGCAGGAGCATTAGTTAGTCCAAACGACATAACTGTATACTCATAGTGACCATATCAAGTTCTAAATGCAGTCTTCGGTATATCTGACTCTTTCACTTGAATCTGGTGATAGCACGGTCGCAAATCAATCTTCGAAAACACAGTTGCACCTTTTAACTGATCCATCAAATCATCTATTCGTGGAAGTGGATACTTGTTCTTGATAGTGACTTTATTTAACTGTCGGTAATCTACGCAAAGTCTCATTCCACCATCCTTCTTCTTTACTAGCAATACCGGAGCTCCCCAAGGTGATGCACTGGGACAAATAAATTTCGTTCCAAGTAGCTCGTCCAACTGCTTCCTCAACTCTGCACGTTCCAGTGGTGACATCCGGTACGGTGCTATGGAAACTGGTCCGGTTCCAGGTACAAGTTCAATGCTGAATTCTATCTCCCGCTGAGGAGGAAACTCAGGTATGTCGTCCGGGAAAACATCAGGAAATTCCTTCACCACTCGGATTTGTTCTAAGCTTACTTCACTGTCATTTGAGCTAGCCGCTAACAGAACGTACTCCTCACAATCGCTCCTGTTTAAGGTAACTCTTACAGAATTCAGATATAAGGTATATGACAAAAATGGTTTAATATCTTAACTATCAGACGGAATAACAGCAGTTCTTTCAAAGCAATCAAGGAAAACATGATACTTGGACAACCAATCTAATCCTAGAATAACTTCTAAATCACATAGAGGCAAACAAATTAGATCATGTATAAAAGTCCTATTCCTAATAGCAAGTGGTACTTGCAAGTACACTAAACTGGTCAAAGTATTTTGGGATGCAGGTGTATGGACAATTAGATCAAAGTTCAACTCAGAGAAATCTAGTCCCAACTCACGAGCAACAGTTAAAGAAATAAAAGAATGCGATGCACCCGAATCATACAGTACAGTTAGAAATCGATTCTTGACGTAACACTGACCTTGGATCAAGGCGTCTGATTGCATAGCATCATCAGCAGTCATGGCAAACACTCGACCTTGTTGCTGGATTCGTACTGGATTCCGAGCGAATATCTTTGGGCATTCCTTAGCAATATGTCCAGTTCCTCCACATCTATAACAATTGAATGTTCCAAACAAACACGGCTTAATACCATGATCCTTCCCACATCGCTTGCATGTAGTGTTCACCTGCACCTGTTGAGGTCGTTTGCCATTATCCTGCCTCGGTCTACCTCCGTTTCCACCCACAGAGTGAGCAGGAACGTTACCAGCTTGTGGATTCCTTCGCTGTGGCACACCAGGTGTCTTGAAGTTTGTCCTTCGTGGTTGCCAATTATAGCTATTGTAGTTCCTTGGTGGAAATCCTTGACGACTTGCTTTAGAGGCAATTACCTTCTTAGCACATTCTTCCACTAACTTACACTTATTAACCAGCTCAGCAAAATTTCGCATCTCCAATGGAACTACTGAACTCATCAGATCCTCACGAAGGCCCCCTTCGAACTTCAAACACTTCCATTCTTCAAAGTCAGCAGGATTCCCTTGGCAGATCTTGGAGAAACGGCACAAGTCATCAAACTTACGGGCATATTCTGCAACAGTTGTGTTACCCTGCTTCAGCTGCATAAGCTCCATCTCCTTAGCGTCACGAGCTACCCTCGGAAAATACTTCTTATAAAATTCATCCTTAAAAGTATTCCAAGGAATATCGTCTTCATTTTGTTGCAACAGTCGTTGTATCCCCTACCACCAATGCTTAGCTTCTCCTTCCAGCATATAAGTAGCAAACTCCACGTGCTGGCCTTCCGGAACATGCTGCGCTCGCAGTGATCGTTCGATAGCTCGAAACCAATTGTCAGCATCAGTCGCAACAAGTGTACCTTTAAACTTAGGCGGTTTAACTTTCAGAAAAGTCGCAAGGGTCATAGGTCTTTCGAGATGCCCTAAGTTATTCTCATCATTTCCACTATCTTCCCCATGCTCATTCTCATTCCCGTTTCTCACTCCAAGACGATCAACAGCCCTAGCCGCTGCTACTGCAGCCTCACGCACTGCCTCAGCCACAGCGTTCATGGTAGTCATAAACGTCTCCTGTTCCCTCTCGTAGTTAACATTAGGAATTCCTTCTCGTACGTCTCGTCTCCGTGGACCCATCGTGGTCCTGTTCACACCAAACAATCATTATTAAGGTGATCAGTCTTAACACTCCAAGTCAAGTGTGAACATTCCCAGAATGAAAACACAGAGACAATCATGCAACACATATCACATAGATATCCTATAAGCATGAGACAGACAACAGAGTATGCAATGAAGCATAGTCAGTCCACTCCCCAGGCTCTATTGGGAACGAACTGCTCTGATACCAACTTGTAACGACCTAACTCCCAGTATGCCATGGTCATACAAGAAGCTAAGTGTTACTAACTTATCCTTCCTAATTGTTATCTATTATTTAATATTTGAGCATGTTCCTTGTTAGAGCGATGCCAATTTTACGAGTAATTTTTTTTTTTATTTGTTACGGACGTTCAGGTAAAATAAACAAGCATACAATGAGAGTAATAGAAAAGTGGCATAAAGAAACATAGAAACACAGCAGATAATATACATCATGTACACAATAACAAAACATGTAGCGTTTACACAAGATCAAGTCAGTTTACATCCTCGTCATCCTACGTAGCTAATATTTACACGACACTCCCAGGGCCTGGCCCATACAAAAAGCCGTTAAACTGGCACCCAGGCTAGCCTAACCACTATATAGCTCCTAGCTCTCGGGTTTACTAACACAAGTGAGAGACTAACTATCAAATAATGTTAGAATAGAGTGTCATCAAAAGAATGCCCCTTCCGCAGTCAAACTATATCTACTCGTGGACGTTCGGAGAATTGCCGTGAGGCTCGTCCATCTCCTCATCCTGCTCTATCTCTATCTCAGGATCCTCCTCCTCCTCATCATCTGCAGCTACAACTATACCCTCAGATCCACCAGAAACACTACTGTCACTATGTACAAAACCACTCGCGAGCACAGGTCCGTTCGCATATATAGGAGCTACCCCATCGTTCGGTAGTACCGGCTCATCAGGCTGTGGAAAGTCAGGGATCGGCTCAGGGGGAAAGTCCCACTCTGGTGGTATCACAGGTACGTAGTCACCAGCTAACTCGGGCTCATCAGGAATGATAGGCTCAGGTTCCACCTCATTCAAAGGTTGAGCTGGTATAGGGTACTCGGGGTCATCAGGAAAAGGATGTACAGGTGCGTCAGGATGTAACCAGAATAAGGGAAAGTCGTAAGGAGCATTAGGGTCAAAATGCGGGCTAGACAGAGGATGTTGAAAAGCTCGATTAGGTAACGCATATCGTCTAATACGAGGCTCTAATCCCATGATGAAGTAACTGTGATGTACCAGATCCTCGTAGACGTAAGGGTCCTCGAACTCATAGAAGATCACGCCCGTCTCCATCTGAGGGTGAGGAAGGGAGAGAAGGGGTAAGAACTGGGGAGTCCTTAGTAGGGTCGGGGTTATTAGTTACGTTCATTTATTTGGGGTCGATTAGCAGACGAATAACATAATATAGCGAAACAGTAAACAGAAGATAAAGATAGAAATAGAAAGTAGAGACAACAGAACACAAACAAAAGAACACAAGGAAATAAAGCACACACATAGCACTGAAGCAGACAAACATAAAGAAATAGTTCACACACAAGAAGAAAAGCAACAGAGAATGATGCGCATACAAGAATGATGCATGTCTAGCCCTAGTACAGGCCATGAGCTCATGTGTCGATTGGCTGCCCGCAATCCCGACATTTATCCGGGCACGAGTAATCCCGATTTCCCGGATACGATTTTCCGTTCCTAAATAAATGCGCATATAATAATAGCCGCTCATTTGAGACAGCCTCTGCTTACTGCAGGAAAATATATATATACTCTGCTCTGCTCTGGGGAAGCGGAAAATAGCTGTAGGTAACTTAGTTTCTCTACAGAAGCTCTGGGTTGCATTAAGCAACTAATATATATTAAATATAGCTCTGGGTTGCATCAAGCAACTAATATATAT
>NC_029772.3:60658734-60676676 GCF_000817695.3 Arachis duranensis | reverse complement strand
GAATCAAAAGAGAGATGGTGCAGCCAACTCACCTTGATCCCAGCCTTGATAAGTCATATGATCATGTAGAGAAAGAAGAGAGGATCATTTTGGTCGGATTGGAATTTTGATTTGAGTTTTAGTTCAGCAGAAATCAAGCTTTGAAGATTTGGAACTAAGAACTTTTCTCTCTTTTTCTCTATACCTATTTTCGGCCACAAAGTGAAAATGAGCCAGCCTTGGGGGTTTTGGGGGTGTAGGGTGAGTTGTGATTGGTTGGCTTGGAGGTGGATTAAAATAATATTAAAATATCTCAGGTGTATAACTACTAAAACTAGATGTATCGAAACACTTGCAAAAACATCTCTAGAAATTATTTTCTGAGCTACTAGCATAAATGACACTAGTAACATATTTATTATGAGAATAAAACATGAATAATGAGGCCTTAGCTTTGCTAAAGTCATCAGAGAGTGCTGGTGCTAAGCTGCAGCAGTAAACTGTGAACCCGGTTAAACCGATTTTCTGTTTTTAACTAAAACTGACCAGGTAATCTTATAATATCATTCAAGAAGCTTCTGATACTCATATAATGATGATATTACCCTATTATCTCTCTTCTCTCATGAATCAAGTCTGGTTCGTCAAACTGAGACTATTTACAAAAAACTGGATCAAAACTCCTAACCGATACGGTTCAAAAACTATGTTCTTCATAACGGCGTTATCGAGCTTGCCTCGAAAAAGGTTCTAACTTAAAGATGGCATAATGACAATGAGGATTGAGATACTTGTTGATATAGAAGAGGTGTTCCCTTTACTGATCTACCGGAGAAATCCGTGCCTTCAGAAAAGATCTCGCGTACTCGAAAACCGGGGTTGTTACAAACCAGCCATAAAATTTGAAGAGAGAGAAGCAGATCATGGAAGAGCCAATTCAAGGACAGCAGCAAGTGGAGAAGAGCATTACACCTCCACTGCCGTATCCCCAAAGATTCCACAAAGAAGCAAAAGATCAGCACTTTCATAAGTTTCTTGAGACTTTTAAGAAGCTAGAGATCAACATTCCCTTAGCTGAGGTATTGGAGCAAATGCCTTTGTATGCCAAGTTCTTGAAGGAGCTTATCAACAAGAAAAGAAGTTGGGATGAGAAAGAGACTATACTACTTACTGAGTAATGCAGGGCTTTGATTCAAAAAGGGCTTCCCTCTAAGCTTGAAGACCCTAAAAGCTTCTTTCTGCCCTGCACCATTGAGGAACTGACCATCAATAAGGCAATGTGCGATCTAGGAGCAAGTATCAACTTAATACCCTCTTCTTTGGTGAAAAAGCTGTGTATAGAGGAAGTTAAACCGATACAAATGTCTTTGGAACTGGAAGATAAGTCGGTGATACACCCCAAGGGTGTGATTGAAAACCTTCTAGTCAAGGTGGACAAATTCATATACCCTGCAGACTTTGTGGTTTTAGATTCAGATGAGGATGAAAGCGATTCCATCATACTTGGAAGACCTTTCTTGGCCACTGCTAGGGCCATTATAGATGTGGAACAAGGAAAGCTAACCCTTAGATTGCATGAAGAAAACATCACCCTGAATGCATTCTCAGAGACACAGCCCAGTAATGAAAAGAACAACTACAATGAGATTAACAAAGGAGACTTGCAGTGGAAGGAAGAAACTAGCAAGACAGTTGAAAATCATCTTCAAAGACAAGAAACAAGCAACATAGCAGAGCAAGAGAAGACTGAGACTGTGCAAAGGGAAGAAGGAAATCAAGAAGGAATTAAAGCGCTAACTGGGAAGGAGAGTCCCAAAACAAAGGTTGCTGTCAAAGAAGAAGGAGTAACAAGAAAAAGAAAAAAGGGCAAGAAGAAAGCTCAGAAGGGATGGATGAACAAGAAAATCCCAACTGAGGGGTTCTCCAAGGGTGATGAAGTGCAGTTGATCTATCAACAGTTGAGAACAAGCCAACATGCCAATGATTATTACATTGTTTGCAAGATACTCTCACTTGAGCATGCTGAAATTGAACATCAAGGAACAAAAAAAAAGCTCACAGTGGGGGGAGACAAGTTGAGACATCACAACCATCAACCACCCTAATGGGGGTCCCAATATCAAGCTAGTGACAATAAAAGAGCGCTCCATGGGAGGCAACCCATGATTTAAGATTCCTGTTGTTTTAAATTCAATAAGTTATGATCACCCTAGCATGATTTTTTTTCATGAACATACTTAATGAATGCATGCACTGTTTTGAAACATATGCCAAGACTTCTAAGTTTGGTGTGTCTTTAAGCACACCAAATCAGTTTTTCAAACATTCTTAGACCATATGCTTAGTCTTTCCGATGAAGTATATGACCAAACATTAAGTTTGGTGTCTGCATATGTAGAGTTTTCAGAAGATCATTTCTTGTTCATGAAATCAAAATCATACACCGATGGATCATACATTATTACCTTCTAGGACTTTATGATCGAAAAGAAATCATATCTTGTGATGAAGGTATCAATTGTGATAAATTCCTGGCATTCTACATTTACCCCTTAACAAGAGACAAGTTTGGTGTTCATCAAACCTTGATTCACTAATTAAGGGACACAATTGATTCTTCATGAAATTTTTTTTTTAAATAAAAGCATTTCTTATAAATATTTAACCAAGAGTGACATTGAGATTTCAAGAGCAATAGTTGGAGGAAGCAACATTTTAGACCATATGACCAAACATTAAGTTTGGTATCCTCCAAGAAAAAAGGGAGTCACGGTTAGATAGGCATAAGAAATGATAATCAATCTATCTGCTGTCATTTGGTAATGCTTATTCTTTTTTTTTTTGTCTTATTGTGATGGTCAGGTAGTCAGGACACTATTCAATGAAGGGGACAAGACAAACAAAGGCAAGTTAACTAAAGGACAAAAATGGATCACATGCTTGAAAGGAGAATCTGCACATCCTTAGGAAGAGCACATTGAAGACCATTGAAGAAGCAAGCTTTGTCCTCATTCAACTTTGCATGCATACCTTTGATTTGCAAAATGTCCAATTGCATCCCAGCCCTCCATTGTTCAAATAAGTGATTATAAAACACCACTCTCAAGCCATGCACATGAACGAAGAAGTTGCACACTCCTTGCACTCCAACCATTCAAACTCTATTTCCTTCATCATTACTCATCATGTAATCTCAGCCTCAAACATCTTTTCCCCCAAGATCACATCAAAACTTTAAACCTTTCACACACAACCTTAACCTCAAAAAGATCAACCAATCAAGTGATCATGGCTTCTTCCTCAAGAACTAAACGAAGGAAAGGGAAGGAGCCCGCGGGGGAAGAAAGCACTCTTGAATATGACTGATGGAAATTCAAATATTGGTACCATCAGTTACAAATTGAATGGATGAATTCGAAGAAGATATATCCAGAGGTTCCACTCCTGCTGCCAGATGAAGGATGCCAAGAAATGAAGGACAAGATAAAAAAGAGAAAATGGGAAGAACTCGCCTCACCAATTACTCGGATTAATGCGAATATCATAAGAGAGTTCTATGCCAATATTCTAAGGCTTGATATGAGTGAAGCCCCAACTTACAAGAGCTATGTACGGGGAATGGTAGTAGATTTTAGTTCAAACACCATCAAGAAAGTCTTAGGACTAAGAACAGCCCATTTTGATGAACCAGGCTACCACCAAAGGATAAATGGAGATCTGGATTATGATGAAATTGCTAGTGATATTTGTGTGGTGAACTCGGATTGGGAAAGAGATGCCAACAACAATCACAAATACTTGAGGAGCAGAGATCTCATCCCTGAAGCAAAGGGGTGGTATGAGCTTTTGAAGAGATCAATCTTGGGCACAGTAAATACTTCGGAGGTCAATAAGGAAAGAGCTGTTATGTTGTATTGCATTATGGTAGGAGGAGAAGTAAAGGTTCATGAAATCCTTGCAAGGGATATCCAAAGGATTGGGGAGAAGAATTCGGCTGGGAGTTGGTTATACAATCCAAGCACCATTATGCGGTTATACATGAAGGCTAAGGTGCCAATGGAGGACGAGAACCCAACATGGTTGAATCCGGGCATGCCTATAACCTTTGAAAGAATGATGATTGTTACAGAAGCACAGCAAAGCCGAAGGCCACAGAGAAGAAGGCCAAGAGAAGAACCAATGAAGGAAGAAGAGTCACAAGAGGAAGAAGAGGAACAGCAACAATTCCAACCACACAACAGCATGGACATGACTCAGATGCAAGAAACAATTGAGAGTTTGTCACAAAAATACATGGTACTTCAAGAGAGGCAAAAAGAGTATCATTCACAGTACAAGAATCACCAACAAAGACAAGAGGAACGTCAGCTAAGAATGATGAGTCAACAAAGGGATTTTGAGTTAAAATTCCTAGTGATACAAGAGAAGCAAGCTTTTCAATCTCATGAATCATTCGATAAGTTAGACCAAATGCAAGCCGAGAACATGAGAGCTCTCAAGGAATTCACAACCCTTCAAGATGCAAGGTATGAAGTTCAAGCTGACTATAACATAAATAGTCAAATAAAGTTAAGCTACATTGCGGAACACCTACACAATATGGAACCAGCATTTCCAACTTATGATGAATACTTCAAGGGGAGGAGTGAAAGAGAAGTAGACAAGGCAATACTCCTTGAAAACAGAATAGAAGAAACAATGAAGAAAGCTGGATTTTGGCAAAAACTAAAAGGCAAAGGCAAGGGAGAAACCAGTGAACAAGCAAGTGAGAAGAAAAAGAATGACAAATGAAAGGTGGAATTGCTCCTTGCTTACCATATTCAATAAAGAAAGATCATGTTTTTCTAGTTGGTAGTCGTTTGTTTTAATTGTGCATCTTGCCTATTTAACTTTGCAACAAGTAAGCTAGTCTAAGTGTGTGCTTGTGTGTTTACTTTCACTTAACTAAATGCATGCTCTGTCCCCTGTATCCTTTTAATTCAATAAAAGAAATGTTTGAAACATGAAGTAAGATGGTTCATTGCTAGCTAGAAGTCAAATAATAGTAAGTGGTGGCATGTATGTATGATTATGTGGTAGCTCACTTTTAGTGAATAAAAGGACTAGACTGTTCTCCTTTCAAGTGTAAACTAGCTCATTGTCTATGAATCTCAAAAAATAAAGTTCTTGGTTGAAAAGAAAAAAAACAAGTAGGAATGAGAAAAGCCAAAAGTGGCAGCAAGAAAAATAAAAAGCAGAAAGAATAAAGCTAGACACCAATAGCTTGAACCTTAGAATATATGCCTGTGGTCTCTTTGTACTAGGATCTGCTTGGATTATTATGTTCTTTGGAGTGCATCAACACTTGGTAACTGGGGTTAACTAACCCGGGATTATCAACTGAAAGTCCACTATCAAGAGCAACCTAACTACAAGGCATTTAGTAACCCAAAGAGGTGCTGGGCATCAATGTTCTAAGAAGGAATGTGAGCCAAGTGTCTATAGTGCATAATGTGTCAAGCATAAATAAAGAAAAGAGCTTGCTACACATGACACTGAACTAAAGCTTATAGAAAAAAATTAGTAACCAAGGACAAAAGGATAATGAGAGGTCATAGCAGTGTGTTGCTTGATGCTTAGAGGAGACTTTCTAGGCCTAAATGTCAATAAGAAGTGAGTAGCTACATATCTGCATAAAACCCCATGAGCTACCAATAATACTCTGCTAGCATGAACATCCTCTTCCATTTCATTCTTTCTTCTCAATAAATGCTTTTCTTGCTTGGGGACAAGCAAGCTTTAAGTTTGGTGTTGTGATGACAAGTCATCTTAGCCTAGTTTCACTAGTCTTTTTCATTTGTTTTCAATAGATTTTATGCACTTTCTTGAGCCATAAGTAAGCCAATTATGTAGAATTTCAGGTTTCCTTTGATTCAATCAATCATGGATAAATTGATGCATTTTCATGAGATTTTGTGCTATAATTGTCGTATATTATGAAAGAGAAACAATCTCATGATTTGGAGCATAGCTTTGATGCTTTTGATTGATTGATGATAGGTGAAAAAGCTTTGAAGAAGGTTGAAGAAAAGGAGATGGCAAGGGCAAAAAGGAGGACTCACGTTTGAGCTAAAGTTTGCCTCAAACTTAAGCTCAAACGTGAGGAAGAGCATAATTTTCACCCAGGGAGGCCAAAGTTTGCGCCAACGTTTGCCTCAAACTTGAGGTCAAACGTTGGCGCCATAAGCACAAAAGATGAAACGTTTGCCTCAAACTTGAGGTCAAATGTTGGCCACATCTCAGTAAGCAAAAGCACGCCTGGGCACAGCAACGTTTGCGCCAATATTTGCCTCAAACGTGAGGTCAAATGTTGGCTACATTTTAGCATGGAAGAGCATGGAAGAGCACCCTGTTTGATGCCTTGGTTGAGCCACGTTTGTGCCAACGTTTGCCTCAAACGTTAGGCCAAACGTTGGCCAAAAGAGAAGCTTGGAGGAAGCCACGTTTGAGCTCATGTTTGACCTCAAACGCTGGCTCAAACGTGGATGACAGTAGAGTGGCCAAACTGCATAATGCCACACATGAAGACATTTGAATCAACGTTTGCCTCAAACGTTGACTCAAACGTGAATGGTTCATGGCCTGGTTCACAAGTGGACTTCCTCCCAACACCAAGAGCAATCAACAAAGGCTACTATCAACCCA
Organism: Arachis duranensis; assembly: GCF_000817695.3. Lineage (NCBI taxonomy): Eukaryota > Viridiplantae > Streptophyta > Magnoliopsida > Fabales > Fabaceae > Arachis > Arachis duranensis. The sequence continues at coordinate 60,670,013 of NC_029772.3, read as the reverse complement.
ATTCCATCAAGGCCAAGGCCCAAATTCAAGGCTCCATGATCATTTGAAGAAAGTGTATAAATAGCTTAGGATTTGAAGTTTTGGAGAGCTTTCCTTTTAGTTTTGCTGGGTAGTTTTGGAGAGCTTTTGGTTTTGAGTTATTTTGAGGTTCTGAGTCTTGGGGAAGGAGAATTGAATTCTCTTCCTCTTAGTTTTCTTGTTTTAAATTTCATTTACACTTATCATGAATCTAGGGTTGAAGAATTGAGGAAATTATGTCTCAATCTCACCTTGAGATCTCTCTGTCTCACTTTACTGCAACTTTTGGAAACTGAATTTGGATTTGTTTCTTCTTCTGTTTGATCTTTAATTCTCTTGAAATTGCTTTTTGAATTTGGATCTAGGAAGGCAGTAAGATCTAGACTTGGCTATCTAGTCTCTTAAGTCCTGTGATCTATGTTTTTCAATCTTAATTTCCCTATTTAATTGCTACACCAAGCTCATTTTCATTTTCGTTTAAGATCCAGTTTAATTGAACCCATCTTCTACTCTTCTGGTTCTTGAATTTTACTTGTCCTAATTAAATTTCTGCAATCCCAGTCCCTTGACCCATTTACGATTCAAGCAATTTACATATCTTGCATTCTAAGCTTCAGCACTTTACATTTCTTGTACTTTAAATTTCTGCTATTTACATTACTTGCACTTTAAGATTCAGCTCTTTTAAGTTTTTTGCACTTTAAATTCTTGTCAATTATCCCTCTCCCTTTAAATTTCAAGCAATTTAGCTTCTGTCAATCACAAATCACACAACTCAACTCTTGTTTGCTTGACTAAATCAACTACTAAGCTAAAATTGCTCAATCCTTCAATCCCTGTGGGATCGACCTGACTCCCGTGAGTTTTATTATTTGATGCGACCCGGTGCACTTGCCGGTGAATTTTGTGTCAGATCGTTTTCCGCACATCAATAACTCATAAAGAAAAATAGACAATAAAAACAAAAGATATCAATTATCAAAAGAAACAATCCTAATTACTAACAAAAGTAAACAAACAATGCAAAAAGTATCTATTCACACTATTCACATATTCACAACAACCAAAATTATAGCACTCATTGCACTAATTTCCCGACAACGGCGCCAAAAAACTTGATAGAGGAGGGGGACGACTGTTCAAAATTTTAGCAAAACAATTTCTTCATTGATAGCATAGTCTAAACTGACAAGTAACCCTCCCAATCAAAGTTTAATTCAAATAAAAATAACCGAGAGTAATTAAACCTCGGATTGTCTTCCCTAGGAACTAGTGACAATAAGTGCACAATTTTGGTTGTGATAATCAATGGATTTTTAATGATTGAAGCAAACAATTAAAGGAATTAAAGAACACTCAAAATTACAATTAATAAACTAACAAAGGAATAAAAGAACTATCTATGAAATATGGAGAAGTAATGCTTTAGAATGATGGAAATGTAGTTCAAAATATAAGTGGAACCTTGACTTGGGATGAGTTATGGAATCCCTTCCTTGTCATAACCACAACTATGATAATTATAATAGATTAATCTCACCTAGTCAACCCTTAACATCGAAGAGTAAGTCAAGTGAGCATAATTGTTCTTAATCCACAAATCCTAGCTAACTTACTAATTACCTTAGTAAAAAGCTAGCGTTAGTGGAAACAAGGACAACTAACAACCCAAGAATTATCACTAAATGTCGGACATTATGACTCTAGTATTCCATAAATTTATTTCCCCAAGTCAAGGATTGAAAATCTACTTCATAATCAAAATTGGCATTTCATCAAACACATGGTAGGCATATTCATAAAACATGGAAAAATTGGAAAAATACTTAAAACTATGAACAACCAAAGAGCAAAATCAACAATGGAAACTCAATAAACATATAAAAACCACTGAACATCAAATTCATTAACTAAAACTCAAAAATGTAAAAGCATATATGTATTGATAAAGGAAAATAAAATATGAGAAAGTGTAGAACAAGTAGTGTAATAAAAGAGAAAATTAAGAAATACTTACAATGAAAATAGCTAGAATCCAAGATTAAAATTGGGAAATAAAAACTTGTAGCATAAACCCTAATTACATCCTAAGAAAAATTGAGAGAAAACCTAAACAAGACTACCCTAAATTACCCTAAAAACTATCTAAGTGTATTGTGTAGTGTATGGTATGTTGTATGGTTGCTATCTGATAAACCACTATTTTATGGTTTATATTGTGTTTAATTATGTGATTTTATCATGATCCTTACCCACTTATTCATTAATTTAGCATGCATTTATATTTCCTTCCTGAAATTATTACATGGTTGAAAATTGCTTCCTAGAGACTTTTTTATTATGCATTTTAGTTCTCCTTTATCCCATTCGATGTTGTGATCTGTGTGTTAAGTGTTTCAGGCTTTATAGGGAATGGATGAGTTGGAGATTGGAAAGGAAGCTAGCAAAAATGGAAGGAACACAAGAAATTGAGGAGATAACCAGCGAGAAGTGACGCAGCCGCATGGCTCACGCGTTCACGCGAAAGAGGAGAAATCGCAGTGACGTGGCCGCATGGCTCACGCGACCGCGTGGAATGGAAAAGCACAAGTGACGCGGAGGCGTAGACGACGCGAACGCGTGGCATGGAAAAACTCAAACGACACGTCCGTATGGACGACGCGATCGCGTGACGTGCGCGATCTGCAGAACCTGCAGATTCCGTTGGGAGCGATTTTGGGCCCTATTTTGACCCAGTTCTCGGCCCAGAACAGTAGACTAGAGCAAGAGAACATGCAGAAACCAGAGACAACATTCATTCTACACAGTTTTAGTTTTAGATCTAGTTTTTACTCCTCCTCTAGGTTTTCTCTCTACACATTGATAGTTTTAGGATTTTAATTTTCTATCACTTTTTGCATTGGGATATTGAGAAGAGTTATTACCTCATCAAGACTTCGTCATTCTAGTTCGTTTTCTTTACTTGGTTTTACTCTTCCGTGTCCTTTGCTTTGTTAATTTTACCATTGGAATATTATTAGGATTTATTTAATACAAGGATTACTTTTATTTTTATTCGATTACTTTGATTTTATTTACAATGTCTTTCTTTAATTCCTTTTCATATGTTATGAATTTTACATTCACAATGAGCGAGTAGTTCCCTAACTTGATAGGGAGTTGATTGAAAGGAACCAATTGAGTTGGAAGGCTTGAAAGAAAGATTGTAATTGGGTTATTGTTGGCTTGCCCTCTAGTCACTAACACCAATCCCTTTTAATTAAGTGGGTTGGAACTTGTGAATGGGCATAGCATCCCAACTTGTTTAACTTTCCCTTACATAGTAAGAGATAACTAAACAGGATAACCTTTTATTATCAATTAATCTAGAGAGTAATCCAACAACAGCGGGACTTCCAACTAATCAACTCCCTATCAAGGCTTTTATTTACATTATTCAAATTCTCCAATTTTATTTCCTGTTTACTCAACTCAAACCTTTTTGAAAACATTTGATTAATAAAATAGCACACTTTTCTGTAACTCGTTGAGAGACGACCTGGGATTCATACTCCCAGTATTTAAAATTTAAATTTCGGTGACACCTTTCTAAATTGATAATTGGAATTCTGGTGAGTTAAGAACTATACTTGCAACGCATATATTTTAATAATTTTTAATTCACCAATTTTCGCCGCATTAATTTTTGGCGCCGTTGCCGGGGAGTTGCAACAGTGTGTTGATTTATTGATTGATATTTATTTTTATTGCAATTTTTTCTTTTCATTCTATCACTATGAACTGTACGTTTCTTTCGTTAAATGATGTGTTCGCTTCCTGATCCAAGCTTGCCAGCATTTGACCCTGAAATTGAAAGAACTCTTTCACATATAAGGCGAGCTAGGCGTAGGCGACTCCTCTTTGAGGATGAACCTGAGCCGTCATCTAAGGAAGAAACAAACCCCCTTCCTACTGATCCAGTTGATTTACGTGCAGGTGACATGGCAGGCACCCAGAAAAGTCGCTATCCAGGAGGAAGGAGCCCCTGATTTTACGCTCCAACCATTCCAGGCACACCACCCGGCGGTAGTTGTAGATTTTGAAATAAAGTCTTCGCTACTCAACTTGATGCCCAAATTTCATGGCTTACCTGCTCAAGAGCCTATCAAGCATCTTAGGGATTTCCAGACCGCTTGTTCTACTGTCAAGCGTGATGGCGCTGATGAAATCTCTATTCTATTGAAAGCCTTCCCGTTTTCTCTGGAGGAAAAGGCAAGAGAGTGGTACTACACTCAACCCAGAGAAACTGTTTCCAACTGGGATACACTTAGGAGAGAATTTCTGGATAAATTCTTTCCAGCTGAAGTTGCCGATAAGCTGAGGAAGGACATGTCTACGATCGTTCAAGATGAATCTGAGACCCTCTATGAATACTTGGAACGCTTCAATACTCTTCGAGATGCATGTCCCCATCATATAATTGACAAGATAGTTTTGCTCGGTTACTTTACACAGGGTCTGAGATCTCAAGATAGGACCACACTGGAAGGTGCTTGTAATGGTTCTATGAAAAAGTACAAGACTACGGACGAAGCATGGCAATTGATCAGAGATTTAGCTGACTCTACTAGGAATCATAGGTAGTTACAAAGTCGGTCAAGAGCTATTGTGGAGGTATCCACTAATACAGAGACTACTACTATAGCCCAGAGTATATGTGAATTGACTAACTTGCTGAAGCAGATGCAACTGAATCAACAACAACTTCAGCAAGTTCAGCCTTCTCCACCACAGCACAGCCAGCAGTTAGTTCCACAAAGAGTGTGCGGAATCTGTGCAGATTACAATCACTATACCGATGAGTGTCCGCAGCTCCAACCAGAAGACAACACTGTAGCAGCCACTCACAACTTTCATGACCGCCCCAATCAAGGGTACAATCAAGGTGGCAACTATAACCAAGGATGGCAGGATAACTCTAACCAAGGTTGGAGAGACAATTCTAACCAAGGTTGGAGGGACAATTCTAACAGAGGAGGCAGAGATAACAATGGAAATCAGAGGTGGAATAACAATAACAATTTCAGGCAGCAGAATCAGACTCAGTCCTACAGAGCACCTCATTTAAGACAACCACAAGCCTCTCAGCAGACTTCTCATACCACTTGCCCCTCTTCATCTCCTAATGATGAATTTCTACAAGCCATGGATCGGAGACAACAGGCTATGGAGAATAATATGAATATTTTGACTTCTACTTTACAAACTCTTGTCTCACAGATTGGATCAATGAATAACTCCAGCAACCAGTCCTCTAACTCTGGTGGACTCCACTCTCAACCATTACCCAACCCAAGGGGTGGTATTAATGCCATCACCCTAAGGTCTGGAACCACACTGCAGGAGAGAAGTCCGGAGGAGCCAAACCCACCAAAACACGCCTCAGCTGAAGAGGTAGTAGAAGTAGAAGATGTTGAAGAGGAAGAGGACATACAGGACATAGCTGAGAAAGAAGAAACTCAACCACAGGAGGAAGCACCAAAAGGCACAAACACTGCAAAAAACACCACTCCCATTCCATTTCCACAACTTGCAAGGAAGCCCAGGAAGCAGTTAGAACCTGACCCCAAAATGATAGAAATCTTCAAAAAGGTTGAGGTAACTGTGCCCCTTTTTGATGTCATTCAACAGGTACCTAAATGTGCAAAGTTTCTAAAAGATTTATGTATACATAAAGACAAAATTAATGAATTAGAAATTATTCCTTTAGGAAGTTGGTGCACAAAATTGTGATCATCAATGGCGCCATCAACATGGTACGCTCAATTGCAATCTCAACTCTTTATCACAACTTCGCACAACTAACCAGCAAATGCACTGGGTCGTCCAAGTAATAAACCTTACGCGAGTAAGGGTCGATCCCACGGAGATTGTTGGTATGAAGCAAGCTATGGTCATCTTGTAAATCTTAGTCAGGCGGATTCAAATGGTTATGGAGGATTAATGATTAAAATATGAATAAAACATAAAATAAAGATAGAGATACTTATGTAATTCATTGGTGAGAATTTCAGATAAGCGTATGGAGATGCTTTGTCCCTTCCGTCTCTCTGCTTTCCTACTGTCTTCATCCAATTCTTCTTACTCCTTTTAGTGATTCTTTTGCGTCTGTCACTAACGCCCTACAATTGCGAGTTTGAAGCTCGTCACAGTCATTCAATCCTTGAATCCTACTCAGAATACCACAGACAAGGTTTAGACCTTCCGGATTCTCTTGAATGCCGCCATCAATTCTAGCTTATACCACGAAGATTCTGATTAAGGAATCCAAGAGATAAACATTCAAGCCTTGTTTGCTTGTAGAACGGAAGTGGTTGTCAGGCACGTGTTCATAAGTGAGAATGATGATGAGTATCACATAATCATCACATTCATCAAGTTCTTGGGTGCAAATGAATATCTTAGAATAAGAATAAGCTGAATTGAATAGAAGAACAATAGTAATTGCATTAATACTCGAGGTACCGCAGAGCTCCACACCTTAATCTATGGTGTGTAGAAACTCCACCGTTGAAAATATATAAGAACAAGGTCTAGGCATGGCCGAGAGGCCAGCCCCCATAATCTAAGAACTAGACATCCAAAGATGATCTAAAGATCTAAAGTGATCAAAAGATGTCAAATACAATAGCAAAATGTCCTATTTGTAGAGAACTAGTAGCTTAGGGTTTATAAAGATGAGTAAATGACATAAAAATCCACTTCCGGGCCCACTTGGTGTGTGCTTGGGCTGAGTATTGAAGCTTTCATGTGTAGAGACTTTTCTTGGAGTTAAACGCCAGCTTTTGTGCCAGTTTGGGCGGTTTACTCCCATTCTTGTGCCAGTTCCGGCGTTTTACGCCAGAATTCTTGAGCTGACTTGGAACGCCTATTTGGGCCATCAAATCTCGGGCAAAGTATGGACTATTATACATTGCTGGAAAGCCTAGGATATCTACTTTCCAAAGTAATTGAGAGCGCGCCAATTGGGCTTCTGCAGCTCCAGAAAATCTACTTCGAGTGCAGGGAGGTCAGAATCCAACAGCATCTGCAGTCCTTTTCAGCCTCTGAATCAGATTTTTGCTCAGGTCCCTCAATTTTAGCCAGAAAATACCTGATATCACAGAAAAACACACAAACTCATAGTAATGTCCAAAAAAGTGAATTTTAACTAAAAACTAATAAAAATATAATAAAAACTAACTAAAACATACTAAAAACATACTAAAAACAATGCCAAAAAGCGTATAAATTATCCGCTCATCAGAAGTTCTATATCTGCTTTAATGGGAAATTTACCTGAAAAATGTAGTGACCCAGGTCCTTGTATAGTTAGTTGTACTATTGGTGGTGTAGTAATTTATGACTGCATGTGTGATTTAGGAGCATGTGTTAGTATAATGCCCTTATCTGTATATGATGTTTTAAGGCTCCCTCCCTTAAAAAGGTCGGCAGCTCATTTTGTGTTAGCAGATAAAAGCATTATTACAGTAGCTGGAGTTGCTGAAGATGTTTTAGTGAACATTAAAGGGCTCACATTTTCCACTAATTTCTATATCTTGGAGATGCCCAATAATGACTCAGATAAGCCATCATCAATCCTACTTGGCAAACCATTCCTGAAGACATCAAGATTCAAATTACATGCTTTTTCAGGAACATATTCTTTTGAAATAGATGGCCGAATAGTAATCTTCAATTTGAATGGAGTCACAAACAACCCTCTAGAAGATCATTCTATCTTCCAGTGTGATATCATAGATGAAACTGTAGCTGAAATTCACCAAGAAGAGCTGGAAGAAAAGTACACAGAACAAAGTCCAAGTGTGGGGACTCTATTAACTGACAATAAGGATACTTCGGCATTTTCACAAGCTCCAGACAATCCAGAGCCTGCCCATGACCAGAAGATAGAGTTGAAACCTCTCCCTCCACATCTCAAATACGCTTATCTTGAAGATGAGCAGAAGTTTCCAGTTATTATTGCACAGGATCTCACTCCTGAACAGGAAGAGCAGTTACTTAATGTGCTGAGGAAGCACAAGAAAGCAATTGGGTGGAGTTTGGCAGACATAGTAGGCATCAACCCGCAAGTATGTGAGCACAGAATATTTTTAGAGGAAGGAGCAAGACCTGTCCGCCAACCCCAAAGAAGATTGAATCCCACTATTTTGGAAGTTGTCAAAAAGGAAGTGACCAGACTATTGGAAGCAGGTATCATCTATCCCATTTCAGACAGTGAATGGGTTAGCCTAGTCCAAGTGGTGCCTAAGAAGTCTGGAGTCACTACAGTGAAGAATGAGCATGGAGAGCTCATAGCAACCAGAGTATAGAACGCTTGGAGAGTCTGCATTGATTACAGGTGATGAGCGGATAATTTATACGCTTTTTGGCATTGTTTTTAGTATGTTTTTAGTATGTTTTAGTTAGTTTTTATTATATTTTTATTAGATTTTATTTAAAATTCACTTTTCTGGACTTTACTATGAGTTTGTGTGTTTTTCTGTGATTTCAGGTATTTTCTGGCTGAAATTGAGGGACCTGAGCAAAAATCTAATTCAGAGGCTAAAAAGGACTGCAGATGCTGTTGGATTCTGACCTTCCTGCACTCGAAGTAAATTTTCTGGAGCTTCATAAGACCAATTGGCGCGCTCTCAATTGCGTTAGAAAGTAGACATCCTAGGCTTTCCAGCAATGTATAATAGTCCATACTTTGTCTGAGATTTGATGGCCCAAACCGGCGTTCCAAATCAGCTCAAGAATTCTAGCGTTAAACGCCGGAACTGGAACAAGAATGGGAGTTAAACGCCCAAACTGGCACAAAAGCTGGCGTTTAACTCCAAGAAAAGTCTCTACACATGAAAGCTTCAATGCTCAGCCCAAGCACACACCAAGTGGGCCCGGAAGTGGATTTTTATGTCATTTACTCATCTTTGTAAACTCTAAGCTACTAGTTCTCTACAAATAGGACCTTTTTGCTATTGTATTAGAAATCTTTTGATCACTTTAGATCATAGGATCATCTTTGGACGTCTAGTTCTTAGATTACGGGAGGCTGGTCATTCGGCCATGCCTAGACCTTGTTCTTATGTATTTTTAACGGTGGAGTTTCTACACACCATAGATTAAGGTGTGGAGCTCTGCTGTACCTCGAGTATTAATGCAATTACTATTGTTCTTCTATTCAATTCAGCATATTCTTGTTCCAAGATATTCATTCGCACTCAAGAACTTGATGAATGTGATGATTATGTGACACTCATCATCATTCTCACTTATGAACACATGCCTGACAACCACATCCGTTCTACATGCAAACAAGGCTTGAATGTGTATCTCTTGGGTTCCTTAATCAGAATCTTCGTGGTATAAGCTAGAATTGATGGCAGCATTCTTGAGAATCCGGAAGGTCTAAACCTTGTCTGTGGTATTCTGAGTATGATTCAAGGATTGAATGATTGTGATGAGCTTCAAACTCGCGATTGTGGGGCGTTAGTGACAGACGTAAAAGAATCACTAGATTCTATTCCGACATGATCTAGAACCGATAGATGAATAGCGTGCTGTGATAGAGCGCATTGAACATTTTCACTGAGAGGACGGGACTGTAGCCATTGACAATGGTGATGCCCAACATATAGCTTGCCATGGAAAGGAGTAAGAAGAATTGGATGAAGACAGTAGGAAAACAGAGAGACAGAAGGGACAAAGCATCTCCATACGCTTATCTGAAATTCTCACCAATGAATTATATAAGTATCTCTATCTTTATTTTATATTTTATTCATCTTTTAATCATTAATCCTCCATTACCATTTGAATCCACCTGACTAAGATTTACAAAATGACCATAGCTTGCTTCATACCAACAATCTCTGCGGGATCGACCCTTACTCGCGTAAGGTTTATTACTTGGACGACCCAGTGCACTTACTGGTTAGTTGTGCGAAGTTGTGATAAAGAGTTGAGATTGCAATTGAGCGTACCATGTTGATGTTGCCATTGATGATCACAATTTCGTGCACCATGTTTTTGGCGCCGTTGCCGGGGATTGTTCGAGTTTGGACAACTGACGGTTCATCTTGTTGCTTAGATTAGGTATTTTTCTTCAGAATTTTTAAGAATGAATTCTAGAGTTTCAAGGTGATGTTCTTATCATCACCAAAGCTGATTGATTTTCATCAGTTTAGCTCTTGAATGTAATGTCCTGCGGAAGCTTGGCTAGCCATGTCTAATCTTTTTAGACTATAGCTTTAGACTAACATTGCATGATACCTGGAATTCTTATTAAAAGTTTTGATCCTCTTTATTTTCTTCTTCCACATAATTTTTGAAAAAACCAAAAAAATTACAAATCGTAAAAACCAAAAATATTTTATGTTTCTTGTTTGAGTCTAGTGTCTCATTTTAAGTTTGGTGTCAATTGCATGTTTCTGTTCTTCTTGCATTTTTTGAATTCATGCATGTGTCTTCATTAATCTTCAAGTTGTTGTTGATGATTTCCTTGCTCTGATCTTTAAATTCTCTTGTCGTGAGTGTTTTGTTGTTTCTCATATGCATTCTCAATTTGTTAGTGTCAATAGTATACAAACTTCTAAGTTTGTTGTCTTGCATGCATTGTCTACTTGATCTTAGTTGCATTTTGATTATTCCTCATTATTAAAAATCCAAAAAATTTTAATTTGTGTCTTTTCAAGTCAATAATATAGAGAATTGAAGATTCAGAACATTCAGCAGAGGAATTACACAGAAAAAGCTGGGCGTTCAAAACGCCCAGTGAAGAAGGAAAACTGGCGTTTAAACGCCAGCCAGGATACCTGGCTGGGCGTTTAACGCCCAAAAAGGTAGAGTTTTGGGTGTTAAACGCCAGAATGGAAACCATTCTGGGTGTTTAACGCCAGGATGGCACAAGAGGGAAGATTCTGTTTTTAATTCAAATTTTTTTCAAGTTTTCATAATTTTTCAAAATCAAATCTTTTTCAAAGCATATCTTTTCAATCATATATTTTCAAAATCAATTTTTTTCCATTTTCAAAAATACTTGCTAACAATTAATGATTTGATTCAACATTTCAAGTATGTTGCCTTTTCTGTTGAGAAAGGTTTAATGTTTGAATCATATCTTTTCTTGTTAGCCAAGTCATTAATTTTTAAAATTAAATCTTTTTAAAATGTTTTTCAAATCATATCTTCTCAATCACATCTTTTTAAAACCAATCATATCTTCCTAATCACATCTTTTT